>NW_009953295.1:11172183-11183367 GCF_000747805.2 Chaetura pelagica
CTTGCTTCCCTGCCTCTGCCACAACCCAGGGGTAGAGGATGTGGCCCCCACTTAGCCTCTCTCCACTTACAGGGCTCCCCAGGACAGTTGTGCTGTATCCCTCGAACAGCTCTCAGCCCCCCTCACTTAAAATTTCTCCTTTCTCACTCAGTCTGCCTTTGAAAACAAATTCAAGCTCTCAACTCAGAGGAAATCAGGCTGCTGAAGCCCCACTGAGGGCTAAAGCACAGTATTTCTAACTCAGCTATGGGGACCAATATTAGAGGTCTTCTGAATGAAAGCGTTTAATTTTAAGCATTTAGCTCCTTCTTTCCCCCTCCCCCTCCCCCCCCCACACACACACCCTTATGTGACCAGGCACCTAAATTTGTCTGTGAAATGTACTCAGGAAGCCATAAGACACCTTTCTGTATCACACCAGAGTTGTCAGAACCGTGTTGCATTTAGAAACACAGTAACCAGCTCACCTTGCTGCCACTGCCAATGCTGCAATCCAAAACCCATTGCCAGGTGAAGTGTGGTAACCATAAAGTATTCAGCACTGAGTGCTACATGATCCCCGAGGACACTGGTTCTTGGAAGGAGAGGAACTCCTGCCTCTTTAGAAGATTGCCCAGGGGGTGGATTTTCTTTAATAGCCTTCTTTTTTTTTTTTTTCCTTACTACACAGTAGACTTTATAGATGCAATGTAAGGGTATCATCATTTTTAAGGTACCATGAAAACATTGATAAAATTTGTGAGAGAGATCAATTGATCTCTCTCTCAGTAGCATATTCCAAGCAGCATAGTGTTTCATTTATTATTTTGTAAATGATTTTATTAAATTAACTTTTCTTTAAAACCTGCTATGTATAGAGATGTGCACTTTTCCTTTATAGGCTACCCTGCTTTTGCTTCACATAAGTATTATCTTGCCTTTTCTTTTATCCTTCTCTGATTGTTGAGAAGGTGAAAAAGCAATTAAAAAGTAAAACATGCAGTCAACTAGGAAATGTAATTTCGTTCTGATATGAACAGAGTTGAAGGAGAGATAGATGCCTCTTTCTCAGTCCTTACAAGTAATGCAATTGATATCTGGGAAAATACACCCAAATGCCATGATGTTCCCCAGCCTGCAGTTTCTCTTCTAATTTATGTGGAAAAACCATTAGATGGTACATGAAATTTCTGAATTATGTTACTAGAAATAATGAAAACCTGCAGTTAAATAATAAGCTAGTACTGCAGCTGTGGAATGAGCAAATATAAAAATCCATACTGGAAAGCTGTACTGGCTTCTTTTTGTTCAAGACAATGAGTCTTAGCAAAAGACAGTATAGAAGACAGAAAATTCTTTTTAATCTAAGAGCTGGTTAGAGCAACCAGTTTCCTGGGCAAATGTGCCTAGAGATGACCTGATACAAGTTTGTCCAGTAATGTCAACCTTTGTGGTGTGTTTGCAAAAAGTAGTCCTAACCATAGCTTTTCACTTAGTTGTAAATCAGCAGTTCAGGCTGTTTCTTCAGGGAGAGTAAGATTTTTACCACCACATCCTAGTATCTACCTCTCATGTTGCTGCTCATGAGAACTATCAGGTGATTTCTGTCATGGAAAGAAATACTCTTCACCCTCTCCAATTTTATAAACTTGTCTGCTTCTCACTCCTGCTGCCATTGCTGCTCTCTGTCAGAACCTTCTCAGTCACATCAAGAGTCTGGATTTAGTCTTGGTTTAAGGTGAGAAAACATGGAGGAATTTTAATTCCCAGACTCACCCCAAAACAAAGTTGACCTTAGTTTTGCTTTTACCCACAACCATATTGAAACGCATATGTTGAAATGTTACAGCAAGTTTGTAGCTGTCCTTGATGCTACATCTTTTGAGATGGATGTAGATCATGCAAATCTCGTTGCAATAATTCTTGAAGTTGCCTGACTTTTGAATGCTTAGTCTTTTGGCCTTTACGATGCATTTATGTTCTCAACATATTTATCTAAACTTTTAAGAAAATGGCATCTCAAATTATGTGTGGATGGACAAAAAAAAAAAAAAAAAAAAAAAAAAAAGGAAAGAAATCTGGAACCAATAAACTTGTGGAGCTTGTAAATTCCTTCTTTCCAAGTTATTCATTCTAAAGAGGGTATGAGCTCTGCTTCTTAGAAACAAAAATGCAGACAGAGACAGAGGAATGGGACACTTAATGAGCATAATATATCTAGAGGCTTCAGACTGAGGACAACTTATGCAAAGTATCTGCCTTCCCAGTCAAATCTCTTAAATTTCTTTCCTGAACTGCAAAGTTCCTAAACCAAACAGACAAAATTACTGAAAAATAAATCAAAGTCTGATTGGAGGACACTGACTTTTGATGTGAATTATATCCTGTTACCTTTGCTGTGACTCTTTTATCATTTGAGAGGTTTAGTTTATGTAGTCTATGTGGAAAACTTTTTTTTTCTTGTTTTTTCCTTTTTTTTTAGCCATCACCACTTCAAAAGTGAATTAAAGAACATTGTAAAAAAAAAAAAAGAAAAGGCTTAGGAAAATCATTTAGGGACAAAAACCACAGAGAGGAAATTTGAAGCCACAGAATATTTTTTTAAGAAAATTGATCACATGAAAACAGGAAAGAAGAGGATTAAATTGAAAATATTTGGCAACCTTAAGTATAATAGACACCAGTAATCATTTGCTGCTGTGTTTGCTGTATAAACTGTGTATGAACAAGTTAACTACACTCAGTACATGTTGGATTTCAGGTGTGAGCCAAGTTATGCGTGTATCGCCTTAGGGTTCACAGCAATGTGTGTTTTATCATCAATGTTCCCAAAAGCCTGTGAAATACAGAGACTATGGGATTGAGACTACAGATCTTAAAACTGAAATGCTGCATCAATAAAGCAGGGTGAGCTGCTCTGCTGTTCATGCATCCAGTCTCCTATGGCAAACATCATAGGGCCCTGCTTCACACTGAGGTCTCTTGTTCAACCCAAAAGCAGCAGAGTCAGAAGACCTCACTGGCAGAGTCAGAAGACCTCACTGCAACAAATCAGGGGGATTATATAATTTGTCAGTTGTATCAAGGCTGTTAATTTCATGGTGTTCTGCACAAATTGGGCATCCAGATTATCTGTAGTGCTTACCCCTAAAAGTACAGTAAGAAAGGCAATCTGTGTGCCTGACTCTGCTGCTTCCAGTTACTGTTCGTATCCCTGAGTGCAGCAATAGCTGGTTCTGTAGGAGGGTAGCTTGTCATAGTTTTAAAGTCCTAACCATAGCTTTTCACTTAGTTGTAAATCAGCAGTTCAGGCTGTTTCTTCAGGGAGAGTAAGATTTTTACCACCACATCCTAGTATCTACCTCTCATGTTGCTGCTCATGAGAACTATCAGGTGATTTCTGTCATGGAAAGAAATACTCTTCACCCTCTCCAATTTTATAAACTTGTCTGCTTCTCACTCCTGCTGCCATTGCTGCTCTCTGTCAGAACCTTCTCAGTCACATCAAGAGTCTGGATTTAGTCTTGGTTTAAGGTGAGAAAACATGGAGGAATTTTAATTCCCAGACTCACCCCAAAACAAAGTTGACCTTAGTTTTGCTTTTACCCACAACCATATTGAAACGCATATGTTGAAATGTTGCAGCAAGTTTGTAGCTGTCCTTGATGCTACATCTTTTGAGATGGATGTAGATCATGCAAATCTCGTTGCAATAATTCTTGAAGTTGCCTGACTTTTGAATGCTTAGTCTTTTGGCCTTTACGATGCATTTATGTTCTCAACATATTTATCTAAACTTTTAAGAAAATGGCATCTCAAATTATGTGTGGATGGACAAAAAAAAAAAAAAAAAAAAAAAAAGGAAAGAAATCTGGAACCAATAAACTTGTGGAGCTTGTAAATTCCTTCTTTCCAAGTTATTCATTCTAAAGAGGGTATGAGCTCTGCTTCTTAGAAACAAAAATGCAGACAGAGACAGAGGAATGGGACACTTAATGAGCATAATATATCTAGAGGCTTCAGACTGAGGACAACTTATGCAAAGTATCTGCCTTCCCAGTCAAATCTCTTAAATTTCTTTCCTGAACTGCAAAGTTCCTAAACCAAACAGACAAAATTACTGAAAAATAAATCAAAGTCTGATTGGAGGACACTGACTTTTGATGTGAATTATATCCTGTTACCTTTGCTGTGACTCTTTTATCATTTGAGAGGTTTAGTTTATGTAGTCTATGTGGAAAACTTTTTTTTTCTTGTTTTTTCCTTTTTTTTTAGCCATCACCACTTCAAAAGTGAATTAAAGAACATTGTAAAAAAAAAAAAAGAAAAGGCTTAGGAAAATCATTTAGGGACAAAAACCACAGAGAGGAAATTTGAAGCCACAGAATATTTTTTTAAGAAAATTGATCACATGAAAACAGGAAAGAAGAGGATTAAATTGAAAATATTTGGCAACCTTAAGTATAATAGACACCAGTAATCATTTGCTGCTGTGTTTGCTGTATAAACTGTGTATGAACAAGTTAACTACACTCAGTACATGTTGGATTTCAGGTGTGAGCCAAGTTATGCGTGTATCGCCTTAGGGTTCACAGCAATGTGTGTTTTATCATCAATGTTCCCAAAAGCCTGTGAAATACAGAGACTATGGGATTGAGACTACAGATCTTAAAACTGAAATGCTGCATCAATAAAGCAGGGTGAGCTGCTCTGCTGTTCATGCATCCAGTCTCCTATGGCAAACATCATAGGGCCCTGCTTCACACTGAGGTCTCTTGTTCAACCCAAAAGCAGCAGAGTCAGAAGACCTCACTGGCAGAGTCAGAAGACCTCACTGCAACAAATCAGGGGGATTATATAATTTGTCAGTTGTATCAAGGCTGTTAATTTCATGGTGTTCTGCACAAATTGGGCATCCAGATTATCTGTAGTGCTTACCCCTAAAAGTACAGTAAGAAAGGCAATCTGTGTGCCTGACTCTGCTGCTTCCAGTTACTGTTCGTATCCCTGAGTGCAGCAATAGCTGGTTCTGTAGGAGGGTAGCTTGTCATAGTTTTAAAATCAATTTATATAAATTAAAATAGATTCTGTTTAGCTCAGAGACAGTCAAATTTAAGATACCAGAAACTAAATCATTGAAATCCTTCTAAATGTTGGAAGACAAAAATGCTCTGTAAGATTTCCAAAACATTGATACCTTTGATGTTAACCACATCCAACCTCATCTTTGCAAGAGAGAGATTTAACCCAACTCCATGGGTCCAGTGGCTTCATAGGGATTATCTGCTGCCATCAGAGGAGAAGGGCTGTATTATTTCACTACAGGCAGTCTCCAGTGTTTAAGTTACTGATCACCCATGTTCCTGAGAAATGACTGCGTGTCTCTCCAGTATGAGTGTTTTTGGATTTCCAGAGATAAACCCCTGGAATGAAACAGGCTCGTGGCACAGCATGCTTGGGGACACTGACTCTGCCTCCAAAACCTCATGATTTTTCCATCAGCAGCCACAGCAGCTTTCCATAGGATTAGTGCAGTGAGATGCTGCCAGATTTTTATGGCTCATTATATCCTGCTCGTTAGTGAACACTCAGACTAGGGCACCCAAGAGGTTCCCCAGGGAGCAAACGGGAAAGAGAGAGGAAAGAGGAGAGGAGAGGAGAGGAGAGGAGAGGAGAGGAGAAGGAAAGGGAAAGGGAAAGGGAAAGGAAAGAAGTGAACCTATTTCAGTTGGCAGCAACCTACAATGATCATCTAGCCCAACTGCCTACCACTTCAGGACTGATCAAAAGTTCAAGCATGTTCTTAAGGGCATTGTCCAAATGCCTCCTAGATACTGGCAGACCTGGGCATTGACCACCTCTCCAGGAAGCCCCTTCCAGCATTTTCCACCTTCTTGTGTGGTAAGTGAACATCTCTTCGAGATGCAGAGCAACAAAAAGCATCAAGCCATTTGTGTGGAAGGGCCAAGCTCTTGCATTATTACTGCTTCAGATCTCTCCAGCCTATGCTTGGCACAGCACCAAAGGGCCCCAAGCAAAGAGGGCTGGGAGTTAGTCACCCAGGACAGCTCTTCATTTCAGCCCACAAGGAAAGCAAGAGCACTTTTGGATCATGTAGACCAGTTTACTAATGACAAAATTCTGTCTCTAGTGAGAAATGAGTACTCACACTAATGCAGGAGGATACACTGAATATGATCATGAATTACCAAATCTATTGTCATAACCTTTACGTTCCATTATATGTTCCCGTCAGACCAAACCAGCCTAAACTCTCAGACCAACCCAGTCCCCATGTGCAGAGTGGACATCTGCTTCTCTCTGAAATCATCTTGCCTGTCCCTTTGTAACTCCTCAAAAACCAGCCTGGTTCTAACTATCAGTTGTAAGAAGAAGTATGAGGACAAACTGTTCTCATTACCCATCACCAGTTTTCCACAATTGGACTTTAATTCTCGAATTGTATGTTGGCAGTTGCAGTCAATAATGACTACAGAATTTTCTATTACATTAACTGTAGCAAAATGAAATCTAATACCTCTGAAAATACAGAAAATATCCTGAGTGTTACAAAAATCAAACAAATATTTCTGAATAGAGCCCAGCAGCTGTCCTCTAATTTCTTTCAATTTCAGTATATCAAAACAATCTTGAGTGGCAAGTCAATTTATTTGCATGCTGGAAAAGTTCAAGTTCTAGTTGTGTGTTTATATGATAACAGTTTCAAGCATATGCTTTTTATTATTCCCAAATAGACAGGATTTTTTGGGGTTTTCTTCCTGGATGCACATAAGTTTTCTACTCATATGCTACAATTAACACACATTTTTCCTTATTCATTGTTCTGTCAATGTGATTCTTCTGTTCTTGGAAGATCTTGGGTTGACAGTCCTGCAAGATACTCCAGCTTGCCCTGCTACTTTCCTTAATCCTGACCCTATGAAACCACCTCTAGGGGAGGGAAAGCTGGTCACTCTTCATCTCCAGCTGCTACCTGGCTTCTTCACTGAAGGCTGCCCACAGATGTAGCAAGCAGGATCACTTTTCGTGGTAATTGGTTTGGTTTGGGAACCCTCTTGCAGGATCTGGTTGAAGATTCTGTTTATTTACTAGTCTGTTAATTCTATGGGTACAGAAGCTTAAAATCCAGTTTTCTTTTCATACTAGGAATAAAGATATGTCTCAAAGGACAATGTTGCACAGAGCTGAATTGGTCATTCAGTATTTTATATATATTCTGTAAGTGCTCAAATGTGATAGTTTTATAGAAACTTTTCCATTTCATTAAGATATATCCTGAAAATTTAAAAAAAAAAAAAAGTTGTCTATGTCTCTGCTAAACCCCAGCTTCCTCTCACAATGATCACAATCAAGCATTCAATCACACTAGATTTAAAACCATTGTTTTGAGGTTCTGGGGTTTTTTTGTAGAAGAAAAACTGCCTCACAGACGTGAGTGAGACCAAACTGTAGCTTGGGGGTAGAATGTGATGGGGTGAGTCTTCATAAAATTCAACCTTAAGAAGATGCAAAAATACCTTATGAAAATAAATGGCAATTGAGTGTTCTGTTCTTTACTAGATCTATGCTCGTGAGATTTTTTAAACTCAGTCCCTGAGATACAAAGTGTGGCCCTGGCCTTGGCAGCAGTTCAAATCAGCTGAAATAAACCTGGAGGCTTCATTTTGTCCAACGTGCCCAAGGGACAACTCTAATCTGAATGGAGGCTGCATATAAAGCATGTAGGCATGCAGGGACAAAAGGTGCCTATGGGCAGCAAAGGGCAAGAAATTAGGATGGGTCAGCTGAGCAAACATCAAAGACTCCCAAATAACCAACAGAAAAGTAAATATTCTCAAGCAAATGGGATATGCCCATAACACTACTGAGATTACATGGAAACTAGTCTTTGAAAACAGTTCTGCCAGGGTGTTTCTATTTGTCTTTCTCATTCTGGAATATTGAATGAAAAAGGTCTATTTGCTCTTAAAGTTCATCCTTTCTTGCTACTTGTTCCCTGCTGCAGCCTCTTGACACCTCAATTATCTCTTCAGCAGCTCCTGATAGTACCACAGATGTTGGTGTTGCCCATCTGGATATTTCTAATGCACCCCACCAAGAGACTTGCTTAGCAAAATACATGCAGGTACAGAGGATAAAAGCTATTTATCCATAAAGGCACTGTGCAAGGTCTAGGAATTACTTAAAATCCACTTAAACCCCACGAAGGCAAGAAGTAATGCATTTAAGGATTATTATTTGAGGGTATTAAAGGAACATATTTTAGAGACAAAAATCCCTACATGGTTTTCATTGTTTCATCTCCTACAGAAATTAAGATAAAAGACTATACCAAATAATTCCAGTCCTCGAGCCTGTAATTGGGCTAAACCCAGAATTCCTGCTATTTCATTTTCTCACATAACATTTGCTTGTCTTTAGTAATGGCAAAACTGATATGATCTTTACATGATGTCATCATTACTTAATGTAATTGGTTGTGGGTTTTGGTATGTCAGCATCATTCTGGCTTAGGTGATGGTATCTCCAGTGGACTGCTCATGGGAGTTGATCATTTTGGCTGCAGAAGGAACTACCCCAACAGCTGATTTAGTCACTTATATCTGGCATAAGTGGTGGGATGAATGAATTCTGTTGGAGGCTAAAAGCTCCTTTAACAGCTGTAGCAGAAGGGAGGTTGCCAAAATCTCGGGCTACAGCCTGTGCTTCCAGGCTAAGGTGCAGTGAGTTTCTGGAGGCACGGTGGGACAATAAAAGATGTGCTAAATATACAAGTTTGTGGAAGGCAAATAAAATAGATGAGATTTCTTTTGGCTGGTAATGGTGGTTGGTTGGTTTTGCTTGGGAAGCAAGAACCTGACCCTGAAGCTCTTTCTTTGCACCTTGACCTCATCTTCTTCCGCTTCTGCTCATTACTCCCTTCACTGGAAAGAAAACGTTGCCCCTGGAAAGGCACAGAAAATATTCGGGTTTTTTTCTGTGTCACTGTTCCAAAACTGGGGCACCATTACATTTTACAGTGCCCTTTTGAGCAGTTGAACTTCTTTTAAAGAAAACTTTTGCTTGTGCTTTCAGCAGGTGTGGGTTTCCGCGGGTGTTTTAGTGCGTGTGAGGCGAGTAGGGCCAGCAAGCAGGAGCCAGCACGGCTGGCAGGGCTGGGCAGGGCCTCTGCCGAGCTCACAGCGGGTGAATTTGCAGCCTGTGTGGGTTGCTCCCCGCATGGCTGCCCTTGGAAAATCTTGAAAACGTCGGCCGTGGAAGCCAAAATTAAAGGGCATTAATGCAGAAGGGCCCGTCAACGTTACCTCTTCCCCCCAAAAAAACAGAACTACGGGAACAAAGGCAACTTCTTCCTTTCTCTCGCTGATCTATCATATGTTATAAACCTTTTGGTTTCTGTGGTCCCGGGCTCCAGGCACCTGATTGTGCTTGGGGAGCGGGGCTGAGTCCCCGGCACCCCATGCCAGGCAGGCCCCGTGGCTGCCCGCTCCGCCCTTCTTCTCAGTGCGGTGTTTGCAAACAATGCCCCTCGCCCTCCATCTCCACGAGGCGAGAGGGCAGGGCGCCCACACCAGCAGAGTCCCGCCAGGAGCTCCCTGAGGATTCTTGCCCGCTCCTTCTTCCGACGGCGCGTGTGGGACTCCTTCCCTGGGGGGACGGAGGGAACCAGGCACTCCGAGGAGCTCCCAGCAGTTGGGACACTGAGGCAGGGGCCCTGGAAGATGTGCCAGGAACCGAGAGGGAGCCATAGCCCTTCCTGCACATGTTTGTCCGGCTGCAAGAGCTGGAGAGGGACGAGCAGCCGGGATTAACCAGGGAAGGTTACCCGGGGGCTCCGGAACCAGGCAGGCACGTTTCACAAAGTGATGGCACAAGTGTGCGTGTGCCTCGCGTGTTCCTCCAGAGACCTGGCGCTGGGGCAGCCCCCGAGGACCTCGTCCCTCGGTGTCGGGGTCGCCCCCGGGGGTGGGGACAGCCTCCTCGAAAGCCCGAGAGCACCGTACGTTCCCAGCCCGGCAGGTGTTTAAAGGCCGTCACGACTGGGTGTTTGCCGAAATCAGGGGTGCCGAGCACTGGGAAAGGAGACACGCAATGCCCCGGTGCCCCGGAGCGGGTTCGACTCCCACTCGGCGGCAGCGCGGGTGGGAATCCTGGGTCTCGCCCGGCAGCGAAATTCAGAGCGGCAAATTGCACTGCGGAGGTGGGGAGGGAGGCACCTCGCAGTCCCCACCGGGGGAGGAGCAGGGGATGGGACGGGCGACAGCGCCGGGAAGGCTCCGCGCCCCTCGACGAGAAGTCTGCGCGCTCCCGTGTCTGCGGGGCTGCGTGTAGCTGGACTGGGTGATCAAAGCCTGGAAGTGCCAGGACGCACATCCCCTTCGTAACCTGCCGAGGGGAGACGCTTCCAGTGCTTCCCCGTGAGGAGACAAACCGATTGAAAAAATATATATATAAAATAAAATATTTTTTTTAAAATTAACGCTTCTCGTCGCGTTGCAAAATTGCGTTAATCGGGTTTGGGGGCAAGAGCCATCCCCTGGCTTTTACCGCAATACCACAGGAGCAGAGACCCCTCAGGAAGAGCTGGAGAAGCCCTAAGGACATGTCAGTCAAATCTCCTTCAGATGCTAGAGCACCACTTGAACGCGCGATCCCCTTGCCTCAATGAATCGCCGGTGCTTTTAATTAAACACAGCTACCCTTTCTTGGTAAAACTGCCCCAAGAAGGATTGGGTACCCACTTCTCGGCAGGCAGCAGCGTGTTGGCCGCTGTTCCTGAGCGCCAGACTCCGCGACCGGAGAGGACAATAGCTGAGCACATCCCCGCCGGACCTGTACGCTCGAAGCACCTTGGCAAGGAGAGACGTGAGGGTGTCGCGGTGATTGGCTACAAACCCATCAAAGGAAAGGCATTGGCCGGCTGAAACTGGGGGGCAGGATCCGGCCCTGTCCTGCGGTTCGGCAACCCATCTGCTGCACACACCCCAAATTCCTCGGGCCACTGCCGTGCAGAAAGGGGGGTGCGGGGTCCGACCCCCGACGGGGTGCGCAGGGAAGAGGGTCACTGCGAGTCTGGGACAGACGGTTCTGGGGCCAGGCAGGCTGCTGTGCTTCAGGGGTCCCGGGCACCTAAGGCATGTACCCTGTCAGGGGTGGCAGCGGCGTTGCCCTCGGCCCGGGGCC
>NW_009953295.1:11183379-11183645 GCF_000747805.2 Chaetura pelagica
CCCCCGCGGGACCCCCTGCGGGGGCAGCCGCGTGGGCGAGGGCTGCCGGACGTCTCAGGCAGCCTCCAGGGGCGGAACGGGCCCTCCGCGGGTTTCTCTGCCTTTGCCAAGTCCCGGGCTTTTATTTAAGAACTGAAAACGAGAACCTCGGCGCCCTTTCTTTTTTCTTTTAATTTTTTTTTCTTTTTTCTTTTTGGGAGGGGGAGGAGGGGAAGAAGGGCAGCTCTCCGTCTTGGTGAGAGTAGTTTAACCACACCCAGCACCCC
>NW_009953295.1:11188240-11191878 GCF_000747805.2 Chaetura pelagica
GGTGGCCCCGCCTGGCAGGAGCTGGTCCTGCTCCCCCATCGCCGCGCAACCGCAGCCCCGCGGCTTCGGAGCCGGGTGGCTGGGGGATAATTTGGAGGCACGAGAGGAGGTGTTATTTGAGCTGCTTCCTAAAGCGAATGACTCTTCACTTGGGTTTTCGTGGGGGGGGGTTGATTTCTTTATTTTTTTCTTCGTTATATATATATTATTTTTTATTATTATTATTTTTTTTCTTTTGGGCTGTATGCGTACCAGAAATAAATACATGAGGGCAGGTATGTCCCGCTCCCCCTGCCTCACCCATTCCCCCGATGATGCAGGGAGACTCCGAAGGGTGGGGGCAAATGATGGGGAACACGAGCTCGACAGGGTACCCTACCCAGGGGCAAAAGAAAGGTCAAGGGATGGAACAAGAAGGGCTTGCAGCAAAGTCCCCACTCTCAAATCCAAGCGGGGTCACTGGAAGAGTAGACAGCAGGTTACCGGGAGGAGGGGAGATTAAATGTACCTTTACCCTACTCAAAAAATGAAAAACTATCCCAGTGCATGTGCCGCTGAGCAGCAAGGAGGCTTTTAAAACCCCAGTTCTCTGACTCCGGGGAACTCTTGCTCCCTCATTAAACCCTCTGCCTTCCCTCTCCGCACCCCGAAACATGGTGGGGAGCACGAAATCTGCCTGGTCCTGCCGGGCACCTCCACGGAGCAGGCCTGCAGGTTTTCCTGTAATTCCGGGATTCCCTGTTGTAAGCTCTTAAACAAAAATATTGAAACCATTTTCCTTGTAGTGCCTGTTCTAGCCTTGTAGCTCCGACACTAAACAAATAGGAAAAGTGTGTTAAAGCCGAGCTACGGTTACAGCATCTTGGCCTGACATTCCCACATATAATTAAAACCATAGCCACAATAATACATACATAAATAACAGCAAACAGAAGGATTCGTTCCTGTCCCAGTCGAAATCAACTGTTTTGGCTCCGTCACTGTATTATTTTATTGGAGCCGTCTACACCGTTCCATCCTTATTTTATTTATTAGGAGGGACAGCAGGGGAAGAAATCATGCATTTACTTTTCTTTAAGTCCAGGCTTAGTTTTAATTTTGCTGAATTTCAGAATAAACACGTTGGCTAGATCATGTTTGATCTTTGCAAGAAGGAAGTCTATATTGTAGAGGAATGTGCAGCAGTTTGGTATGAAAATAGGGTTGTGACTCACAGCTGCAGGCAGAAAAAAAAAGGTGTTGTGGTGTCAGTCAGAGGTGTTCAGTCTAATAACTCAAGCTGTAAACTGTATCCTCTAAAATTACTTGCGTAGTAAATCACTCAGAGGTTAAAAAATAGACTGGAGAGTGTAAGGGAGGGGGGAAAAAATGTTTTAGAAGTTCTGTTCATGAAAATTATTTGTAATGACGGGAATCAGGAGTTTAATATCTCCCTAATTTTCTTGAATGTCAGTGTGATATAGTTAATTGCCGCTATATAGTCAATAGTGCTTACTATAGGTCTTCCGCGAAGCAGCAGAAACTTGAACTGCGCGTTCAGGGACAGCTATTTCATTGACTGCTTTATCCGATCTAAAGCTAATTTTGACCATCTCGAAGGGCAAAATAAATAAATAAATAAATAAATAAATAAAATTGCAAGAGGCAGCCGGGGCAGGGAGTGGTCCTGAGCCATCTACCATCTCGGTGAAAACCCTCCGAAAAGAGCGTCCTCCGGCTGCGTGACCGGGCTGCTCTGCACGGGCAAGAGGGAAGCGCCTCTGCAACGCCTCTCTCCTCGAGACAACGGCGTTTTTCCATCTCTCCTTGCTTATCGTAGGTGTTTCTAGTCTAGGAACAGTTGGGGAACTGGGAGGCTTTGAAGAGGGAGCTCCCTTCCAGCTTGACTGCTGGTTATGCCAAACGATTCGGCAGAGGAAAAGAAAAATTGCGCGTTCAGGGACAGCTATTTCATTGACTGCTTTATCCGATCTAAAGCTAATTTTGACCATCTCGAAGGGCAAAAAAATTAAATAAATAAATAAATAAAATTGCAAGAGGCAGCCGGGGCAGGGAGTGGTCCTGAGCCATCTACCATCTCGGTGAAAACCCTCCGAAAAGAGCGTCCTCCGGCTGCGTGACCGGGCTGCTCTGCACGGGCAAGAGGGAAGCGCCTCTGCAACGCCTCTCTCCTCGAGACAACGGCGTTTTTCCATCTCTCCTTGCTTATCGTAGGTGTTTCTAGTCTAGGAACAGTTGGGGAACTGGGAGGCTTTGAAGAGGGAGCTCCCTTCCAGCTTGACTGCTGGTTATGCCAAACGATTCGGCAGAGGAAAAGAAAAATAAAAAATAATAGTAAAAACCCAAACCAGCCCCTCCAACAACTCCGGTGTCATCTGCAGCGTTAAAGCGGCAAAGGAATGGAGTGAGTAATGAAGCAGAAATCCGAAAGGTGGATCCCAGGTCGAGATACTGCATTTCAGGCGAGCGTTCCCCGTTTTCAGCAGCGTCGGGTCCGGCGTTTGCCTTCCCTGCTCCGTCTCATGGAAACGAGATGCGGGCGGTGGCTTTCGGGGCGTTGCGCCTGGGCTGCTGGGGAAAGTAACTTGGTGGAAAGATTTCCAACGGGAGGCAGATTCAGTGGTTGGAATAAAAAACCCCAACAAAACAAGATTTTAAAATGTCCGAAGAAAACCAAACCAAAATCAAATACATCTGGAAAGAATAGTTCTAGAGAGGTCAGCCTATGTGGACGGTGGAAATAAGAAGTTAACAATTAAAATCTGGAAGCCACGTTCATTAGTATTCAGGACATAGGATCCAGCTTTTATGTTTATCTTTCTCCACGGATCAATATTGTAGCAGCATGTGCCGGGAACGAGGAGAAATCTGGCCACTGCATGTGGCTGACCTTTCCCTCTCTCCCTACAGGTCAGATCGTCTTCATCAAAACAGGTCAGATCGTCTTCATAACTATCATCACCTAATGCGGCCGCAGCCACGCTCTCATTAAAACCGGGATTTAATCTAGGGGCTGTGACTAAGAATCAAAGGAGAATGGCTGTTTGCCCACACGGAGGAATTAGTGCTTTAGGAAGAAGAAGGGGGAGGGAAAAAAAACAACAAAACAAGTTGGAAGGAAAATTGCTCCTTTTTTTCTTTCTTTTCTTTTCTTGTTGTTGTTTTTTTTTCCTTTTCCCGCGGCAAACAACTGCTTTATACCCAGATCCACACCGAACCCACGCACACGAGCGCGCACCGGACCCCGTCTCCCTCGGAGGCTCCGCAGGCAAAGATCGCGGGTGGGGCCGGGCAGGGCCACTGTCCCCAGGGCACCCACGGACACGCGGAACGCCCCTGCTGGGGGCACCCACAGACCCTTGGCGCCCCAGGACACCCGCGGCCGGCGGAGCCCCTCGGGGAGGTGCGGGGGTGGCCCCCTCTCCCTTGGCGACCAACCCCTCCTGTCCCGGGCTGGGCACCCTGGACCCTCCCGCGGACCCCCTGGCTCTCTGCGAGGAAGCGGTGCCGCGCGTGTAAAACAACCGCTCAATCGCTTACTGGCCCTTGAGAGACTTCCCCGCCCCCCTCTCCCCGGCTTCAGTCGCTGATTCTTTTCTTTTTTACACCAAAAGAGCGTCTTTCCCCCTCCCGGGCTG
>NW_009953295.1:11192097-11194234 GCF_000747805.2 Chaetura pelagica
CCTGCCCTTCCTCTCCGCGGAACAACAGGAGGCCAGCCACTTTGAAGTATTATTAAATAAAGACATGAAAACTCTGGCGAAGGTTCTCCCTGCCCCGGTCTCCTTCTTTGCTCTTTTCTTTTTTTCCCTCCAAGCCTGACCGGAGCCAAAACAAAAAACCAAAACAAACCCCAAAACAAAACATAACAAAACAATCAACTAAACAAACAAACAAAAAACAACCCAAAGGAGAACAAAATTAGAAGAAATCCCAAAGCACTGGGGAGGAACTGCACTTCGGGGGGGAGGGGGCACCGTGCCCTGCAGGGTAGGACAATAGTTTTTGCTTGCTCTGCTGGTAAAATGCGGTTCTTTTCCCTGCCGTCTGGCTCGGGGGGAAATAAATTTTTTGAAAAAAAATAATGAAAAAAAAAAAAAGGAAAATAAAAAGAAAGGGAAATAACAAAAAAAAAAAAAAGGCCGTGCACAGTTTCCAGGCATATTTTACTGATTAAAAACAATCTTTCCTGCCTGTTGAATTTATGGCCGAGATAGCCAGATTACTAGAAACACTTACGTGTTTAATCTTTTCATGTTTTGAGCGGGAGAAGGTAGGGCAAGAGAATCGCCCAAGAAAAGCGCAGTGGAATTGCTTATTATTTTGGGGTCACTGTAAATTCTGCTATGGAAAATGTAATAAAGAAGCAGCTTAAACAAAGGTAGTGGCTGTGTGAAATCACAAAATTTCCATTGGGTGAAAACAAATCCTAACTTTATGTACATTTCCCTGGAGAGATGTAATGTGAATGCTTACAGCTGTTTTTAGTTTCTTATTCCCTGATTAGGTTTAAATTAAAGGAAGGATGTCATCGTGAATTATGAAGAATTACTTATTTTACATATTTTGGTTTATACATACCTTCTATTACAGTCTCGCTCTGGCACTTCCAAGGATGTATTGGACATGTGCATGCAAATACTATTAAAATAAACTGGCTACAGCGTAGTGGTTCTGACACAAAAATGCATACCTCTCCCACGTGTCCCTCCTGAGAACTTTCACTGGGAAGAGAACATTACCCCACCATACCCTTCCCCTGCCAGATGGGTCATTCTCTGCACAAGGAAGAGGAGTTGTGTCTTTGGGAAATCTTCTCTGCAGGACCCTCCACTCCAGGGATCCCGCTGAGGCACCAGCAGCACCAGACATCTCCCCCAACCCAGATCAGAGGGGATGGACACCCCAAGGCACACAGTGTTTCCAAGTCTGAGCAATACCTGGAGTGAGCCAAGCAGAGGGATGGAGAAAATGCTACAACTGGCTGTACCACTCCTAAATGCAGGCTCTTTACTTAATGTCTGCTTTCAGCAGGCATCCAGGCGAACCAGCAGCCCAGAAGTTTGAAATGCACTCTCCAGGGAGATTTATGTCTCTGTCTTCCAAAGGGAAGTGCTTTCTTGCTGGGGAAGATGGTATTGTATGACTTATCTAAGTAGTCACAGCCATGCAGCTTAGCTCAAGATGGTCATAAGTTTGGTTTCACCACAGATGAAAAGATTAGAATAGCTCAGTTTGAACAATTGGCACACTCACAGTTATGCAGATCAGTTTTAAAGTATTCAATGGGATGCTTCAATGGTTATTTGTATAGCAAATTATCACCTCCGCGGTTATTGTAAGACTTAAAGGATTAATTCCTGAAAACTACTCTGGTAAATATATATACACACAACATATATACATTTATTTATTTATTTATTGCTCACAGCCAAGGCTGCCGTAGCCCCTTCCTCGGGCCTGTCTGGAAGGAGCGGGGCTGCCTCTGCTGCCAACACCACCTGGACTTCAGTTCGGGGGTGCTGCTCTGTGCACTCCCGCTATCGGGGGTCGAAGGGGATCACCTCTGCGTTTCTTCCGAAGCCAGAGAGACTCCGAGGGGATGAATTAGGGGGAGCTCAGCCCCAGTATGCTTCTCGCCGGCCAGGGTAGACCCCTCAGGGGCGGGAGGACCAGGGAGCTGGGGTCGCTGCCCTTAGGCAGGGATGCCCGTGCGACCCCGTCTCCGGGAGGGGATTTGGGCAGCTGGTGACTGGCAAGATTTGGCAGCACGCGCGGGGCTCTGGAGAGGGCCCCCAGGTTGTTTTTCCTGTTGCGGCC
>NW_009953295.1:11194313-11199395 GCF_000747805.2 Chaetura pelagica
TTTTACTATTTTTTTTTTTTTTTTTTTTTTTTTTGCGGCGTAATATTATTACCGAACATAAATTAGGCCTTAATAGCCATTTTATTATCCGGGGAGCTTGCCGGGGTGTGCGCGGGGTTGGCCGCTCTGGGAGGGCCACGGCCACAGAGGACGTTCCGTCTCTGCTCCGCACCTAAACTTCTTCGGCAGCGGTGGGACGGCGAGGTCTTTCCCTCCCTCCTTCCTCCCTTCCTCCTGAGTGTAGGTCACCCCTAACCTCCCCCAAGAATGAAGGAAGGCCCCGTGTGCCCTCTTCTCCCAACGTATCTCCCCCACACCGCTGGGGGCACCTCGGTGGTTACTTGAACACGGGAGAAAAAGCTCGGAAAAGAGAAACCGAGGACCGTCCCGGCTGGTGGTGATGAGGTCGGCGGGGTGTGAGGAGCAAAGGGCTGTCCCTGCTGGGACAAGCTGCCGCTGAAGGCAGCGCAGCCACCGCAGGGCGCTCGGAGTCCGGCTCACAGCGCTGCCCCTTCGCAGGGTGTATTTCGGTGGCTTGGCAAGGCCGAGCTTTTTTTCCACGATTTCGCAGCTGCTCTGACACTCGCTTTGGGCGTCCCGGTACGGCGGGGTGCGGTGTGCCCGTGAGCCCCTGCCAGCCAGCCCCAAACGGACGGCTCTCCCGGTGGGGCCCCTGACGGCGCCCACGGGGCGCAGCACCGGGACAGCGCTCCCGGAGTGGCATCTCCCGGCGGCTGCCCGCCCCTGGCCGAACACATCTGACCAACATCAACCTCTCCCTGGCTGCAAAAAAAAAGAAAAACCTCAAAAAAAAAACCCAACCCCAAACCAAACCAAACAAACCCAGAGTGAGAGAGAAAGCTCCAAGGGAAATGTGAGCTCTCGAGCATCGCCACTTTCTTCTCTCCAGATCTGGATGGAGGCTACCAAAAAATACGGGGAGATGCAGAAGGACAGGATTCACGGCTCCAAGCAGCCTTGCGCAGAGCTCAGAGTCTGGTCAGCTCCCCTCCGTCTTCATCCCGGAGCGTCTCGCTTTGTCACCCTGTGGGGCAAGAAGACCCCCGCCACGCGCGCACCGGGAAGGGAAGCGTAAGCCCGAGCCAAGGCAGAAGGCGAAGGGAGCTGCTCTCTTGCCGTCTAAAGCTCGTCCTATAGCAGATCCTGCCTCGCAAGTAATTTGGGGAAGATGCAAAGGCTCGCCCTTTTCTTTAGCTCAGCTTTTTCCCCCCCTTTTTTTTTTTTTTTTTAATATATGTTTTTATTTTCTTCTGGAGCCCAGCTGGAAGAAATCCTCGTGTTTCAGAAACCAGGGGATTTTTGAAAGCATTTGTTCTGCAGCCGCCCAGCCCCTCACATGCTTTACAGCAGGTCTCAGAGTCCATGGCATAAAAAGGAAACAGCTCGTGCAGTTTCAACACGTTTTATTATATTTCTGTATGCATTACTCTCAAAACATATCACAAGAAATGATGAAACCACTTAAACCTTCAAATAAAAAATCTGAAACAGTTTATGCTCACAATTGTACATATTTATAGTTAAGAAACATTCTTTATAAATACTGTTTCCTCTGTAGCAAGTTAATACCATAATTTAATTACAAATGGATAAATATGGTAACAGGTATTTACAGGAGGAAGGGTGTTATTACGGAAAAGCTAACGGCACGACGTTTATTTTTCCTCACAATCTTCCGAACAGGAACTAACAAATTGAACTTGCAAAAGCACTAAACATCACATGTAAACCCAGCTAACAGAAAAAATACATTCACAAGCGTTGTTGTTCGTGTGTGTGTGTCTGTGAGTAACAGAATGGAGACTTTGGCACGGTATTTCTTCCCCAGTCTATAGTTGAAATGCAGTTTACAATCAAGTTGCCTCTTAAAAAGGAACACAATATTCAAGATATCACGATTACAAAAGAAATAATTTGTTCTTCCCACGTTACTGTTGTTTTTTTTTAAAAGGGGTGAACTAAAAAAAGAGAGAGGGAGGTGGGGAAGGGGAACGGGAGAAAACGAGTCCATCACTTTCTTGGAGAGGGAGGAAGAGGAAGAAAAAAAAAAGGGGGGGGGGGGGGGGGGTCTCCCTCCCATCACCCCCAATCTCTCCCTGCACCCTCAAACAAGTAAAGAGGTAGTAAGTATAAAGTACTTAATGGATATGTGACTACTAATGTAATATTTCCTAAAATATACTCTTGACTGTTAAGGATTTAACTTCTAGTGGTTTTCTTTAAAAAACACTGAACTTGTTTTCTCTTTAAGGCAGCATCATTATTTCTTTTATTAAAATGTACCCTACAAATATAACCTACTTTAAAACATATACTGGAAATGTAATACACTCTGAGATATTAAACAAAACTTTAAAACTTAAAACAAAAAAAAAAGTCATGAGAATAACTAACCGTGATCAAATAAGAACAAAAATATAACTTCATAGAGGTAGTAAGTATAGTCAAATACCTATTGCAGGAAACACTGTGTTCACACAGCCAAATTCTTAAATTTATTTTGATTTCTTCACTGTAGATACCATGACAAGACACATCCTATGCCTAGTGAATGAGTAGCAGATACCTAGATCAGGTCACCTGTTTACAAATATTTCCATAAATTTGTTCTTTATTCTTTAAGTGTATTCCAGAAAATACTGAAAAAACCCTTCACAGCTATGGGACTGTAATAAACACCCTGCTTTAACAAGAAAAAGATATTTGTCTTTATTTTCGTGTATCCCACACATCTTCTATTTCAAGTTTTAATAAAGCTGCTGTTCTTAAACCAGAAACACCAAAGTTTTTCTGAAAATCCCCCCCCATACCAAGCTTATATTGAGATTTAACATACTTAAAGATAGCATTGAAACTGGACTTACATAAAACCATTAAAAATGAAAATACAAGCTTAAGCCCTATTTGAAATGTAATTATCTTTTTCTTAGATCAAATCTTCAAGAGAATTTTAGCTCATGCTAAATAAAATAATTAGTTGCAACTAGATTAAATTTTTAAAAGTTTATTAATCATCTATTTAATGTGGATACACTCATTGTAGGTTCTGAAAACAAACTAGGCACGGGGTGTGGGGGGGTCCTATTTCTATCAGTGGTTTCCTTTAGACATTAATAATGATCACTGAAAGTCACTGCTATTTTTCAGTTTTGAGCTATATAGGAATGTTATCTTCAGTTTTAGAAGACATTGAGAATCTTTAAACAAAATAAAAGCTAAATGTACATAACTTACACCTTCTACTGTTCTGTATATATGGCAATAGATGTGTGTGTGTAAGGTCATCCTTACACACCAGCAACTGTTACCGAGATAAGGAAAAGTTTTTTGAATTATATGAAGTTATAAATTTTAGTAATCTCTGTTAAGAGAGCCTATTCTAAGGATACACCAAAATATTATTAGATGCAAGTATTACAGTAAGAAATTGCCAGACTTTAAGTGGTAGCTGCACTAGAGCTGAAGTTCTGCTACCCTGCTCGGGCCGCTGAAAGGCCGCGCCGCTCCCGCGTTGCCCTGCAGCGAGGCAGCGCCGTGCCCCTCCTGGTTTTCCTATCAGCTCGCCCCCCGACGCCCTCGGGCACCCCCGGCCCAGCATCCCGCCTGGGTTTATTTCGACCTGTGCTGACACAAAACTGGCCCCGAAAGAGACTCCAGAAGAAAGGTGGGGGGGAAAAAAAAAAAAAAGGGGGGGGGTGGGGAGAGAGGATAAGAAGGCTCTGATGGGAGAAAAATTACTAAATAAATAAATAAATAGGTAGATAAATAAATAAATAAGCAAGCATCGAGCCGTTTCGCCTCAGTACCAAATCCGCTATCCTGTTAAACTGGAAACCATTACCGACAGATTTAAGGCCGGGCAGATTGTTTCGTGTATGGATATTCGAGATAAACGCACATCCACTGGGAAAACTAAATGTCTGTTAAATACTTCATTTTCATTTTCATAGGGATTCCTCTCGCCCCGGCTGCCAGGACTCCAAATACCGGGGAGTAATTTGGAGGTGAGAACTCCACATTCCCCCCTCCCCCCCCGCATTTGAGGGGGAGTGGGGGGAAGCATTTAACATTAAATTCCATTAGCACCTAAATTGTTTCTTAAAGACATCCGCTCAGACACAATGACTTCAGCGCGGGCATCTCATGCAAATACATTTCTCAAATTTTAAACCTTGTTAAAGCTCGTCTCGCACCTCGGATCGGGCTTAGCACTTGATAAAACAATAGGCCTGGAGATTTTTAGCCTTTCTCCGGGTAAATATTTGGAGTGGAAGCCGATAAAATATTTGGCCGTCTTTTATGAAATAGCCTGGCACGGTTCGAGCCGGCAGGAGTAGTAAATGAATAATAGATGAGCGGGGAGGACGCGTTTATTTTTGTTACCCTTCGACTCAGACAATTTTCCGTTGGGATAAGCCAAGGCTCCTTCGCCCCTCTCCCACCTGATCTGTGTGAAAGTTTCCCAGCCTCAAATCCTCTGCTCTCTATTACATAATTTAATAAACTGTTGCAAAAGCACCTTCAATCACCTCGAGTCAGACTTAGAAAATACTTTACTTTTTTTTTTTTTTTTTAAATGAGAAAATTTTATTGCCTTGCTCACACCATTTAAATTTAATGGAAAGCATTCCTAGAAAGGGACGTTTTGCCACTTCCAACGGGGATTTTGGACTAATGACGGACTTCTCACGTATTTACATAGTTTCTCGCTATCCATACATGAAAGCCCATACTCACAAGCGCTGAAGTTACATGCAAATACGTCGCGCATTGCAAATGTAGAAGGCGTTTTATGTACATATACATGCGCGTCTTCCCGTCTTTTAGCAGGACGGCTGGATTTAGTTTACTCTGTATTTTGCGTTTCTGCGAAAAGACCCCGCCGAGTCTCGGCACGCACCAACATAGCTCATCCCGCAAATTAAATCAGTAAAACGTTCTTTATAAATCTGGGGAAAGGGGGTGGGGGGTGGTGGTGCTGGAGTGTTGGTTGGGAGGGAACCAAAACAAACGCAGCCGTGCGATGGAGCGGGGGGGGGGGGGGGGGGGGGAAAAAAACAA
>NW_009953295.1:11199408-11200192 GCF_000747805.2 Chaetura pelagica
CCTTATTTAATCACTCTCAACAATTCGTATCTCTCTGCCTGAGCCTCTATCCCTATCTGTTTATAAATCTATATATATGGAGGCACGGGCAGAGGGGGATAATCTGCCGAAATAAACTCGAATTACCTGTGTGCGTCCTTTTATGAATTTTGAGGTTTTCTGATCTGGCGAAAACTTTTCCGCAGCCAGGGAAGGGGCAGGGGAAGGGTTTCTCTCCCGTGTGCACTCGGATATGATTGACCAGTTTGTATTTCGCTTTGAAGGGTTTGCCTTCCCGGGGACACTCCTCCCAGTAGCAGACATGGTTGCTCTGCTCCGGTCCCCCAACGTGCTCCACCGAGACGTGGGTGACCAACTCATGCATGGTGCTGAAAGTTTTATTGCAACTTTTTTTGGGGTTGTTCAGCTGCTCGGGGTCGATCCACTTGCAGATCAGCTCTTGCTTGATGCACTGCTGCCGCATGTAGCGGAAAAAGGCACCTGGGTGGTGGTGGTGGTGGGCTGCCATGTTCATGCCCATATTCATATTCATGGGGCCGTACTGGTTGTGCAGCTGAGCGGCCGAGTACGGGTCAGTCCTGGGGCTGGAGACCTGGCGGTACTGATCCGACCGGGCGAACACTTCTCCCGGCAAGCCCAGGCGCATCTGCCCGTTGAGGACGTTTTGGGAGGCGTGGGGGCCGTGCTGATCGTGGATGCCCGGGAAGAGGAGGTGGCTCTGAGCGTCCGTATGCGGGTGGTGCAGGCTGCCGGCGGCAGGGCCGAAGATGCCGTGCTGGCCGCC
>NW_009953295.1:11204820-11206908 GCF_000747805.2 Chaetura pelagica
GGGGAGCGCTGCCCTCTTTTTTTTTTTTTCTGGTGGTGGCGAAGGGAGGCAGAAACTCCCTCATCCTGCAGCCCCTTCCCCCTTTTCGGCTAAAGCAAATTAAACTCATGATCGATAAAGGGAGCGAGGAGGAAATAAAATAAAAGTGACGTTGGCGGGGCGGTTGCAGCGGGGGGGAGTAAAATAGAAATGAAAATAGAACAGGGGACGATCGCTCTGGTTGATTGTGCTTTTAAACCACTTGTGCTGGAGCAGAGGAGTCGATCTGCATGTGTTATGAATGTGTATCCGAAAGCAGATGCTTTAGGAGTTTTCCTTGTCTCTTCCCTGTCTTGAAAAAGAAAACAAAAACAAAACCGAAAAAAAGAAAAAACCCAGCCCCAAAACCCACCCTGCTATTGTTATTTGCAAACCGGATTCTTACATGGCAGGAATAAAAAAAAAAAAAAAAAGCATAGAGCCAGAGAACACACACGCACCCGCACACACACACACAGAGAGCAAACAAGTCCCCTTCCCCTCCCCCTCCAGTAAATACATGTCTGGCCCCTGCTTTGGTTTATTCTGTAGTGGCTGAAAAATAACCATTTCGGGGCCCAGCAGCTCACCAATAAATAAGGGTTGGAAAAACTGAAACCCGACATAACATTTGCCGTTTTAACCGTCCTGCACTTAACCTTGCGTCTCCATCCCCACTGGTTCTGTGCTTGGCGGAGAAGGAACACAAAATGTGTGGGCGTTTGGGATTTGGTGGGGTGGTTTTTTTAAGAGACGGACGAAATTCCCCCTGTGACATTCCTTCTTCGAGTCCTCACGGCATTAAATCTTGCATTAGGCTCCAACCTGGACCCTGTGTCCGAGCAGGGGTTTTACAGTGAAAGAGAAAGAGGGAAGGAAGGAAGGAAGGAAGGAAGGCAGGAAGGAAGGAAGGAAGGAAGGAAGGCAGGAAGGAAGGAAGGAAGGAAGGAAGGCAGGAAGGAAGGAAGGAAGGAAGGAAGGCAGGAAGGAAGGAAGGAAGGAAGGAAGGCAGGAAGGAAGGAAGGAAGGAAGGAAGGCAGGAAGGAAGGAAGGAAGGAAGGAAGGCAGGAAGGAAGGAAGGAAGGAAGGAAGGCAGGAAGGAAGGAAGGAAGGAAGGAAGGCAGGAAGGAAGGAAGGAAGGAAGGAAGGATGGATACGGGAAAATTGCCCTCTACCCCTCTACCTAGGGCTGTTTAAATAAGATTTTCTCCATCACTGTCACTATATAGTTAAGATATTTCCAAGCCTGTCTGAAAGTGGCTGAAATATGCCAGTACTGCACATTACTCCTTGAACAAGTGGAGGATTTAATCTGGGAATAAGTGGGATTCCTTCTAATCCGAAATGGGCATTAGAAGACAAACTGAATAGTAATGCGGAGCTACACCTCTGATGCCAGTAGTCCTCTTCACCACGCCAGTTACTCGGTCTTGCCTGTGCAGGCAGGAGTGTCTACTCCCCAGATATTGCCTTCCCAGGCTGCAGCTTGGGAGCATATGCTGTCCTTGTCCTGACCCCACAGACTCCCAGGGACAGACCGCCAACAAATTCTATTTTCCTTCCCTGAAAGGTTTCCGAGGTGGAGGTCTGAACGTGTCCACCGCTGCTGGGGATTTTGAAAGCCCAGATTGGAGAGGAAATCTTGATATCCTGCATCGTCTGCCTCTAGATCAGTGAAAAAATCATATGGACAAGTAGAGGATTGAGTACACTTCCCACTCCCCCACCCCCAAATGTAAAAGAAGTTACTAAATCCGAGATTAGAAAGGAAACAAAACGGTTCAGTAAAATTCTCAGTTAATTCCTCGTATTGTAGTGGAAGACATTAAAAAATTCTTCTGGATTTTCACCTAATTCTTCTTTATTTCTTTTATCTCTTTCCTTCCTTCCTTCCTTCCTTCCTTCCTTCCTTCCTTCCTTCCTTCCTTCCTTCCTTCCTTCCTTCCTTCCTTCCTTCCTTCCTTCCTTCCTTCCTTCCTTCCCTCCTTCCTTCCCTCCTTCCTTCCCTCCTTCCTTCCCTCCTTCCTTCCCTCCTTCCTTCCCTCCTTCCTTCCCTCCTTCCTTCCCTCC
>NW_009953295.1:11207103-11207576 GCF_000747805.2 Chaetura pelagica
CTCCCTCCCTCCCTCCTTCTCTTCCTCCTTCTCTTCCTCCTTCTCTTCCTCTTTCCTCCCTTCCTTTATCCTTTCCTTCTTTCCTAATGCCCTTCCTGCCCTTCCTTCCCCTCCTTCCCTTCCTTTCCCTCCTTTAATTAATTTCTTTCCTTTCTTTTATTTATTTTCCTCACTCCCATTTTGCTTTCTCCTCTTTATTTCTGTCTCTCTTTTCTCCTCCTTGTCCTTCCTCCCCTGCCCCCCTTGCCCCTCGCTCTGCCGGCTCAGCCCCGCCGGCTTTGGGGAACTTTGGGGGCGACGCGGTGAATTCCAGGCGGCGCCCCCGCGGGCTGGCCGAGCTCTGCTATTCTTTCAGGGCTCCAGCCCTGCTCTCTCTGCAGGAAACAGAGGAGCTGATCCAAGTTCAAAGTCACGTCGCCGTCCCTCCTAAGAAGTCCTTTCTTTCCCTCCGAACCGCAAAACCCTTTCCCCCC
>NW_009953295.1:11208148-11208850 GCF_000747805.2 Chaetura pelagica
GGCGGCGTGGGGTTGGGGGGGAAGAGGGGTCTTTCTCCCCGAAATTCAAGCTGTGCTTTCCCCTGAAGTAAGGGTACGAGGTGCGAGGTGGGGAGGGGTCGTGCGGCCGGGCCGCAGCCTGGGAAAAAAAAAAAAGAAGCCAATTGAGCGGAATCACTTGCAGCGTTGTCTGTATCACAGACACTCATAAATTCAACAAGCTCATCAACAGGATATTAAGTTGCAGGTTATCTTTGATGGTGCCGATCCGAGGCACTTCTAGGCCGTTCGACCTATGACCCGTGAAGACCACATGTGTTGTGCTGCAGCCTCCCTCTGTAAAACACACTTCGGGACAAAAGTTCTTTGTCAGGCTCTACCGGCAGCGTAATGTGAAAGAAAAAGGGGAAATAATGAAAATATCTGCCAAAGCTGTAACTTTTAAATGCCTTTTTCTTTTTTTTTTCTTCTTGCCTTTTTTATTTTTTATATTTAATTTATTTTAAGAAACCGCAAGGCAGGACAGGGGCAGGAGGAAGGAGCAACTCTCTTTCGTGCCATTAATATTTATTGTTATCTCGGTTGCACTTACATCTAAGAAGTTGCAGTGTAAAAGCCCGCTCCGGCCGGTGATGCCGTGAGGCAGAAGGAGGGGAGGAGAGGCGTAGCGGTGGTTTCCAGGAGGGAAACCGCGGCCAAACGGTAGGCGGGGCCCCCGCCCTC
>NW_009953295.1:11208954-11209703 GCF_000747805.2 Chaetura pelagica
CGCCCCCTCCCTCCTCTCTCCCCCTCCCCCCGCTCTGCCCCTCCCCCCGCTCGGCGCGACGCCCCAAAAATCGGGTCTGCGGCAGCACCGCCGAGTTTTATTAGAAGCACCTTTTTTTCCGGCAGGAGATGCCCGTATAAACGTCCCAATAAAGCGCGATGGACTTTGTAATACAATTTATGCTGTCATTCATAAATAACAATGCCATATGGTAACCATATTGCTTATACAAGTAAAGCCGTCAAAGTGTCACTATTTGATTTATCTCAACAGCTTCTTCCAACAGTGACGTTCAGCTGCAGAGAGAGGGAAAGGGGGGAGAGAGAGCAAAATTTGGCCTGGGTTTCCTATTTGAGCAAATCCCCGAAGGAGACGCGTGAGAATAGATCCGACTTTCCCTGGCGAGGCGCGCACCGAAAACGGCAGCTCCAAATCTTTTTTGCCCGTAAATTCCCGTCCCAAATGTGCGGCGGCTCCTGGCCCCGGCAGCTCCGACAGCGGGCACGTCTCCCGGCCCTCGGCCTACCGCTCACGTCCATGGGGTGAGGAGAACCCGGAGTTTATTTGGGGCAGGAAAAAAATTACGTTTAAAAGCATAAAATACCAATTCCCTGGTGCCCTCCAGAAAAGAGGGGAGGGGACCAGCCGCCAAATCGCCCCTTTGTAACCCTCCACCCCTCTCTCACGTCCAGGGTCCCAGAGCTTCCTTGCTATCCCCGCGACGAGACGATGAGGGGGGGGACCGGGGG
>NW_009953295.1:11209798-11210176 GCF_000747805.2 Chaetura pelagica
AAGCCCCCCACGACGGGTCGGGTGGGTGGTGAGATATTCTAGCAGGTTTGGGGAGATTTGGAGGTCAAAAATCTCAGTCTCGGCAGTTGCGCTCACTTTCTAATGGTTCCCCAGAAGAACGCTGTAAACGTTATAAAATATTGCTCCCCTCTCCCTAACTATCAATAAGACGTGCATTAAAGACGATTGTTTGTAAATGGTGTTCATGATCATTAGCATACATTTACATAATGCGGCTTCCAGCACAACATTTTACAGCTGAACACCTCCTAAAGCCGATAGCCCGAGCTCGGTTTCTACAGGGACCCTTACGAAATATATTTGAGGGCTTCCAGGCTTTCACTCCGCCTCTGCAGCCTCTCCCGGTGTCCCTCGTCA
>NW_009953295.1:11210266-11211028 GCF_000747805.2 Chaetura pelagica
GCGGGGGGTTCGGGGGGAGGGGGGAAGGAGCCCCCCCGCCTCCCTCCGCTGCAGCTCCCCAGCGCTACGGCAGCCTGGGCCTGAGCTGGGGGTCGGTGAGTTAACGGGCTTTGAATTCTTCACGGCCCTTTCGGACCTGCCACCGTCCAAAATTGCCCCGGCCAGGGCAGCCACCTTCCATTCCCGGCGTCTTAAAAATGGGTGAATTTCCACGTGAGTCTCGGCCAACCCGCCCCTCCCCACAGTCTCAGGTCACCTGCCTATTACCCAAGTATAAAATATTTTCTTTGTTTTATAGCCCCTCATAAAAAGAAATTGTTCGGGGGGATATATTTGAATTAAGACGTATTAAATCGATGACAGATACGTATCACGCTGCGTTCAATAAGAGCGGGACCACGAGGCGTGCGCAAGGTACCGCGGAGCCGCGATACTGCTCTTCAGTATCTCCGGTCAAACCATTACATCTCGGGACCTCGGTCCAGCGACGTGCCTAAAATTTGGGAAGGCGGGGAAGGGCACTGGTCAGATGAATGTGTAAGAAAATATCCGTATATAAATACCCGTACGGCTAGCTAGCGAGGAGAAGTTTTTACTGTGCAATAAAACCAACGAGTAGCCCCTTTTAAAACCCGGGGCTTATTTATTCTCCTTCCTTGCCTTGCAGCATCACTGAAACCCCCACCACGGCCAGGCGAGCCGAAGCATCAGTTCGGCTCCGGGGAGCGAGGCGGGGGGGGCCGGAACGTCCCCTGCTCCCTT
>NW_009953295.1:11212097-11213931 GCF_000747805.2 Chaetura pelagica
GCGGGGGGTTCGGGGGGAGGGGGGAAGGAGCCCCCCCGCCTCCCTCCGCTGCAGCTCCCCAGCGCTACGGCAGCCTGGGCCTGAGCTGGGGGTCGGTGAGTTAACGGGCTTTGAATTCTTCACGGCCCTTTCGGACCTGCCACCGTCCAAAATTGCCCCGGCCAGGGCAGCCACCTTCCATTCCCGGCGTCTTAAAAATGGGTGAATTTCCACGTGAGTCTCGGCCAACCCGCCCCTCCCCACAGTCTCAGGTCACCTGCCTATTACCCAAGTATAAAATATTTTCTTTGTTTTATAGCCCCTCATAAAAAGAAATTGTTCGGGGGGATATATTTGAATTAAGACGTATTAAATCGATGACAGATACGTATCACGCTGCGTTCAATAAGAGCGGGACCACGAGGCGTGCGCAAGGTACCGCGGAGCCGCGATACTGCTCTTCAGTATCTCCGGTCAAACCATTACATCTCGGGACCTCGGTCCAGCGACGTGCCTAAAATTTGGGAAGGCGGGGAAGGGCACTGGTCAGATGAATGTGTAAGAAAATATCCGTATATAAATACCCGTACGGCTAGCTAGCGAGGAGAAGTTTTTACTGTGCAATAAAACCAACGAGTAGCCCCTTTTAAAACCCGGGGCTTATTTATTCTCCTTCCTTGCCTTGCAGCATCACTGAAACCCCCACCACGGCCAGGCGAGCCGAAGCATCAGTTCGGCTCCGGGGAGCGAGGCGGGGGGCTCCGGGAGGTCCCGTTCCCCCTTGAGGGGAGAGGAAGCCGGGGCTCCGCGGGGGGGCAGCTCCTGCGCTACAGCCCCTGAGCCCCTTTTGGCAGGCGGGGGCCAAATCCTGCGAGTTTTTCCCACGTGAGTAGCGGGGGGAGGCAGAAGGGGGGGCACTGGAGCCTGGCCGGGAAGTGCCGGACCAGCACGGGGCTTCCTTTGAACGTGGCTCCGCAAAGGGCAGCGGCAGGGACCGAAGCAGATGTGCTTTGGTCAAGGGGATTAGATGGCCGGGGAAGATCGGGAGGTGTATGTGGGGGTGTCTGCTGGCATCCCCCTCCCCGTTTGCCCTCCTGGCGTGGCGGAGGAGCGTCTCTCGCTGCCCTGCAGACAGGGAAGGGCAGGCAGCCTGCACTTTCTAAAGAAGCGCGGGGGCGCCAGGCATTCCCAGAGGGACCAGTAGCCTAAGGAAAGCAGATCAATAAAGACCACCTTTCCTCCTGCAGCTCCGGATAAAAGTAATGGCAAAGCTTTTTTTCCCCTTCTTCAGTTGGCAGAGAAATCCCCTGGCCTGTTTCTTCGGCACCCCCAAAGGGCAGCATCCTCCTTTATGCGGAAGAGGCAGTTTTGGTTCTCCACAAAGAGCGTCACTTTCGAGGACCAACACACTCAGCACCCCAGGGAAGGTCTCATCACTCCCCTCCTACCTGGTCCTCCCCTCTGCACCCCTCTAGGGGACCCCTCTCACTGTTCCTGCCTTTTCCCTCCACAGCAGCAGCTGCTGCCAGCCCACCTTCCCTGTCGGGGACTCTTCCATTTCTCAGCCAACCGGCCCCTTCCCCCCTGGGCACCCTAAAGCTCCGAGGGGCGCGGGGCTGCTCTACCGACGGGAAGGGGCTGCGCGACACCTCGGGAGGAGGAAGCCCAGAAGGAGGCGATGAGCGCGGCCATCCAAAACTTCTCCCTAACATGTGCTGCTTGTCTCCCCCCGGCTGCTTACTCGTTTCTTTTCTAAAGGAAAGGAATCCCCTTCCCCTCCCCCGCCGCCGCCTCCTTTGTAGGAAAACGTCGGCTGACTTCCCCCACTGTTGCCTTCAATCGCCCTCCGTGGGTA
>NW_009953295.1:11216303-11216995 GCF_000747805.2 Chaetura pelagica
CCTGCGCTACATGCGTCAGCCCATCAAACAAGAGCTGATCTGCAAGTGGATCGACCGGGAGACGCCGCCTCCTCCTCCGCCTCCGCCGCCTCCACCGGGCGGTAGGAAGCCCTGCTCCAAAACTTTCAGCACGATGCAGGAGCTGGTGAGCCATGTCACCGTGGAGCACGTCGGCGGGCCCGAGCAGAGCAGCCACGTGTGCTACTGGGAGGAGTGTCCCCGCGAAGGCAAACCCTTCAAAGCGAAATACAAACTCATCAACCACATCCGAGTGCACACGGGAGAGAAGCCCTTCCCCTGCCCCTTCCCCGGCTGCGGGAAGGTCTTTGCCCGCTCTGAAAACCTCAAGATCCACAAGCGGACTCATACAGGTGGGTGCTTCCCCTTCTCCTCCGCCCTCTGTCTCTGTAACGGTTTTCTTCCCTTTTTATTTATTTTTATTATGATTATTTTCCTTTTTTCCCTGTCTTTTCGTCCTTTCCTACGCACCGCCGGACATGTGACTTTTTTTTCATTAATAAGTAATTGGGAAGCACACGGGCCACGCACACACGGCCACGCACAGGCACCCGGCCCCTCTGCCCTGCACACACGTGTTCTCCCCCCTCCCCCCCGCACCGTGGGCATCTCCCTCCCCACGCCCTTCGCCACCCGCCTCCCTACACCCCTGGATAAACGCACCGATTAATAAA
>NW_009953295.1:11217361-11220299 GCF_000747805.2 Chaetura pelagica
GGCTGTTTCCGCTTGCAGCGCTACCGGCGGAGCCGGGAACTAGGGTGCAGGGCGGGGATGGCGCTCGCCGGAGGACGCTTCCCTTTCTCTTTGTGCATCCGAGAAGGAAACTTCAAAGCAGCCCCAAAGCCCGGCGGGGGTCGGCGGAGCGGGAGCTGCAAGAAGGAGGGAGAGGCACCTCCGGGGGATGCCCCGCGGGACAGGCTGGGCCCAGCGCGGGGTTCCTGGAGGTGCTCGGGGGGGGTTTGAGTATTTTTTAATTATTATTATTATTTTTCCCCCTTCCCACTTCTTCTCCTTTCTCACCACTCCCGAAATACGCATTTCGCTCAGGGTGTAAAAACTCTGCCGAAAACGAACCAAGCCGGGATTTATAGTGGCAGACAAATATAATTCCTCGGAGGACACTTAAGGAAGTGGAGTTGCCGTAATTGCTTTCTTGATTTATCGTGTGCTGCTCGGGAAGAGAAAAGCGGCGACCGTGCAACGTTGTTGTTCCGATATAAAACCAAATGGCCCATGGAGGAAAGGATTATAGATTTTTATCTCCAGAATATGTTAGGCGTGAGCCCATGTGTAGCTGCGGAGACCTGAGGATGCCCAGCTCTGCCTCCAGAGCTGGGGGGGGGGGGCGGGAAGAGGCTGACACATTTTCTAGCGGTTGTTGTTGTGTTAATGGCACCGCGGAATGAGTTAAATGCTGGAGGTCCTTGTTTTTTTGTCACCTAGCTGTTCCCATCTGTCTTGATTTGGAAAAGAAAAACTTCCCCGCGGACCTCTCTGGGTTACTCAACTCACCCATTCTAGCTCCGAGGGGGGAAAAGCAGCGAGTCCGGGGGCGGGCTTGTTGGGGTGCAGAGGTATTCAGCCGCAGAAGGGGCCCCCCAAAATAACCTAAATATGTATCGGGCACAGTTTGCAGCTCTGAGCTGTGGTCGAGCGTTGCCCCGGGGCCCTGAATAGGATATGGCCCCTTGAAAAGGAAAGTTGGAGGAGTTTGCGGCCGAGGGCTCCCCGCAGCTTCTTGAGGGGTGCACAGACTCCGAGACAGTCCCCACGCAGGAGCCCACGGGGTGTGGCCATCGCCACGCAGAGGGGGTCATTGCAACAAAGCAGCCCTCGGGGCTCGAGGCCGGGGGGGCAACAGACCCCAGAGGATGACAGCTCGGCCCACGGGGGGGTGAAGCGGTCGCGAGTCTTTCCCCACGCACAGCCCTGTGGTGGACGAGGGATCCCAAACCTTCTGCCCATCCCTATCAGGTTAATTACTGTAATTTCGCCACCTCAGCTTGAATTTAGTCACGTGCAGCATAAAAGCAGGAGAGATTTACAAACGTCGTTTATTATGGACATTTTTTGGGGGAGAGGGGAAGTAATAGCACCATGATTCTATAAATAGGGGGTTTTAACCGTTTCTGGTAATCCTGCAGGAAAGATGGAGTATGTCGGTAACTCGAGAAGCCTTAACTTGCGGTTTCTTTCTCCCCCTTTTCCTCGTAAGCATCACCCCGGGAGCTGCACATCGCGCCCTTCATCTCAGTCCCATTTTAGGGTCAAATCGCTGTCCCCGCTCTCAGCGAGGGCTGCATCCTAACGGGGACCCTCCCGCCTGCTAAATCGCTGCGGCCTCGCCAGAGACAGTACTCGAGGTCGTCGGGGTTCCCCTCCGCCATTCCCCCCCCCCAACCCCCCCCCCCCCCAAAAAAAAAAGGCAAAACAAAACAGGATGGCCAGAAAGTCCCTCCATGCCCCCCCTGCCGCCGGCACTGCTGCTGCAGGGAGGAGTCAGGGGACGGCGCCCGGCGTCTCGCCCCCTTTCTTGGGTTTAAACCACCTACAAACGGTTAAACTCTGACGTGACGCCCTCGTCAGCGTGCCAGGGACACACCGGGACCTTCCCCGCTCCTGGATATGGGTGGAATTGGAGCGTCGAGATCCGGAGGCTAGAGAGAAGTAGCTACCCAGCTGCTGGGCGCCCCTCGAGGGGCCCGGGGGGGAGGGTATCCCTCTCCCCTGGCTCCTCCTGGCTCCTCCAGGGGCGCACAGCTCCCCGGGAGGGTGCCCACGCGTGAGCCCGTGGGGAAAGCACCTTCCTGAAGCCCCGACGGGGCGGACGCTGTTTGGGCAGCGGCTCCGCTCCCGCTGGAACCCGGGAGGGGCTCCGAGAATCTCGCAGGGGGGGCTACACCTGAGGGCCAGCGTCGACAGCAGGACTTGTGAGCTTGCACCCTTAGGGTAATGCGGAAATAAAGTGGCCAAAACCTTCGGTAGATGCGTTTTATTTATCCCGGAAAAAAATAATAATAAAAAATTAATGAACAACCAAGGTGACTCTAAATTTGCCTCGGTGGGAGTGGTAGCACGCGGGGGGTTCCCTGCGCATGAAAAAACCACTTTAAGCCCACGAGATACATTATCTTACCATCTTTTTTGTTTGTTTGTTTTTTAAAGATAAACTTACTCTTTCTAGTTCTACCACTTCAGTGGTAGGCGAGGCGATTTTAATTGAAAAATTGACGCGTAGACAGGCTGCGGAGGCACATGTTTCTATAGCAACAGCGGAGAAATCGCTAGTTTTTAAAAATACAAGTAGTGTTCTTTTCTCCATGATTATTTTTCGAAACGGGATACAATCTTTACAATCGGAAGGAAACAGTTAAAATCGCCTTTTGGTGAAAAGTAGAAAATGTTCCCCGAGAGAGCTGATGGGTTTGTATTTCTGAGCGTTCAGAGCATAACAGATCTGAAAATATCCAGCAGCCAGACTGCATTATTAACTCATGAGTCGGAATAGTCGTGGCAAGGATTACCAGTGCAGGGCTGTGTGTGCCAGGCTCACGTGTAACATGGCAAGGAAAGAAAAAGTTGCTGTAAGGAACTCCAGCCAGTGTGGGGTACAGGGATATGGCACATTTCGCCTCCCCCCACCCCCCCCACC
>NW_009953295.1:11220356-11220703 GCF_000747805.2 Chaetura pelagica
CCCACCCCCCAGCAATAGCCATTTACTGGGCCCTATGCGGGAGTTATGGGGAAGGGTCGGTCCGGGCACGGCTATAGGCACCAGAACGTGTATGTCCCAGGGTATGGGATGTCAGCAGCGTGGGGTGGAGGGGGGAGGTGAAAGGTATTCAGGCAAACCCGCCCGGGGCTGATTTTCACAACCCCTGTAACAGTTAAACAATGCGTAAAGCTCTTAAAACAGATCGGCCGGAGGTTTTTTTTAGACACAAATTAGCCCGAGGTAACCAGCTGCGGGAACAGCAGCCCGTTGCTGTCATCACCAGTGCCCGGGCTGCTCTCCCCAGCCTGCAGCTTCCCACCAAAGGG
>NW_009953295.1:11221606-11224336 GCF_000747805.2 Chaetura pelagica
CGGGCCCCGGCTGCTGCGGTGCCCACCTGGCACGGAGGGGCTGGCGTGGAAGTGCCATCAGGTTTGACTCGCGCTATTTATTCCTTGTACGAAACCCTATGGTGTTTGTACGGTAACTAATTTAATTAAAGAGACTCGGACTTTTTTTTTTTTCATTTTTAATTTTTTTTTCCTTTTTTTAAAACTTTTTCTTTTGGTAAGAAAAAAACCCATGAATAATGCCATGCTGAGCCATCTCAGCGACCTGAGCCACACGCGTTTGCAGGGGGACGGTGCCAAAGGGAACTCCAGCTGCAAGGGACTTCCCCCAGCTCGGCTCCCACCCTGCCCACGCCGCAGTGCTCTTGACAAGAGAGGGAGAGAGCTGGGGGGAGGCTGGGAGCTGGCAGAGCCCTGCCATTCCCTGGACTGGCTCTTCAACACTTTAGCTGCCACCCCAGCGCCTCCTCTTCAGTCTGGGTAAAGCCCCAGGTTTGCAGCGGCTTCCTGACTGTAAAGCAGCACCTGCTGAAGCTCCGGCCGGTTGAGGACACGTTACACACCCCTTTAGATAAAATAAATCCGTTTGGGTCTTTTTTTTTTTTTTCCCCTCCCCTCTTGCAGTTCAGCTCCTTTGTAATTGTTGGTTTCTCTCCCGAGACGTGGGGTCCCACCTGCACCCGGCATTTTCTCTCCAGCCCTTTCTTTCTGCCTTAGCGGTAGCCACGTGAAAACAATTTAGGGAAGGCAAGACAAAAGATTCAGCACTCCCTTACGGCTGCTCCGTGGTTCGTACACGTATGGCTCCTAAAATGTAGCTGGAGAAGAAAAGAAACCCGCTGCTATTTGACAACTGATATACTGTGATCCTTTCCCCCCCCACCCCTAAAAAAAAAACAACACACGAAAACTGACAGTGATTTTCCTTTTTCTTGGGGTTGGTATTATAATTACTCTTTTTTTGGTTGTTGTTCTTTTTTTTCTTTTTTCCAAGTTCCTCTCACAGAGGAAGACTTTGCCTCTAGCTCCCTCCAGTCCTGTGTGCAGACAGTTTGTGGCTGAGGGAGCTCAGCCCCTGGTCCCAGCGAGCGCCGGAGGGGAGGGAGACACGGGGATTTGTGGGGGCTTTTAATTATTTTATATATATATTTTTTTAGTTTTATTTCTTCTCTCCAGCCGGTGCCTGCATCCATTCACCATCCTCCCGAGGTGGCTGGGCAGAGTCACCTGGGAGGAGAGGAGCAGAGCTGCTGGGGAGGGAACGGGATGGAGGTGAGGGCTGGGGCCGGGGGTCCCACCCCCTCCATGCCCCGCCAGAGGCCGAGGGGCTGCGAGGCAGGACACACACACACACACACACAGACAGACCCCGGCCCCTCGCCTGTCCGTCAGGAGTGGGGCGCAAATAAACTAAAGAGCACTAATTCCTCCTCAGAGACCCCGAGAGGAGAAGCAGCAGCCTCCCTCCCCTCCCCCAGGGCTTGTGGAAATGTGTTTTGTGTGCCGTGAATGGTGGATGTCGTCTTGTCATTGTTAATAACGTGTATGTGAACGCGATTATTTTGTACAGTCGAATTAATTTATTTTCTGACATCACCCTTTTTTCCCCCTCCCCCCTCCCTTTTTTTCCCCCCTTTTTTTTTTTTTTTTTTTTTTCCCTTTTCCTTTTTTCAGGAAGAGTACAGAGCACACCAAAGAATCCTCGTATTAATTTTGGTGATAGATTGTTGTTTATGATGCTGTGGTTTGTAAAAAAAAACAAAACAAAACAAGCAACAATAACAAAACACAACCAAAACGTTATATTTTTCAGCTTACTTGAATGAACGATGTAATGTGAAACAGACTCTTCCTGCATGTCCTTCGTGCGGTGTGTTGGTGCTGATATATATATATATATATATATAGTTCATAGAGATACTATATTATTAGTACAGTGCATGGTGCTGTCACTCTGGAAGCCTTTAAACGTTGTTTTCATATTGTCGTGTTGGATCTAAAGAAGCAGGCGTTACTTTAAAAACAAACAGGAAACTTGAATAGAAAATAATTTTTTAAAGTCCGTTCGATTGCTTTTTATTCGTTTTTCAGAGCCCATTTGAATAAATATAAAATAATAAAGTAAGGTATGGACTTTTTAAAGAATAATTTATGTAACGTAATCTTATTAGAGATATTTTGGTGCTGATTTATAAACGAACTTTTTAATTTATGCATTTTTTCAACAACAGATTGCACTATACATTACTACATGGCAGGGTTTATATACTATGGCTCGGGGGGATATATCACTATTTTTATGTACTTGCTACACGTAGGGTCACACACTTGCCCATCAGTTTTATGACACATTATACCTCCTAAATAAAATAATACTAATTTAAATTTTTGCATCTCTGTAAACCCCATCAAAAGAAAAAAAAAATCATGCAAATGAATAAAAATATTATTTCTATGTATTGCATGTGCCTTACTGACAGACGAAGGGCAGAGACAGACCAAAACACACACCCCCCGAAGGTCAATAAATAGAGCCAGATAAAGCCACAGTGTCATAGCGCGGCAGGAGCAGCACCGGGAGATTTTGGGCTGGGGGGAGGCTGAGATACCCTGGGGTTTCACCAGCGAAACTTGTGAGTAAAACCGGCTCTCCTTAGGCTTTACCTTTGGGTTTGCAGCCACGCAGAGGGAGGATGCTCTGGGTCGGGCATCCCTGCCTCCCCCCGCGGCTGCAGCTTCTGCTCCCGTGGG
>NW_009953295.1:11224583-11225747 GCF_000747805.2 Chaetura pelagica
CTGCTGGGGGAAAAAAAAAAATAAAATCTTTCTGCCAGCCTCTTCTTGCATATCCTAGAGAGTTAAATAGCGCTACTCTTCAGTAGAAGGACACATAGTGGCAAAATCGTATGGAAGAAGATTCTTCTGAAATACAGACTCAGGTCAGGCGAGAAGTAACGCCAGAGGACCGCCGGTATGAAGGGGGGGGGGAGACCAATAACTTTTCAGGAGTTGAGTGAGGACACACGTTTTTTTATTTCGAGAGAGGAAAACTGAGTGAAACCCGCTGTTGGAAAAGCTCCGTGGAGAGTCGAGTGTCAGCATCCTCCGGGATTATTTAATTATTCCCCCCTCCCCTCCCCCGTTTATTTTAATAAAATAAATAGAACTACCTCAGGATGATTTCCCCCCATGTAATTTACCAGTGCTCGAAAATGACTGGTCAAAATGTCACGAACAGTTTCACCAAAAAGGTTAGAGTGTTTTTCAAGTTAGTTTTGTTAAATGCGGTAAAGGTGAAACAGGTTGCAAAGAGTTGTTTCAAGGAGAATGACAATAACCAACATACGAAGCAGAAAAACACTCATAAATGAGGGCTCCAATCAATGGGAAAACTTATAGCTCCCTAATGAAGTTTCTTGTGAAAAGGAGGGCGACACAAAGCCACCGAGACATGAATCATTCATGGGAAATATAAAAGATAAAAGATATCTGACAATGAGCAGAACCTTGTATAGAGTGTCTAAAACAAGTTTCCCCTTCTTATTTTCTGCTTTCCCCCCTTTCCCCCCTCCGCCCCAATCTCCCTCTCCTAGTGTTCCCTGCCCGCCCTATAGAGTTAACATTGACCAGTGCACGTCCTGCCCCACTTCAAAGTAATTTAGCCCAGAACGGAAGGCTTGGCGCTTGGACAATCTTCATGGTGTGTTAAGATTTCTATGGCAATTGGCAAGCAAGACGTTCCCATCTGAATATGGCTCAAAGAAAGCCACTTATTGACACCGAGTTGGCCATCATCAAAGACTTCATCTTTTCCTAGGCGAAACGTGGTCCTAGCAAACAGTGTTTAAATCATCCACCTTTGTAGTGGCGGCTGGGAGACATCTCGCCACACACTATTGCTGGCGCTCGGCCCTTTAAAGGCTGGAGCGGCGGTAGCAAAGTTTGAAGGGGCTAAGAAAT
>NW_009953296.1:0-1083 GCF_000747805.2 Chaetura pelagica
CAGCGGGGAGGGGGGAACAAGGGGTCCTGGGGCCAAGATGGACCCAGAGGTTCAGAGGCCACCAGGGAGGGGAACCGAGGGGTCCTGGGGCCACCAAGGGGTCCTGGGGCCACCAAGGAGACCCACATGTCACATCCAGGTGCCACCAGGGACTCAAACATCCAGGTGACATCAAGAGGAACCCAGATGTTCATGGACCACCAAGTACGGGAACCAAGTGGTCCTGGGGCCACCAAGGGGTCCAGATGCCACCAAGATGGGCCCAGAGGATCAGGGGCCACCAAGGAGGAGACCAAGGGGTCCTGGGGCCACCAAGAAGGGGACTAAAGAGTCCAGGTGCTACCAAGGAGGGGATCAAAAGAGTCCTGGGGCCACAAAGAAGGGGACTAAAGAGTCCAGATGCCACCAAGGAGGGGATCAGGGGGTCCTGGGGCCACATGGGGAAACCAAGGAGGGGATCAAGGAGCCCTGGGGCCACCAAGGAGGGGATCAAGGGGCCCTGGGGCCACCAAGGAGGGGATCAAGGGGTCCTGGGGCCACCAAGAAGGGGATCAAGGGGCCCTGGGGCCACCAAGAAGGGGATCAAGGGGCCCTGGGGCCACCAAGGAGGGGACTAAAGGATCCAGATGCCACCAAGGAGAAGATCAAAGAGCCCTGGGGCCACCAAGGAGGGGACTAAAGGTTCCAGAGGCCACCAAGGAGAAGATCAAAGAGCCCTGGGGCCACCAAGGAGGGGACTAAAGGTTCCAGAGGCCACCAAGGAGAAGATCAAAGAGCCCTGGGGCCACCAAGGAGGGCACCAAAGGGTCCAGATGTCACCAAGGAGGGGAGCAGAGGAGCCAGCAGAGGGAACCCAGCCGCTCAGAGCCCCCCAGGACCCCCTCACCTCATCACCTCGGCGTAGCTCATGGCCTCGTCGATGCCCGGGAAGGCGCTCATGGCCTCCTGCATCATCTTCTTGCCCATGCTCAGCACGTTGTCCTCCTCGAAGAACTCGTCGGGCAGCTCGGCCACCCCCAGGCTGGGGTCGATCTCCTGCCAGGCAGGGGGGGGAGCAGTGAGGGGAAAGGCCTTTCCTGGGGG
>NW_009953297.1:0-3875 GCF_000747805.2 Chaetura pelagica
CCCTTCTGCTGCATCCCCCCCCAAAAAAAAATAAACCTCCTACTCGTGGTGCCCAACCCAGCCCACTCCTCCTCACCCCTGCCCTGCCCAAACCCTTTGCCTCAGGGTCAGGGGAGGAGGAAAGGGCCCTGGGAGGGAGGAGGAATCCCTGCTCCAGAATTGGGATCACAAACCAGGGCTTTTCATTCTTCATACAGGAACAGGCGTGGAAAATACACGTGGAACCAAAAATTCACATCAAACCTTTTCAGGAAGGACCAGCAACACCCAGAGCTGTGGGGGAGCTATGGGGGGAATTGTGGGGGGGGGGGGGGTGCAAACTACATCCCTGCAGCTCAGCACCCGAGTTTTAGGGCAGGAAATGAGCATTTTTGGGAAAGAGGGGAAGTGGTGGTGGCTGGGAGGTGGAAAATTAAAATTCCTATGGGTCTTCACCCAGGGACTAACACCTACAGGGAAATGTTCTCCTCCTCAGTCCCTCACAACATTTGTTGCTGTTTGAAACATTTTGGGTTGTTTGGGGGTTTTTTTGTGAAGACTCATGGTGTCAAATTTATTTCCCAAGTGATTGATGCCCAGGACCCCCAAGGAAATGAGGATGGGGGTGTCTTGGGGGTGCAAGGCTCATACCTGAACTGCTCCCTCGGGTTCCTCACTCCTGGGACACACGGTGGTGCAGGGGGTCTTGTGAAAATCATGGCTGAGAGAACATTTCTCCTCACAGGTTTCTTCCTCAGGGAGAAGGAGGCTGGTGGCACCGAAGGGACCTGCTCAGCCCTGGCAGTGGCCAATGTTGCATGGTAAGAGGGGCTTCCAGTGGAATTTGGGGGCTCTTTACCAGCCCTCTGGGTGGGGTTATCCCCTCCTGCAAGCCAAGTACTGATCTGTCCAATGGCAGATCATAGAATCCCAGACTGGTTTCAAGTTGGAAGGGACCTTCAAGAACATACAGTTCCAACCCCCTCCATGAGCAGGGACACCTCCCACCAGCCCAGGCTGCAGAAGCCCCATCCAACCTGCCCTTCAACACCTCCAGGGAGGGGGCAGCCACAGCTTCTCTGGGCAACCTGTTCCAGTGCCTTCCTACCCTCATGGGGAAGAATTTCTTCCTAATGTCTGACCTCAATCTCCCCTCTTTCAGTTTAAGACCATCACCTCTTGTCCTGTCACTGCCCTCTCTGGTGAAAAGGCCCTCCCCAGCTTTCCTGGAGCCCCTTCAGGCACTGGAAGCTGCTCTCAGGTCTCTCTGGAGCCTTCTCTTCTCCAGGCTCAACACCCCAACTCTCCCAGCCTGTCTTTGAAAAGAAAATAAAATGTTGGGCTGTCCTCACCCACAGTTCTCCTTGGGTTCAGCCATGGGGACAGCAAGTCCAAACTCCCAGAGCTTCTGCCCATCTGCCTCCACAGCAGGAGACCCTGTGGGGAAGATGCTGGTTTCCAAAATCCTCAGTTTTATACCCAAAACCCAAGGCTCTGAGCTGGGACAGGGGAAGCCTCCACCAGACACTAAGCCACTGCTCTGTGACAGCTTCTAGCTGGAACAACCCCCCTGGGTGGGACACAGACGTAGCCCAGCTGGAGGAAAAACAAACTGGAAGCTTCAAAGTCCATCTCCTGTACTGAGCAGCACCTGATTGCTCTGGAAAACCAGGGGAAATCCATGATTTGGCTCCTCTGGGAGAGGGGCTGAGTCTGTTCCCACATTCCATCTTCTCCCTTCTTCCACCTGCACAGCTTTACCAGCAGGAAATCACCTCCTGGCTCCTCAGGTCACTGTTCCCACCCAGTGCTCCAAATTTCTCATACCTACCAAAAAGAAAACCACCAAAGTTTGCAAAAAAATAAAGAAACCAGCTCCCAAATCCCATGGCAGAGTCATGTTCTTCCTGAGAGGAAAACAAAGGAACTTGGGGTCCCCAGAGATCCATATTGGGCCTGATGCTGTTTGACAGCTGCACAAGTGACCTGGATGGTGGGATCAAGAGCACCCTGATAAAGTTTGATGATGACACCAAGATGAGTGGAGAGGTTGGCACTCCAGAAGGATGAGCCACCCTCCAGAATGACCTGGACAGGCTGGAGGAGTGGGCCAGCAGGAACCTGATGGAGCTCAACAGGGAGAAGTGTGAGGTCTTGCACCTGGGAACGTGTAACCCAGGAGTGCAGTTCAGACTGGGATCCACCTGGCTGGAGAGCAGCCCCAGGAAAGGGACCTGGGGGTCTTGGTGGAGAATAGGCTCACCATAAGTGACCAGTGGACTGCAGGGCAAACAAACCATCAGGGTGCTGGGCTGCATCACCAAGGGCATCACCAGCAGAGAGCAAGAAGTCATCATCCTACTCTACTGAGTGCTGGCCAGACCACATCTGGAGTATTGCCTTCAGTTTTGGGCCCTGCTCTACAAAATGTTGGGACAGGCTGGAGAAGGTCCAGAGAAGGGCCACAAGGATGATCAGAGGACTGGAGGACCTGCCAGATGAGGAGAGGCTGAGAACACTGGGTTTGTTCAGCCTGGAGAAGAGAAGGCTTCAGGGAGACCTTATCACCATGTTCCAGTCCTTCTTCCCAAGAAGATGGAGACTCCTTGTTTACAAGGAGTCCCATGGAAAAGACAAGGGGTCATGGGCACAAGTTACTCCTGGGGAGATTCCCATTGGACACAAGAGGGAAATGTTTCCCCATCAGGACAGTCCAACACTGGAACAGTCTCCCAGGGGAAGTGGTGGATTCCCCCACATGGGGCCATTTGAAGTCTCAGCTTGACAGGGTGCTGAGCCACCTCCTATCAACTGGAGTAGTACCTGGGAAGGTTGGACCAAATGGTCCTTGAGGTCCCTTCCAGCCTGGCATTCCATGATCCTATGACTCTGGGGACATAATGGCAGCAGTGCCTGACACCTGCCTGTCCCTCCCAGCCATGTGAGCTGTGCTGATGTTTGCTCCCTGGGGGTTTATTTCTGCTCTTTGATTGTTGTTTGTGTCATTTCCCTCTTCTCCTTGGAATCACCTTCTCTGATCCCCCAGCCGGGCAGGATCTGGCAGTGCAGCTCCCTGGATTTTCAACCCCAGGAAAACCATTTCAAACAGAGCATCTATTTATTTCACTCCCCTTTGGCTGTCAAGGAGACAAATTATTCCAGCCCTGTGGCAGAGTCCACAATAACACAGCAGAAAAGCTTGGAAAACAATTTATCCCAAACTGTGACATCCAGCTACAGAGGGGCAGCCCAACACCAGCTCATGGCCCAGACTGAATCCAAATTCCAGCCTAAATCCCTTCCTGAGGGAACTTTTTTTAATGGATTCACCACAGAACAAAGCATTTGGGCCCAACCCCCGATTTCCAAACGGGCACCTCTGACATCTTTAGTCCCACCAGGATGTTTTGCAGCCCCATCACCAGCGTGGAGAGATGTGTGTGTGTGTGTGTGTGTGTTTATGTGAGCACAATTTAACTCTTTTGTAATCAACCTACATGCTGCTGGATTAATGTAATTCCTTCTGGTGCTCACCCCGGTAAAGCCAGTGCTGGGAGGGAGGGAGGGAGGAAGGGAGGGAGGGGAGAGGAGAGGAAAGGGCTTTAAAGGCTGCTGGAATAGAGGAGGGTGTTTGTGGTTTGTTGTTGTTTTTTTTCATTAAGGGCTGCCAGCTGGTTAACAAACATCTTTATTATCAGCCCAGCCTTGACTATAAATAACCTGACTTGTATTCTGAGCTGCCTCAGGCCACCCGGCTGGGGATTAAGCTCCCTGAGTTGTCTGGGGCCTGATCAAGCTGCAGGAAATGTGCTGCTTCCTTCCTCGGGCAGCAGGACAGGTTCTGGGAGAGGTTCCAGGCTCCCACCACAGGATGGCCTCGCTGGAAGCAGATCCCT
>NW_009953297.1:3908-5560 GCF_000747805.2 Chaetura pelagica
CCCTACACATGTGCAGGGAGAGATACAGACAACCTGCAGAGCTACTCCTTGCCGGCCCTGATTTTGTGGGAAAAGGGGAGTGGGTAAGAGGGGCTGGGTGATTCTTACTTCTTGATCTCCCCAAATAACTCAAATCTGTTTTCCCCCCACATTCTCCAGCCCACAGTTTCCAAATCTGCCTGGCACAAGCTGGAGACCAAGGACTGCAGCTCCCTGAATGGCCAGCCTGCTTCCCTCCTCTCCTGACCTCCATGCTTTTCTGCTCCCAACAGGTCTGCAAAGCCTGGGATGTCTGGAGGGCACCAAAGCCCCTCAGTGATAAGCAGTGACAAGTCCAGAAGCTTTTCCAACCCTTCAGCCTTTGTGCAGGTGTGACTCGAGCCCCTTTCTCTCCAGAGCCAACAGTAGTTTTGCTGTTCCCTGCAGGAGGAGCCAGGTCAGACCTTGTTTAACTGTGCCCAGAAATCCAACTCACCTGAGCACTTGTGTGCTTTAAATTAGGGTTGTCTCTCATTTCTGCTCCTGTAGGTGGAGCAACCTCGATGCTCAGTCCAACAAGATCCCATCATAGAATCCCAGGCTGCTTTCAAGTTGTAAGGGACCTTAAAGATCATCTAGTTCCAACCCCCCTGCATGGGCAGGGACACCTCCCAGCAGCCCAGGCTGCTCCAAGCCCCATCCAACCTGCCCTTCAACACTGCCAGGGTTGGGGCAGCCACAGCTTCCCTGGGCAACTTGGGCCAGGCTCTCCCCACCCTCACAGCACAGAATTTCTCCCTCCCATCTCAGCTCCAGCTCCCTCTTCCAGCTGGAAACCCTTCCCCCTGCTCCCATCCCTCCCTGCCCTTGTCCCAAGCCCCTCCCCAGCTTTCCTGGAGCCCCTTCAGGCCCTGGAAGCTGCTCTCAGCTCTCCCTGGAGCCTTCTCTTCTCCAGGCTGAACACCCCAACTCTCCCAGCCTGGCTCCAGAGCAGAGCTGCTCCAGCCCCCCCAGCATCTCTGGGGCCTCCTCTGGACTTGTTCCATGTCCTTCTTACATTGGGGATTCCAGACCTGGACACAGAACTCCAGGTGGGATACCATTACTAGATGCTATTAAACTCCTCCTCAGACCCATTCCCAGCACCAGAGAAGGATCCCACATCCCTCAAGCACCTCATCTCCTTGCCCACCTCCTGTCCCACCTTGGTGTGGGGCAGGAGACCCCTGGGCATCCCCCCACTGCCTCAGGGTCCCCCTCAAGGGCACCCATGTCACTGCCACCAACACATGGGGGATTTACAGCCCTTGTGGTCTCACTCTGGACCCCCTCAAGTGCCCAGGTTCTCCCAGCTCTGAGTCTGCTCCATCTCTGGAGGAAAAGGGGGGCTCTGGGAAAGAAAGTGGGGATGGGAGCTGCTGGATCCTGACTCCACAGTGGGTCGGAGCTGGATCAACCACAGGCACCAATTAATGGTTGGATTTGATGACCTTAAAAAAAAGCCTTTTCTAACCAAAAAGACTTCATGTTTCTGTCACTGGTGGCACCAGCCCGGCCCCCGGGGCACCTGCTTCTTTTGGCCATAAACTGCTAAAAAAAAAAATAAAACCACATTCTCTCTCTGCACAGGAACACGAAGATGCTCCGACTCGGCCGAACCCAGCGGGCCGACC
>NW_009953297.1:5667-7520 GCF_000747805.2 Chaetura pelagica
GGGGGGGATCAGGGTATAGGGGGGGACTTGGGGTAACAAGGGACAGGGGGGTAACCGAGGGATGGAGGGAGCGGGATGGGGATAAGCAGGGGATGTTGGTATTGGGGATGGGAGTACCAGAGATGTGGGTACCAGGGGATGTGGGGGTGCGAGGATGGGAGTTCCAGGAGATTGGGTACCAGGGATGGACTTCCAGGGCATCTGGGTACCAGGGGATGTGAGTTCCAGGGGACTGGGATATGAGGGATGGGCGTTCCAGAGGATGGGAGTTCCAGCAGATGTGGGTACCAGGGGATGGGAGTTCCAGGGCACTGGGATATGAGGGATGGGAGTTCCTGGGGATTGGGATACCAGGGGATGGGAGTTCCAGCAGATGAGGGTACCAGGGGATGGGGGGGTGACACACACCAGGGAATGGCAGTGCTGAGGGATGTTGGGTACCAGAGAGATGCAGAAAGGGGGTGCCCCAAAATGTGGGGAGAAACGATGCCAGAGCCTGTGGGTACCAGGAGACAGGAGTACAGGGTGATCATAGAATGGTTTGGGGTAGAAAGGACCTTAAAGATCCCCTAGGATGATGGCAGCAGATGTGGGTACCAGGGAAACTGAACACAGGGGATGAGGGTGCCACAGGGATGGGGGTCTCAAGGAATGGGGGTACCTGGGGGGTGTGAGTACAGGGGGGTGAGGGTGCCAGGGGAGGTAGGTGCCCTGGGGCTGTGAGTTCTTCGGGATGGAGGTTCCAGGGGTGTGCAGGTACCAGGGCAACCTGGGTGCCAGGGCAACATGTGCTACCAGGGGGACACAGGTATCAGGGCAACCTGGGTGCCAGGGGGATGTGGCCACCTAGGGACTGGGGCACTGGATAAAGCAGGAACTACAGCAGAGAGGTACTGGGTGGGGGTCTGTGCCTCGAGGGGCCCCTAGGCCAGGCAGAGACCCAGCTGAGTGGTCCATCCTGAGGTGCTGAGCCCCCATTGTGAGGGTGCTGGGGGCCCTGGTTGATGGGTGGATGGGGAGGGGTGTGGCACAGCTCCTGCCTGGCCCCAGGGGGGTTGGCTCTGCCTGGGGACCTGGGGAGCGATGACTTCATGGCCTTATTAAGGACTAATTTCCATCCAGGCAGGGAAAACAAACAAGCGTGGTCATCCTCGGCGGTGGAAAGTTACCGGGGCTGCGGGGACTTAGTGCCCGTTTTCATACACGGCCCAGATCTCTGCACTTACCTCCACGGGATGATAATCCCTAAATCCCAATGAGATTAAAGGCAGAAAGGAAGGTGGCTGGAGTTGCTCCTCCTGCCATCTCCACGTTGCCCCGATGACGAAATCCCACGCCTAAGCCCGATTAACCCGCGCGCTTGACTCACCCCCCCAATAAAAAGGGAGGAGGAGGGTGAATCCCTGTCCCGCTTCACTCCCGGAGCCACGGGGAGGTGAGAGGTGGAGGAAAAGCCACAGGCCAGGCAGGAGCTGCTATTTTAACCTCGTTATTTCTCCCGTGCCAGCAGGGCCAGAAAACCTGGGTTGGCTTTGGCGGCAAAGTAAGTGCTTCAGCTTCCCAGGCTGGGAGCCCTCCCCAAAATAAAGACCCTGGAGAGAGGTTTTGGCTATGGGGTGCCAGGAGGAGGTGTGGGGTGGGGGACAGGCCCCGAGCCTGGCGGTTAATCCACAGCAGTGAGGAGATGGCAGCTGAGCTGCCCGCAGATTTACGTAAGGGAGAGGGACCTTCTGCCATGAGAACAGACGCGCGGCTCCACGTCCGGGGCTGGATCCGGTCCCGTGTGCTCAGCAGGGCAGCACCAAGATGCCCTGATGGCTTTTTTTTTTGTTTTGGCAGCTCTTTTTGAATTT
>NW_009953297.1:9055-29233 GCF_000747805.2 Chaetura pelagica
GAGCGGTTGGCTTTGGCGGCAGAGTAAGTGCGACCCTTCAGCTTCCCAGGCTGGGAGCCCTCCCCAAAATAAAGACCCTGGAGAGAGGTTTTGGCTATGGGGTGCCAGGAGGAGGTGTGGGGTGGGGGACAGGCCCCGAGCCTGGCGGTTAATCCACAGCAGTGAGGAGATGGCAGCTGAGCTGCCCGCAGATTTACGTAAGGGAGAGGGACCTTCTGCCATGAGAACAGACGCGCGGCTCCACGTCCGGGGCTGGATCCGGTCCCGTGTGCTCAGCAGGGCAGCACCAAGATGCCCTGATGGCTTTTTTTTTTGCTTTTGGCAGCTCTTATTGAATTGAAAGCCACCTGGCCACGCTGCCCCGGATGCTCAGCCGTGGCACAGGTGCCCTGGGGAAGGCAGTGGCTCTTGGAGGGGGTGGTGGGATCTGGCTGCAAATCTGGAGGAGGGTGTTGGTCTGGGGAACACACTGGCCCTTATCCTGCTGGGTTCACTGGGGTCCTTCACCCCCATCCCATTCCCAGGCTCCATCCTGCGCCGCTGGAAGAGGAACTGGTTTGTCCTCTACCTGGATGGCAGCCTGGTTTACTACCACGACGAGACGCAGCGCGACATGGACGGCAGGATCCACATCAAGTACAGCTGCCGGGACGTCCGCACTGGCCGCGAGTGCAGAGGTGAGCAAAGCCCCGTGTCCCCAGGCCCCTTGTCCCCAACTCCACCCCGTGCAGGGCTCTCCATGGAGCTGCAAGCCTTTCAAATTATGCTCTGCTTGTGCATGTCTAGAAATGTTGGTCATAGGCTGGACTTTATGATCTTAAAGGTCTTTTCCAGCCTTGGTGATTCTGTAATATCCCCAAAATCACCCAGGCTGCCTAATCCACCCCTAAAAGAGGTGAATACCCATTTCCAGCTCCCAGCCAGCACCAGGCTGTCCCCCAGGAGGTGCATGTTGCATCTTCTCTCCTGTTGCTCTTCCATGGGGAAGGAAGGAGAAACTCTCCTCCTGCCTTGTGCTTGTTCCAAACACAATCCCACGGCCCTGACTCATCCCGCGCCGTCTCGCACAAACAAGGAGAACAAAGCAGCAGCAGCAGCTCAGCTCAGCCCACGGCCCCCACACAAAGCTCCTTTTCTTGGGCTGTGAAGCCAGGACACCACAGTGGGAGCACAAATCCAAAGGTTGATCCTCACCAGAGGGTCCTGCCCATCTTGGGAGTGTGGGGGAAAGATGCACGAGCCTCATGGATCTAAGATTCTGTTCCTGCTCAAGCTTGTGACCCAGTTCCAGGGGTGAGAGTCTCATGCTTCAAGGAAACTGGGGTCCTTGCTGCAACCTGGCACATTCCAAGCAGCCACAGCTCAGCCTTGGGGCCTCCAGCAGATTTTTGCCAATTTTCTGCCTTCCCACTTTCTTTTCTGCCTTGGGGGTGGAAGTTTCTGCTTGTCAGCTCTTTGCTCCTGGTGGCCTTTAACCTTTGAGAGCCTGATGGTGACTTGTAAGTGGAACCGGAGCTGAAATTAAACCTTAATTAGGAACATGGTGTCCCAAGCAAGTGTTTTAGTTAATTAGCGGCACACGGGGCTGCTCGTGCCAGGGGTAATTCAGAGCTCGACCTTTCCCGAGAGGATCCATGGGTGGGGACAGGGGGGGCGTGTCTCCTTCTCTGAGGCCGGATCCTGCCCCTTCCCTTTCCCAGACGTGCAGCCTCCTGAGGGGAAGAGCCGGGAGTGCCTGCTGACCGTGGTGCTGCGGGACGGCTCCAAGACCACCCTGTGTGCCGAGAGCCAGGACGACGCCGTGTAAGCCAAACTGAAATCCCCTCGGTGGCTTTTCCATCCAAATTATCCCAAACCTGGGAAGAGCCTCAGCCACAGGAGAGCTCTGTCCCACTCCCACCCGTGGCAGAACCCCTTGCAGAGCCCCTGCCACTGGCACAGGTGGAGATTTGGGTTCCCTGCTGAATAACCCAGGGAGGTTGTGGCTGCCCCATCCCTGGAGGTGCTCAAGGGCAGGTTGGATGGGGCTTGAAGCAGCCTGGGCTGGTGGGAGGAGTCCCTGCCCATGGCAGGGGAGTTGGAACCCTCCTGAGGGGAAGAGCCGGGAGTGCCTGCTGACCGTGGTGCTGCGGGACGGCTCCAAGACCACCCTGTGTGCCGAGAGCCAGGACGACGCCGTGTAAGCCAAACTGAAATCCCCTCGGTGGCTTTTCCATCCAAATTATCCCAAACCTGGGAAGAGCCTCAGCCACAGGAGAGCTCTGTCCCACTCCCACCCGTGGCAGAACCCCTTGCAGAGCCCCTGCCACTGGCACAGGTGGAGATTTGGGTTCCCTGCTGAATAACCCAGGGAGGTTGTGGCTGCCCCATCCCTGGAGGTGCTCAAGGGCGGGTTGGATGGGGCTTGAAGCAGCCTGGGCTGGTGGGAGGAGTCCCTGCCCATGGCAGGGGAGTTGGAACTAGATGATCTTTTAGGTCCTTTCCAACTTGAAACCATGTGATGAATCTTTTATGCTATTTCAGAGCCAAAAGCAACTATTTTTAAGCAGTGGGTCTCTCCTGTGGGGTGGTTTTCCCTCCTGGGTGAGAAGCCACCTCTGGGCCTGCCTGAGGATCACTGGGAAGGGCTTTCATTGGGATTTGGTGATAAACAGGGAAAGTCAAGTCCTCATTGGCTTAAGGCCCAGCCCAGCAGGAGGAAACACCCACTTTTAGCACTGTTCCCCTTTGGTTTGTTTCTATTAAAAATTAATACATTTATTTTAATAAAAATTAAGATATCCCTGAAAAATAGACCCTCTGATTTTTAGAAGGATTTAAAAAGTGTGAAACATTCAGCTGCACTTAAGGCAAGGGGGGATGTTCAGTGTGGCCAAGCTGAGCTTGATCAGTTGAGCCTGACCCCTGACAAATAGAAATTCATCCATTACCCACTTTCCTCCCCCAAATTTAGGTGCCATTTTCCTGCCTGCCCTTAGTGTAGCCAGGGCTGGTCCCAAGGAGAGTGTTTATCCCTGTGCCCATCCCTGTGGCCTCAGGTACCATCCCATTTACCCAGCATGGACTGACAGGGAATTAAAGCCCAGTGCCAGCCCCGTGGCCACATCCATGTCACCAGGGGGAGGGAGGGGGACATGTGTGTCCAGCAGAGCTGCCAGGCAGCCCCATGGGGACAACTCCAACCCCCCCAGTGCACCCCAAAACCACATCCCTCTGTTTTATTTGCAGTGCTTGGAAGATGGCTGTGCTGGAGGCTAAATCCACCCCGGTGAGGCTCCATCCCCCAAATGAGGGGCACTGTCTTGGCACAGGCTTCAGGTGGACGTGGGTAGAAGTGACACCAACCTGAGGTCCCCCACTTAGGGCTGATGCTGAGCTTGGGGTGACCCCCCAAGACCCTGCACCCACGGAGATACAGGGAGTAAAGCTCCTAGAGCCAGACAGGGAAGAGGAAAAGGGATGGAACACTTGTGATGCCAGCAACAGAATATGACAGAGCCAAGGGTGACCCTATTCAGTGGCTGGGGGTGACAGAGGCAGAGTTAAGGTGACAGGGGCAGAAGTTAAGGTTGGGGGGGACATGGTTGGGGTGATGGGGCAGAGTTAAGGTGATGGGACACAGTTAGGATGGCAGGAGCAGACTTCAAGGTGATGGGGACATGGGTGATGGGGGCCAAAGTTAAGGTGACAGGGAACACAGTTAAGGAGATGGGACACAGTTACAGGAGCAGACTTTAAGGTGATGGGGACATGGGTGACAAGGGACACAGCTAAAGTGACCTAAGCACAGGTAGGTCATTCAGGTGCTTGAGCTGCCTCTGGCATTTCTGCCACTTCAGGTCCCCTTTCAGCAGCACAGGGAATCCAAGCGATTCAGTGCCCCTGTCACACATGGGGGAAACTGAGGCACAGCCACACTGGCTGGGCTGTGGCTCCACCAGGTGGCCCTGCTCATGTCACCAGCCTCACACTGTGCTTCCACCACTTCCAGGTGCATGTCTACGCCCCCTATGATGACGACTACTACCAGACGGTGCCCCTCGACTCCCACCAGACTGCCTACATCAGCTCTGGCCACTATGGCCACCAGTATGGAGGGGGGGGGCCCAGGGGTGGTGGCCTCATCCTGCTCCACCCCATCCCTCCCCCATGTTTGATGCTTCCCCGGGGGGGCAGGTCACAGCTCCTGCCTCAGCACACAGATCCCCAGAGAGATGGTTTTGCAGTTTGGGGACACGGGTGACAGCTGAAAATGGGGGTCCCCTCCATCCCAGACCGGTGGCAGCCTTTGGGGGAAGCCATGCCCATCTGTTGGCATTGGGGATGGGGGGGGGGGTTGCCAGGAAGATGTCCCCTCCCATCTCAACATCCCCCCACTTTTTGCCTTGCAGCTCCCGGGGTGACCCACGTCATCGTGCGCGAGGATCCCTACCGGGTCTCCGGGGACCAGATGGCCCTGGGGCTGCTGGCAGGGGCAGCCACTGGTGCTGCCCTGGGCTCCTTCATGTGGATGCCCTGCTGGTTTTAACACCCCCACCCAAAGATCACCCCCCCAACACAGCCTCCCTCACCCCCCCAGCCTGGTTTAACTCACCCCTGGCTTGGTACCCACCACAAACCACCCTCAGCCTCCCGAAAACAACCTGCTCGGCACATTTCACCCTGGGGACAAAGGTCCAGCCCGAAACCTACCCCTGCTCCCAGCCCTGACTTTTGCATTAAATAATACCCCACATGCTTCAGAGACCCCAAAAATCCTACCCCAAAACCTGGTTCCCATCCAACAAGGGCCTGGGTTTCTGCTGGGGCTGTGGGGAGGGCGCAGTGTCCCAGCTCAGTTCCCCAAAACAGATGCAGAAATACCTGGGATCTTGGTCTGAGGGAGAGAGTGGGTGCTGCTCCAAACAGCTTTTTTTGGGGAGATGGCTGATGATTTTTTGCAGCCCTGGCTCTGAAGCTGCTTTGTAAAGGCCTTTTTTTTTTTTTTTTGGGGGGGGGTGCAAAAAGGGGGGGGGAGGCTCCAGCACCAGAGTGGGAGTGACACGGGAGGCAAGCACTGGGAATGCTGGGGAGAGAGGTTGGAGGATAAAAACCTCTGCAGGATTTGCAGCCCCTTCCAGCCTCAGCCAGTGCCCTGGACCTGGCCAAGCTGGAGAAATCAGGCTTAAACCCCTGGGGAATTGGTGTCAGACCTCTGGGAATCAGGGCCAGACCCCCAGGAATAGGGCTGGGAACAGCCCCAGGAATCTCACAGCTTCCCCAGCCCAGCAGCAGTCCCTGTGGGAGGGACACAGAAGCATCTTGAGTTCCAACCTGATTTTTGGGAAGGTGGGAAATCACCTGGGGCAAGGGCAGCTCTCCCTGGGCAGCAGGGACCCTTTCTGGCAGCCAAGTCAGGGTCTTTGAAGCAGGGATTTGGGACTGAGGGGGGACACACGATCCCTTAGGGTGGGCCTGAGGGCAGGGGACAAGGGGCAGCTGATGTTTTATTGTGCTGCATTGGAGAGCAGGGTTTGAGGGAAGGGGGAGGGGGCCTCAGAGGCACCAATTGATCCTGGAGACACCAGCAAAATGAAACCAAGAATTACAAACAAGACACAGTTAAGTAAAAAGAAACAAACCAAACAAACCAACCAGCAGTGCCAGTGCCACCAGCCTCCTGCCATCCGAGCCCTGGATCCGTTCATCCCTGTGCCTGATGAGGGGACTGGGATATCCCAAAACCACCATCCTCATCCTCCTCCAGCCCTCCCCTGCCTCCCTGCTGCTGCAAACCCGCCCCCTCCCTACCCCCACCTCAAACCACATCCATTTTTTTGGAGGGACAAAAAGCAAAGAGCACCATCCACAGTCTAATAAAGGCAGCGAAAAATGAGACCCAGCCTGCGGGTGAGTGAGGATGGGGAGGGGGCTGCTCGTCCGGGGGGACCTCCACGGGATGGGGGAAGGTTTGGGTCCTCCTTGAGAGCTGCACGTGGGTGTCGACAGCTCCTCCTGCACCCCCTTTTCAACCAGGAGCTCCGAGGGGAGGGATGAGCTCCTGGAAGGCTTGAAAACACCTCCTGCTTCTTGCCAGAAGGGGCTGCAGCGGCGCCGCCGGGTCTCAGCGTCACCTCTTGCAGCCTCTGAACGTGGCACGATGGCCTCGGAAGAGGCAGAGAAGGAAAAAAAAGCTGCCCGAGAAGTCTTGCTAGAGGTGCCAGAGGCCCGTGATGGCAGAGCAGCTCTTTCCTTTGCATCCCAGAGGCAGAGCGTGCAGGACGAGCTGCCCCCGGGCAGGGTCCCCCAGCCCCGGGGGTGGTTTAAAAGCATCGGTGACTTGAAGGTGCAGATCAGCAGAGCCCGCCCCTGCTCTTAGAAACAATCCCGCATCTTCTGAGCCAAAACTTCAGTCTTCCCCCAACCCTCTGGCCTCTCCCTCGAGGCACGTTTCCCACCGGGAGAGCTCCAGCTTTCCAGGGGCGCGGGAGGAGGAGGATCCGTCCCCATCCACCCTTCCCGTGTCCTCATCCCTTCTCCCGGATCCCGCGGGGGGCGCCCGCAGCTCCCAGTGCTCAGAGCCCCGCGGCTGTTCCCGCTGCAACGGGCAGGGGAGGACAGAGAAATGAAACAACAAACCCCCACGACGGCTTCTGGGACACGCATCGGGTGGGGAAGGGTCCCTGAGCAGCGCTGGGCCCCATTCCCTCCTGCATCCATGCTTGGCCTGTATTTTTCCATCGTTGCCTCCACCCAAACCTGGTTCTGCAGGACATGGAGACCCTTTGTGGGGTGGCCCTCACCTCCACCCCAAAGGTAGGGCTTTGGGAACAACAACCCTTTCCTTCAGGTGGCTGGGAACAAAGCAGGAAGCAGGGACCTGCTGTAGGACAGAGGGATGGGACATCCCAGAGCGTGGCCAACTGGGGAGGGCCACCCATCTCCTGTTCTCAGAGCCCCCTGGTACCAGGGCTGAGCCTGGTTCAGCTCCAGGGCTGTGCATGACCCCAGCTGCCACCACCACCACCACCAATTAATGCTGATGAGCCTCCCTGGTGCCATCCCATCTGCTGGGAAGTGAAGCAGCACGTCTGGCTGCTAACGAAGCAGCCTGGGATGCAGAGCCCCAGTGGGAACAAAGCACCTGAGTCTCAAGCAGCATAACCCAGGGGTGCAAGGTGGTTTGGGCTGGGGAGGGAAGAGGCAGCTGTAGGGACAGGCCAAGTAGGGGGACACCACCTCAGCCCTCTTTTCCCAGGGACTTCAGAAATCCTGGGAGCTGGCAGATTTGGGAAAAGCCAGAGCTCTTCCCAGCCAAGCCCATTCCAGTGCCTGGCCAGGAGCCACTGGCAGGTAATTACCACACAAAGTGCATAACTCAGGGGTGAGACATGCCTGGAGAGGGAAACATCTGGAAATGCTTCATCAAGAGCAGCATGTCCTGGCAGCTGCCTCCCCTTCCCACACTGTGTCGAGCTCCTGACCTGCAAAAAAGCTCCTTTTCCCCAGCTCAGACCCCCTCTCGCTCCCCATCCCTGCAGTACCTGAACATCCCAGGGCTGATCCAGCTTCTCTCCAACTGAGCAGGGCTGTGCCAGTCTCCTGAAGATCCAGGGACACCAAGAGATCCAGGCAAAGCCACCAAGAATGGCAGTGAGGGACTAGCAGGAGCCTTCAGCAGTGATTCCTGGGGTCTTCATGCTATCAGTGGGAGAAGCTGATGGCAGCCAGACCCCTCACTAGGAAGCTAAACAAAGAAGCAATTAAAACAGGTTAAAAATAAATTTGGAAGCATAGAGAGCAGAAATTATCGACCACAAAACCACCTGGCTTGGTCTCCTTTCCACTCAGGTCTTCGTCTGTAGGAGAGGGGCTTCTCAGGGGCTTTTGGTGCCAACTGAAACCCAGGCTGTGGAGGACCAAAGGGACAAGAAGTGCTGAGAAAGAAATTTGGGTTGACCCACTCAACTCCCAACTCAAATCCAGACTTGCGTGACCCCTCTCTTCCAGCAATGAGAGATGCTGAAGCCCCAGACATTGGCCAAAGCCCAGCATGACTTGAAAAACTCCCCAAAATGAGGATTAACGTGGTGAGACCGGGTTTAAGGGGTCAGTGTCTACACAGTGTCCACAAACTGCCTTTTAAGATCAGTCCCCAAATGTCACAGCAAAGGCACTGGCTGGAGGCTGCTTGACCCTCGCTGTGATCAAAACCCACTTATCTGGAAATACAGCAGCTGCATCATGAGCTGCCACACTTTGGCAAATGTCAGGATCAAGCCTCGAACTTCCACTCGTTCCCCTCTTCCTGAGCTTGGATAAACATGGGAAAGGTCAGTGTCAAATCCACCAACAGCCTTGGGATCATCAATAAGCACCATTTGCTCCCTCCAACACCCAGTATCCAAGGACACGCGGCGCTGCTGATGGACTGGCTGGGCAGGGGGGGATCCAGAGCCATTTCAGTGCTTTAATTAGCAGCAACTTTAATCAAGCCTTTAATACAATCCTTCCAGACGCGCTCTCCAGGTGGCCAACAGCAAACACTCAAAATGGCTTTAATTTATATCCAAAAAAGCTCACGAACAGGTGGCAAGCCTGGAAGATTTGACTCAGGAACAACACTCACCAAGAGCCTCCTCCTTCCGAACCCAGGAAGCAACCCAGCTGCCTTCAGCCCTGCCCTGCTTCTCATCCTCCCTGGAACGGGCAGAGCTGCTCCTGTCATTGCAATTCAGCCAGCATTTAACTCCTGACACGCCTACAGCATCAGCCTGGGCAGCTGATGATGTTCAGCTGCTACAAAAGGATCCCAAATTCCTCATAAAATGCAGGGTTTGACTTGGATGCACGTTCAGACCAGGGTGGGGAAGAAAAAGGTGGTTAAAGAGAGGGGTGGGGAGGGGGAACAAAGGGTCCTTTCACAAATTGATGAGAAACCAAGGGCAGCAAAGCCTGGAAACCCCAGCTCAGGGAATGGCAGAGCAGCAGAGGAGGGGGCCGAGCAGCCAGCCCAGCAGTGCAGGCAGCAGAGGCTGCTCTGAGGTCTGGGTGTTTGCAGCTGCTTTCCTGCCTGCTGGAGCCTTGGCAGCCTCTGCCGCAGCCACGACAGCAAGAGGCAGCCTGCCCGTCCCCCACTGATCTGGCTTTCAGGGCTGGGACATGCCCAGCATGGAAAAAGGTGCTGCTGCATCAGGCAGAGCCCTCTCAGGGTCTAGTTTGATGAGGATGTAGGTGGTGGCAGCAGAAGCCAGGCTGTGCAGCGAGGGGTCAGTGTTGGCTGCTGCAGCAGCTCTGCAGACGCTGTCAGGAGGATGGATGCTGCTGCAGCTCCTCCAGCCTGGAAAAATAAGTTGACCCTTCCAGTGGAGCAGACAAAGAAACCATCAGCAAACACCAGCATGAGGCACTCTTCAATCCAAGGCAGACACTCCCTCTCTGACTTCCTAGGTAATAACAACCAGCAAGGTTGGGAGCACAGTCTGACCCACTGCAGCTGTGGGACCAGCATCCCACACCAGGGCCAATGGATGCCCCCTGACCATGCCTTGCCCAGGAGCAGCCCCTGCTCTCCAGTTTAATCCAGCCCCTTTTTACAGGTGGGAAACTGAGCTACCAGGATTTGAGGTGACAGCCCTCAGGCTACCTGCAACAGCAGCATTAAGGGAATTCATCAGCAACAGGGAGCAGTGAGGAGGAACCCAGAGCAGGACATCTCAGTGCTCCCTGGAGACAACAACTCATCGAGCTTCCTGGGTTCAGCTCCTACTACGATTCACCCAAACCCCAACTTTTCAGAGGTGACTGTGTCCTCTTTGGGTGTGCCCTCCCATTCCCTCAAGCAGCTCCCCAGCTGTGCTGCCACCCAGGGGACAACCTAGAGGTGCCAAGGAACAGATGCTCCTCCCAGTAACAAATGCTTCTTCCAGGGACCTGTCCCCACACAGCCTCACCATTTGGCTGTTCTCATATCACCAATTCCAGCAACATCTCCACAGCTACAAGATCAAGTTTCTTCCTTGTCAAATTAAAGTACCAACTTATTGAAGGTCCTTTTAGCAGAGAGGAGCTTGAACAAGTGACAAGAGGCTGCTGGTGTTACCAGACCAAACCAGGTAATTTCCCTGGAATAGTTTAAGGTCCTTTTAACAGAGAGGAGCTTGAACAAGGCTGCTGGTGTTGCCAGACCAAACCAGGTAATTTCCCTGGAATAGTAGACAAGGATAACTCCATCAAAGAGAATCTGTTACTGGTACTCACCTCCCCGTCCCCGCAGCCATCACCAGCAAGATGGAGCCTTACAGAGGATCCTCCTCAAGGAAGGTGGGCTTGGTCCACCCGTGCTCACCGAGTCACCTTTGTGAAAGGGAAGGGAGGAAGCTGCTGGATTTCAAGAGCAAGAAAGGAGCAGAGAAGCACAGTGGCAGCAGATAGAGGAGGACCCGTCCTCCATTTCACTTGTCGATGGCTGGAAACAAGTGCAGAGACATGGTACAGAACCAGAGGGACAGTAAGCACACAATTCCACCACCTTCCTCCAATATAAACCAACCCAAACCCTTCATCTTCCCCTTAAAAAAAAAATAAAAAAAAAGGCTCCTGCAGCACCTCAAACCCCCAGAGCAGCAGCCCTGCACACCCACGAACCTGCATTCTGAAGGACATAGAAGAGAGCCAGAGCTTTCCAATGAGACAGGTATTTATTTAGTTCAAGCGCTAGGATTTCTTTTGTTGTTGTTGTTGTTCCATATTATCAAACAGAGCTGAGGTACCAGTGACATTCCAACACGAAGAAAAGGAACCTTTTTTTTCCCCCCTTAATACAATTTCTTCAACTACTTGTATCAAGACAAAAAGTGAGTTAAATGGAATTAGCTGCATAATGTACTGTACAACAATCAAGCCAGAGTGGGGAGGAGAAAAGAAACAGAGCAGAAACCTTCACTGTTTACAAAACTGTCATTAAAAAAAAGGTTTGGGTGGTTCTACTGGCCATGTGGATGGAGCAAAAGAAAATCAGAAGCTAAACCCCAACAGATGGATGGTGCAAAACGAATAGATGAAGGTCTGTGTTGGTCCTATGCTTACTTTGGAAGGGTCTCTTCTCTGAAAAACTGAGACTAGGCCAGGATTGAGTCCTGGAGTTGTGTTAAGCACCATCAGCAAGGACATACACTAAACAGACCTGGCTGTCCTGAGGAGACCTCAGGGCTCTCCTGGAGGATAAAATGCCAGACAACTCATCCTTGTTCCTGCAACCACTGGGCTGTGTTGCACACAGAGCTCATGGACATGCTCCTTTCTCATCCTTTTATTTTTTAGAGCAAGTTATAAGGGGCTCATTGACCAAACCTCCTCCCAGACATGCAGCTGCTTCTCCACAAGGAGCTTCCATTAAAAGCAGCTCATCCTCTGGAACCAGAATGTGCTAAGCCAGCTCCTTGCAAATCCAGTGCTTAAAGCTTGTAACTACAGGAAACGTAGGGGTTTGGTTATACCAGAAGCCAAAAAAGTATGTGCTTGTGGAAAACAGCCAAATGATGACCAACATAAGTTGCATGAAGAGGAAAAAAAGAAAAACCCAACAAACCAAACCAGCAGCAAGATGAACCATTTTTGCACAGTTAAGAACAGCACAATACAGGAAAAGCAGCCAGGTTTCCTTCCCCCCAAGAGTTTCTTTTAAATAAAGAATGATCCTTTGTCACATATCATTGATGTTTATTTCAAGACATGCCACGTCAAAAAAACTTGCCTTTAATATTGCATTATAAAAGCACTTTACATCTCGTTCTGCCTTTTCAGCTATCGTTGTGCAGAGCTGCTATAAACCCAGGGCTGGGCACGAGTCTAGCATTCATTCCAGGAATGAAGAATTCCAACTCTTTGATGCCCATTTTTCCTGGTGAAAGTGGTGGTAAGGAACAATTCCCTCTCTCTTCCCCAGTTGGTTAATTTTAGATGGTAGAAGGGGCAGAAAGAGAACAAAGGAGGAGCCTGAATATTTGCTTGCAATTGTTTCTTTAAGTAGCAATTGCAACACAGACTCAAAAATTCCTTCCTGCACTGTAACTCAGCCATTTTTGCCCAGCAAACAATGTATTTACAATTGTGGTTTATTAACTTACACAGCAACTTCACAATGACTAGTAAAGATTAAAAGGGTGCACTTCTAGTGTGTTCGATTCCGTGTTTCTTGGGTAGCTACATCTGGCAACATCAGCAAAGCTCTAAACAGATTCCTCAGCAAAAACAAAACCCCCAAAAATTACTGAACATAGTAATAATAAAAAATTAAGCCATGAAATAAATATCAAAGACCAAAAAAAAAAAAAAAAGGTTAATTGTGAGCCTAGTTAAATAGAAAACTAAATTACTTGTTGTTTAACCAAACTATACAGCTCTAGTGAACCAAACTAAACCAACTTGGAAGACTGAACAGAAAATTAAAAAATTGCTAAAAAATAAAGGCATAAATCTGCATAATCATCAGTTGGTTTCCATCCTATTAAACTCCCTTCCTTTCCCTCTAAAATCTCTCAACTAGATTTCTGTATGATCAAAGCAAATACCCCTTCCCCAGTCGACCTACGACCACGCTAGGGAAAAGCAGGTACAATTCCCTCTCTCCCTGTGAGCTCAGCCTGGGAAATCCAGCTGCTCCCTCCTCTTCCTGACAAATTTGCAAGGTTTCAATCCACTTTGGCAGCTTTTAGCGCCAGTCCTGAATCCACTTAATATTTCCCCTTAAAAACAAACAAAAAAAATAAGGAAGCAAAATGCTTTCTCCTCCAAATGCCACATTCCCATCTCTCGGGCGGGAATCATTTACTTCATTGGTGTTCTACATAAAAGGGGGAAAAAAAAATAACAATAAAGAAATGCTCTTAAAACTCATCTTGCACTCGAAACATTCTTTCCCTGTTCCCTGCAAGTGTTTTGCTAATGCACATCCAACCCTTTCCTTCCCCCAGAAACATCCTCCAGAAGCCATTCAGCCTGTTCAGAAGGACACTTTGTGTGTGTCTCCATATTCCTTCTCGGAAATGTGTCCACGGTGCCTCCGCAAGGACTATCAAAAAAAAATCCAGGAGCCTTTCATGGTGTTGAAAGCCCTGCCTGGGGTTTGAAAACCAGTCAGACTATCTCTGCTCAAAAAGATTAAGAGCTTGGTTTTAATTTGTTTGGGGTTTTATTATTATTATTATGATGATGGCTAAGGATAAGAATTTACCCCTCAGCACAGGCCACCTCTGCTTGCATTTTTGACTGCTGCCTGGTCACTTCCAGTTGGTTAGAGAAATCAAATGGGTGAGATTTGCAAGCATTCTTCTGCACATACATCTCCTCTAAATCCCATCCAAAACTTACTCAGTTCCCATCGTTTCAAAGTGCAACATCATAACATATTAAAAAAAGGAACGAATATTAAGAAATTGTACCTATTTTTTTCTTTTTTTTTTTTTAAGTTATAACTAGAATATGCTGGAATATTTTGGCTTTTTTTTTTTTCTTATAAATAATGAAGACACTGACATTTTCTTTGTGTGTGTGTGTGCTTGTGAAGCTAATAGATCATCTCCACGAGACAGCCAGCGATGATGAACTGCGATACGTTATTACTGGAAGGGGAAGGTTCAAGCCAATATTCACACTGCAGTCAATGAAGAGTAAAGGGAGGGGAAGCAGTGATGTTCTGGAGAAAGGTAGAAGCCACATGGTATTAGCAGGAACAGCCTCCTTCACTGACAGGCTGCTCTTGAGGCTTTTCCAGTTTTATGTCAATCACTGGAAGGAAGGAGTTAAGGCAAAAAGGGATCCAACTCAGTCTCTCGAGTCTCAGACTGTCCTCAGATGAACTACAGTATGAACTAAAAAGGTTAGACCATCTATCCTTGAGGTCCCTTCCAACCTGGAATTCTCTATGACTCTGTGATTCTCCCCCTACCAAGCAAGAGGAGGAGCAGGATCTTGACTGGAGTTTTCAGCTCAGTATTTCCCAAGGAAATTCTTGAAAAGTATTTTCAAAAGCTCTTGAAAAGACTGGCTTCAAACCACAACACAGATCAGAGAAACATGGAATGGTTTGGGTTGGAAGGGACCAGTAAAGCTCATCTAGTCCCAGCCCCCTGCAGTGAGCAGAGACATCTTCAACTAAACCCAAGGTTGCTCAGAGCTCCATCCAACCTGGCCCGGAATGTCTCCGGGAATGGGGCATCTCCCACCTCTGGGCAACCAGGGCCAGTGTTTCAGCATCCTCATGGTAAACAATTTCTGTTTTGTGTCTTGTCTACATCTCTCCTCCTTTGGTTTAAAACCATCACCCCTTGTCCTGTCTCTACAGGCTCTGCTAAAAGATCCAAGTTTCTCAGCAGCCTCTCTTGCCCTGGCACCTCCTTAAGGACATATAGAAACCAAGCCATAACCCAAATGTTTGGCTTTAACCAGAGTCTGCTCCTCCCCAGTGATCTCCTCTTGTTCCAAAGTGATTAAAGATCTATACAGTGAAGGGTCTAATCAACATCTCCAGACAGATCCACACTTTCAAATAAATGATGGAATAGTTTTGGTTGGAAAAGACTCGGAAGATCATCCAGTCCAACCATTAACTCAGCACTGCCAAGACCACCACTGACCCATGTTCCTCAGTACCACATCCACACGGCTTTGAAACCCCTGCAGAGATGGAGACTCCACCACTACCCTGGCCTAGGCTGCCCAGGGCAGTGGTGCTGAAGGACATGAGTCAGTGGTGGGTTTGGAGAAGGGGTTCCTGAATTCATGCCTAGCAACAACAGCCAATATCCAACAAGAACCTAAGGTTGCTGGACACTTGGCTGCTCTGAACCAACCTGATACGCTGCTCCCTCCTTTCTGGCACTTGAATTCCCAACGGATGCCCTACACTTACAACACTTCAGCAGCCCTTCACAGGAGGAGCTTTGAACACTAATCCCCAAATCCCACTTGTTCAGCACAAGCCTCCAGTATTTCTCTTAACAGTTAACACAGAAGCAAAGAGGTCACACAGCTGGTACTTCCAGCTCCTTTCTTTAGGGGGTTGAAATTGATTTTTACAGAGGTTAGCAAAAAAAAAGGGAAAGAGAAGACCAATAAATCACCTCAAATATTTGGTCCATTTGTTTTGTTGATCTAAACCTCAATAATGAATCTGAGATTTGCAAATCGAGTCTTGCCAGCTTCATCAATGAGCACAAGCAGTTCAGGACCTTGAACTCTCCATATTCTGCAAAAAAGCCTCTGGAAAATCCCCCCTGGTTAATCCTGGCACGGCCATCTGGGAGTCAATCACATTCAATTTCTGCTATCTGCAGCCTGCAGGGAGGCAAATTCCAAGTGCCCTGATTGCCCTCCCATTTACAGACCCGTGATCCAACTCCCTGATAGAGAAACCAAAGGCCCAGCAGCTAGTGCCTGTGTGTTCTGCCACCATCCTCTCATTAATAAAGATGGCTGCTCATTAACCTTTGAGTGACCTGTATAAGTATTTTTGACCAATCGAGTCCTTGTCACACAAAGCTTGTCCCTGAGCAGCTGCAATCCACAGCTTCCCAAATCCTACCTTCCCTTATGCAGTAAGATGCTCTACAGGAGATCACAGACTCCTAGAAGAGCTTGGGTTGGAAGGGACCTTAATGATCATCTAGTTCAAATGCCCCTGCATGGGCAGGGACACCTCCCACCAGCCCAGGCTGCTCCAAGCCCCATCCAACCTGCCCTTCAACACTGCCAGGGATGGGGCAGCCACAGCTTCTCTGGGCAACCTAGACCAGGGTCTCACGACCAGTGTCTCACATTTCTTCCTAATATCTGGTCTAGATCTCCCCTCTTATTTTAAAACCCTTTCTCTTCATCCCATCCCTCCCTGGCCTTGTCCCAAGCCCCTCCCCAGCTTTCCTGGAGCCCCTTCAGGGACTGGAAGCTGCTCTCAGGTCTCCCTGGAGCCTTCTCTTCTCCAGGCTGAACACCCCAACTCTCCCAGCCTGGCTCCAGAGCAGAGCTGCTCCAGCCCTCCCAGCATCTCCAGGGCCTCCTCTCTCCAACAGCTCCATGTCCTCCTTGTGCTGGGGGCTCCAGAACTGGACACAGTGCTTTAGGTGGGGTCTCAGGTGTAGTTTCAGTCCCCCTCCTACAACTTCTGCCACATCCTTCCTCCAAAGCACAATTTCTCCTGCATTTCCCAGCTGCCAGCTACATGATCCTTGCTGCAAATAAACCAGACAACCCTGAACAAGTTCCTCTTCTCAGAAAAGCTCACCCACTTCCAACATCTCATCTAATCTTTCAATCCAGATGCAATGCAACCCCTCTTTGCTCCCATCTGGAAGTACCTGCCAGGATTTCCCCTGCTCTCTGTCCATTCTCACCTCCCATCCAGCACTTCTGCTGTGGAGGCAGGCAGCTCCCTCTCCACCTTCTCCACTACCTTTCCTCTCTGATCCAAGAGAGCAGAAATGGGTATTCTGGTGGAGCAGAGATTGTTAAGAAGCAGCTCAGTTATCACAGAACTTCTTCCATGATCAGAGCTATGCTGAGCAACCATAACCACTCCTACAGTTTTGTCACAGACACCCAACAAAAGCACCTTAATGGGCTTCATTGTCCTCCCCAAACACACCCAGCTGGCCAGAAAAGCACCTCAGATTCAGCCATACTGCTTGTTATGAAGAAAGTTTTATACCTTCTCCATCCCTCACACCAACTTCCTTCTCCAAGGCTGATCCCTTCACTGGGGTCTTCTCCTCCCTCACACCATGCAGATGCCTGCCCAGAGCTGCCTGGGGTCAAGCTCTGCACCAGGCTGTCCTGGGAGTTCTGGGATCTCCTTCCTTGGAGATTTCAGAAGTTGCCCTGAATATGACCCTGAGAATTTGCCTGAGTTTGGAGTTAGCCCTGCTTTGAGCAGGAGGGTTGGAGAAGGGACCTACAGAGGTCCCTTCCAACTTAGCTCATTCTAGGGTTCTACAAGTCAGATCTCCAAGAGCCACAGAGGGGGGGGTTTTAGGCCTCTTTGCAGCTGTCTTCTCCAGCTCCATAGTCTCCTCCTCCCTCTCCACATCCAACCTGCTCTAACCCCAAGCAAAGAAACCTCCTGGATATGTTTGACCCCACTCTCAGCACCTTCCCGTTGTCCTCCCTTCAGCTTTCACTCAGTTGTCCTCACTTTTACACCACCTGATTGCCCTAAGCATCCCTACCTCCCCTGCTTTACAGCAGAGCCCTCCACCATTAACACTCCTTGTCCCATCCTCCTAATCCACCAAGCCTTCTTCCTTAGAACAAACAGCTCCAAGGTTACTCGCCCCCATTCCCTCTCTCAGGCCTCCTTTTGGGATGTCCAGAAGCTGAACAAGGGGTGAGGATTGATATTGCTCCCTCCTTCTTCATCCTTGTTATTCAGGGCCTGTGTTTTCCTTGTCCACAGGAACACCTGGCAGTGCTTTGCCCCCACTGACCCCCAGCCCAGGGCCATAAAGGATACTGTCTTCTCTACTTTTGTCTTGTGTGCTTTCCATTCCAGGCAGGGCAGCTGCCACGCGTCGGAAAAGCTGCAAAAAACACACAGGGAACAGATCAAAACAATCAGACTTGAAAGAGTGCAACCCTGGTTGATACAGTTCAAACAGTCCTTCAGTACAGCCCTCAGGACTATTTACACTGCTCACACCAGAAAGCCTGACACCAAACATAACCTTTATTCTCAGGAAATGGCAAATCACATTATTTTTTGTTGTTATTGAAGATCAAATGTTACTGGCTACAAGCAGCAAACCTTTCCATTATCTTCTCTACAAACATGCTCTGCTTGGGATCCAGCATTTCCACCCCACACCTGCCACAGGCCCCAGCAACTTCCCCACCTCAAGTGGGAACTCGACCTTCCCACCTCCACTGAGAATTGCACAGAAGCAGGGACACATGAGGAAGTCAAACACAGCATCCAGGAGTCAGTCACCAATATTGACCAAGCTGTCACATACAGAAGAGCATCAGAAGAGGGGATGTCTGTAATGAAACCCCCTAAGCATCTTCTTTCAGGGTCCAAGAATCTGTGGCTCAGGCTCCCTATGAACCAGACTAAGGATCTTTCAGGAATTTGCCCAGTCCCCTTCTAAGTGCCCTCAGCTTTTGGTACCAACTCACAGAATCAGAGAAACACAAAGTTTGGAAAAGACCTCTAAGTCCATCAAGACCAACCATCAACCCAACACCACCATGTCCACTAAGCCATGTCCCAAAAACTCCATCATTATCCTATGTCCACACTCAGGGTATAAAACACAAACCAGGAGCAGTCCCAAGTACACTTGCAATCCTAAAGCACTTGTTCTACCTCTCACAATCACCAGATTCCCAGGAAGGTCTTGGCTCCAAACTCAGTTCAGAGTTTTACTCCACTTGAAGGAAACTGAAAAGTAAGATTGACAGGGCCACGTCATAGAATCACAGAATGATTTTGGCTGGAAAAGACCTTGAAGATCACCCAGACCAACTGTTCCCCCAGCTCTGCCAAGGCCACCACTGCCCTATCTCCCTCAGCACCATCTCCAGGGCTTGGAAACCCCTCCAGGGATGGGGACTCAACCCCTGCCCTGGGCAGCCTGGGCCAGGCCATGACAACCCTTTCCAGGAAGAAATTGTTTCCAAGATCCAAACTAAACCTGCCCTGGCACAACTTGAGGCCACTTCCTCTTGTTCTATCACTTGTTCCTGGGGAGAAGAGCAACAGACACCCTCTCCTGTATTTCATACCTTTGACCTCAAGACTCAGACTTCTGGTTCTCACCACACACCTCTTCCCCAGCCCTCTGGGCATGGAGCCTACAGAGTCACCCACCACTAATCCTCAGGACTTCACCTGAATTTCCTAAACCCACAATAGTCTGTGTTTTGCACAGGCACAACAAATTTAAGGGCTGTCCTTCAGCTGAGTGTGACTTCTCTGAGCAGCTACCATGTTCAGTTGGTAGAAACCACACAAGTTTCAACAGCAACATTTTCTCTTTCTTGTGCCTTGGCAAGTGTGTGCACAGAAGAAGGGAAGGACAGAACAAATCTCATGGATGGATTAATAGTCTTCACTGTTCATCAAGGTTATCAAATAACTACCTAATTGTTCCTTACCTCTGAAGAGCAGTGCTAGGAGGGTTTGATCCCATATTGATGGAGTCAGCACACACCCAGACAAACATCTGCCATCTACTACATTAATATTTTTACACCATTGCAGACATTGTCACTACTATGAATTTCTTGCCTGCCTGTGATCAAGCTAGAGGACACTAAAGGTTTCCAAGTGCTCAACATCTCCACCCATCAGTGTGCTAAAATGACCCCACAGCAAGCCCAGCAGCAGCAGGGGAGTCCCAGACCACCCAGTGCAAGTCTGATGTCAGCCTTAGTGTGTCAAACTGACAGCACTGCACGTGACTCCAGTCCTCTCCTCAGATGACACAAAGCTAAACCACTTATTCCCACTGACCCACTTTCCACAGAAAACTGAGCCAAGCCACTGCGGGTCTGTCTCTATGATGAATGGAGGCACCTGAAGAGCTTTGCAGATCAGGGCCCAAGTGCTTTTTGCACATTTGGCCCCGCGTGTCCACACGATGCTGGGAAGACATTAGGAGAGGTTTGTCACCTTGACAAGTACCTTCCAACCTCACCAAGAAGAGGCCCTCAGGCTTTTCAGCTGAGGCTGTGACCTTTGCAGGGCAGGAGAACAAACTCACTACTCTGGTTGGTGTCTGACTTGTGCTGTCACTACTGTTTGTTACTGACTGAAGACACTTATGTGAGAAGAGGACAAAACTGACAGGTAGAAAAAGGCAAAGTTGCTTTCTTTCACCATTCCCATCATCTCCCTCACCACCATCCCCAGCATCCTCACCCCTTTTTCACCAACAGCAACCCCACTTTGTGGGCACACGTCCAAAGCTGAACTGAGACAAGGAAACAGGTCTGGGAATTCAGAGCTTGATGATCTCGCTGATTTTAGCCAAAATTTTCAAAGCAAAAAAAAAAACCAAAAACCAAAACAACTTAGTATCCCCATCTAAGTTTCTATTAACCCCTGCCATTATCCTGAGCCTCCCAGCCTCACAGAAAAGTTCAGGCCCTCATATACCAACAACAAAAAAACAAAGATCATGTCAAAATTCCAGATGCTGAACAGCT
>NW_009953297.1:29300-57123 GCF_000747805.2 Chaetura pelagica
GTCAGAACTAAGGTAACTTTGACAAAGGGAGAATCACAGAATGGTTTTGATTGGAAGGAACCTTCAAGATCATCTAGTTCCAACCCCTTGCCATGGGCAGGGACACCTCCCACCAGCCCAGGCTGCTCCAAGCCCCATCCAACCTGCCCTTCAACACCCCCAGGGATGGGGCAGCCACAGCTTCCCTGGGCAACCTGGGCCAGGCAACTAAGGTAACTTTGACAAAGGGAGAATCACAGAATGGTTTTGATTGGAAGGAACCTTCAAGATCATCTAGTTCCAACCCCTTGCCATGGGCAGGGACACCTCCCACCAGCCCAGGCTGCTCCAAGCCCCATCCAACCTGCCCTTCAACACCCCCAGGGATGGGGCAGCCACAGCTTCCCTGGGCAACCTGGGCCAGGCTCTCCCCACCCTCACAGCCCAGAATTTCTCCCTCCCATCTCAGCTCCAGCTCCCTCTGCCAGCTGGAAACCCTTCCCCCTGCTCCCATCCCTCCCTGCCCTTGTCCCAAGCCCCTCCCCAGCTTTCCTGGAGCCCCTTCAGGCACTGGAAGCTGCTCTCAGGTCTCCCTGGAGCCTTCTCTTCTCCAGGCTGAACACCCCAACTCTCCCAGCCTGGCTCCAGAGCAGAGCTGCTCCAGCCGTCCCATTGTCTCCGTGGCCTCCTCAGGACTTGCACCCAGAGCTCCAATGTCCTTCCTGCACTGAGGGCTCCAGAACAGGTTAGTTCTCCAGGTGAGGTCTCACAAGTGTGGAATAGAGGGGCAGGATCACCTGCCTTGACCTGCTGGCCATACTTCTTTTGATGCAGCCCAGGATGCAAAGCTCAACATGGATCTGATTGTAATGCCTGTGCAAAAACAGTCCTATTGACTGAGCTCACCACTTCTGGCTACTCTGCTTGCTGTACCTCACTGCTCTTCACTTTTAATTCTGCTTGAAAAAGCACCATGACTATAATTCTCCAAGCATTTTAAAACTGGTCAGATATGAGCACTTTGGCTGATCAGAAGGAAATGGGGGAGAAGAAAGCAGCTTTTCAGAGCACTCTCCCATCACACCCTCACACTCAGCATTATTCTCCCTTGCCATTCCAATCAGATAAAGAGGCCACCACTGCCAAACCTTCTTAGCTTCATTGCTTTTCAAAATGCTTTTCATTCATTCAGTATTGCACTAGACTATTCATTAGAAGTCTTAGAAATATCAAGGAAGTAACTGAGATTCAATCTCATCTTCCTCTGCAAGCCTTAGAAATGTTAGTACTGTATTTGAATTCACAAGCACTTTGCAGTCCTGATACTTTCTTTGCCTTTAGGTCTTCAATAAACTTCCTGACTCCATCACATTTTGGTACAGAAGGTTCTGAGTATCCTTCTTCACTGATCTTTGTCCCTAAAATTACTCCTACCCTCCAGACATTCAATATTCACTGAGCTTTCACAGGTTGACTAATGGATCTCAACTTCAATTTTATGAAGGAAAACAGTTTTGTGTCTTCGAGGGGGGGTGGGAAATAATTTTAAAAATCTTCCTGGAGAGTCACCAGACTGTGCTGCAAAATATTCAAACACCAGCTACAAGTTTTTTTCAGAAGTGTACTGGCGTGTTGTCAGCACATGAAGTGATGATATCGGAAACTCTGCTCCTTTCTGGCATATCACTTCCCAGCTACATCCATCCCATTTAGGTCTGCAGGGGGAGTCTGTTAAACCTTTGACCTGGACAGGCTGGAGAGCTGGGCAGAGAGGAACCTCATGAGGTTCAACAAGGGCAAGGGTAGGGTCCTGCACCTGGGGGAGGAAGAACCCCAGGCACCAATACAGGTTAAGGGTGGACCTGCTGGAAAGTAGTTCCAAGAAGGATCTGAGGGTCCTGATAGATAGTAAATGATCCATGAGCCAGGAATGTGTCCTTGTGGCCAAGAGGGCAAATGGAATCCTGAGCTGCATGAGGAAGAGTGTGGCCAGTAGGTCAAGAGAGGTCATTGTCCCCCTCTGCTCTGCCCTGGTCAGGCCACAGCTGGAGAACTGGGACCAGTTCTGGGCTCCCCAGTTCAAGAGAGACAGGAAACTGCTGGAGAGAGTCCAGGGGAGGGCAACAAAGATGACTGGGGGGTTGGAGCATCTCCCTGATGAGGAAAGGCTGGGAGAGTTGGGACTGCTCAGCCTGGAGAAGAGAAGGCTGAGGGGAGACCTTCTTAATGCCTGGCAGTATCTCAGGGGGGTGCAGGGAGGATGGAGCCAGACTCTGCTCAGCAGTGCCCAGGGACAGGACGGGGGGCAACGGGCACAAGCTGGAACATGGGAAGTGCCACTGAAAGAGGAGGGAAAACTTCTTGCCTGGGAGGGTGACAGAGCCCTGGGACAGGCTGCCCAGGGAGGGTGTGGAGTCCCCTTCTCTGCAGATATTCCAGCCCCTGGATGCAGCCCTGGGGGATGTGCTCTGGGTGATCCTGCTTTAGCAGGGGAGTGGGACTGGATGGTCTCTAGAAGTCCCTTCCTACTCTGACCATTCTGTGATTCTCATGTCTCCAACACTCACTTTCCCACTGATACCCCAGTGATACATCAGAGGCAGGGAATGGAGCAGAGTTGCTTACCTACTCTTCCACTACACTGCTTTTTTCCCCTCATATATTGCAGTCTCAAGAGTAATTTTGACCCAGTTCCTGACACAGAAGGTTTGGGGGAAAAACAAATCCCTCCCATTGGTTTTAAGGATAGACAAACAACCAAGGCTGGCAAAATCCTGCCAGATTGTACCCACAATGTGCTGCTCATTTGCCATCTTTGCTCTGATAAAAAGAAGGAAATGCACCATTTCCTACAGCTCTTTGTTGGTGTCACAGGCTCTGAGATCCCAAGTGGAAGCAGCATTGAAAGAATATTTAAACTGTGGTCTTAGTATTTATTTCCCCCTTGTACAACACATAGAAAGTGAAGGATGGGGTTTATGGGGGTGGGGAGTGAGTGGGGAGTCTTAAAAAACCCTCAGCTGACAGGAACCAACTGGAATTTCTGCATTTAAGCCAAGCTGCTGACAGAAATGCTAAGTGTTTAAAATACAGTAATCCTTTCTTTACATTAAGACCAGGAATAAAATTATGCTTTTAGCAGTAATTTTCCTCTGAATTATTTGTCTAAAAAAAGGAATTTGGCAACTAAGGAAATCAACTTTCTTTCTTATTAACCTTCTGCTTATCAGCCACAGCATATGTGAACAAATCCAATTAGGGAAACTTCATTATGGTTAGAAAGCTGCCTTCTATGCAGGGACTGTGCTGCTTCCCAGTGCCTTCAGGACCCAAGCCAGGAGTCTAGTCTCACTGGAAAATGTAGCAGCACATATATATATAGCATAAATAATATGGTGTATATAGACACACAGGTATGTCTAAATATTTGTGCATTGTGTGTGTAAAAAAGCTCATGTATTGGTGAGCATTCAGGACCCTGTTTTCCCAAGGGAGGAGATAAATGCAGCTGCCTGACATACTAAAAGGCCACACAAAGTCTCTTTGAGCATTCAGCCCTGCAATCTCCATTCTGATTAAACTCTGGAAAAAAAAGCCAAAAACAAACAAACAAACAAAAACCCCACAAAAACAACAATCCCTCATCTCTCACCATTAGCTTCAACTCATTTGCCAAACTGTGCCTTTCCTACTACTCCAGCAAATAAATGCCCACCAGATGAGTGCCACAAATTACCGTAGGCATGAAACAGTTTTCACTGTAACACTCAGGCAACAATATGGAAAGGACAGGAGGGATCACTGTCCAGATGGAAAAGCCAGGCAAGAAACCTGCTCCTCAGTGCAAACAAAACAAAAATGTTTCCCTAATTCTCATTCTCTGAGGAGAGCAGAGAATAATTCTTGCCTATCAGACAGACAAAAATCAAAAGATGGGAGAAAGAGCCAAGCTGGTAGATGCAGCCAGCTCAGTGAGAACAAGGTTACTCGAGGGGCCACGCTCCTTTAGCTGCTGCTGTGAGAAAGTGTTGCTGCCAAACACCATATTCAGCCTGTGGATCTCTGAGAGCAAACGTACAGTGTGCCAGGTGCTGCTGGAAGGAGGTCTCCAGGGCTCCCCCATCCCCTCGCTGTCTACAAGACAGGAAAATGAACCCTGACACATTCTGGGCATGAAATCCACAGACTAACAATGAGATTCCCTGAAATACAGACTGCTGAGATAGAGCGTGAATCTCCTAGTCTTTTAAATCTCATTCAGAGCTGACAAAATGAGGTAGAGGCTGCAATTCTCTGCATTAACTGCAGCAAGTTATCTGCTTCTCAGCCTTAAGACTCCCCTGGCAATCAGTCTTTGCTGAAACTTGCAGGATCCAAAAGCCAATTTTTTTCCCCTTCTATTGCATCCATTTAACCCCAGAACAATACTGTCACCATTTCTGCCATGTCATCCACTCATTTTTCCTTCCACACCTCCTCCCCAAAAGCCAGAAGGAACACTAAGTGTTTGGAACCCTGGTGACTGGAGACAGCTCTACCTTAGCAGCACACAGCAGCTCTGTGTTACAAACTAGTTTACCAGAGGAAAATGAGAAAAGATGAGGCTTGACCCAGCAGCTCTTCAGATCAGTCTTCAGGGAAAAGAAATGGCAGGAAAGTCATAAAATGAAACCTTGCCCTGTCCAGGTTCCAGCCAGCAGGTGCACAGGCTGCAAATCCTCTGTACTTCTGTGCAGCAGCTACATGGAGATCCACCTCTGAGCCACCAAACCAAGCCACAGGTTGCTCACTTCAGTCCCTGCTACTGTGCTACATGAAGTGCCATCCTCTGAGCTGTCCCCTTTCGTGTCACAGGGGAATGACAAAAAAAGCCTGTCAGAAGTATGTCTCCCTCTACTTCTTTGTTGGTAGAAGACACTGGCATTGAAATACACGCTGTTTGAAGTGTGGTGCAACTCACCTTCTGGAGTGACACTGCAAAGCCAGGCCCTCAGGATTTGTAGGGCAGCTACAAGTGAGCACAGAGGTGAGGACAGTGCCCTTTCCTCTTATCAGTGCTGCCTTCCAGCAGGAAAGGATGAACTAGAAGCTAAAAGTAGCACACAAGGTCAAAAGTACTCTGGCTTCCCACTGATGGCTAGCAAACCAGTGACCCAGCCAAGGAATAGAAAAAATCTTTGCCATTATTCTTCCCAAGCATGAGAAGTTCAGCTTCTTCCCTGTCTTTAATAGCACAAACACAGATTCTGAAGCCTTGTGGACACCATCCCTTGGAGAACCTGAGTTCTTGGGCCAACACAAATAGCACCACCTGTGAGATTACATTACTCTTCACCATCTGACCAAGACTGGAATGAGGTCAGAGCATTGTCTGGTGCCCCGTTGGCACCTCCCTGTGCCTGCTGCCCCTGCCTGGCAGGCAGAGCCAGGGGGGGGCTGCAAGTCTTGTCTCCAGGACTTGCCTGCACACAAGTGACACTGGAATTCACATCTGAGCTGAAAGGCAAGATGGAATGAAGACAAGGAAGCTGTGGTGAGCCATGCATGAGACATCTGTAATAACAGAGCTCTATCTGGAACTGGTAACATCAAGATGTCCACACTTGACACCACAGAGAAACCAAACCCTTAATGAGAAGGGGATGGAAAGGCAAAGAAGCCAAAAACAGAGGACTGAGGGTTCAACCTCATCCCAGGCTTCCTTCTGCATTAATCTTCTGCCATTCCCTACCTTTAACCAAGGACACAGGATTTACATTCAGGAGACAGATTTTGTGCTGGGAAGAAAGAGCAGTGAGGAAAAAACAGCGTTTTGTCAGCTTTTAGGAACTGCTCAAGGCTGCCAAGTGAAGCACTGACAACCTGAGAAGTTTAAATACTGTCAGGCAGGAGTTTTACATGGAAGAAAAACAACAAAAAAACCAGTTCATTTCCCTACTATACACATTTCATTCTTAGGCAATATCAAAGCTACATGGTAATTGCTAAACTGAACCTATGCTCCAGTGAACAAACCAATGACATCACTAGTCTAAGATTCACCTCTGCATTAATACTTAATACCCAGAACCAGGTGATTTTAATTTTTACAGAAATGTGTTTATGTAGTCAAAATGTAAACTTAGCATCTAAAATAATCTGACACTTAAATTAAAAATCCTGGGTGAAAATGAACACAGGCAGTAATTGTTCTGCAGAATCAGAATATATTCTGGATGGAAGTTACCAGTCATGGGCAGGTCAAATTTGCATTCAGCTGGTTAACCAAAGATTTTATACTAGTTATAGTACCTGTAGCTGTACTCATATGCCTTCCCATTTCATTGGGGAAGAGTTTATTGCCAAGTTAGGAAAATAAATTAATACATTCAAAAGAGAAGATGTGAGGAGAACTAGATAACTGATGGTATTAAAAGTCTTACCCTTTGAGTATTGTTTCAACAGCTACTTATTAAACTAATTAAAGAAATGAGAGATTCAAACACTGTGCAGCATAGAATAGCTTTGCAGTTCCTGAAAATCCCAGTCTGGGCCTGCAACACAAGGATCAAAACTCAGAAGAAAAAAAACATCCACTTTTAGTTCTTTTTGAATAACCACTCATGTCGTTTTGATACTTCACACAGAGTCCCTCCAAATCCATCCTCTTGTCCAGTTCTTACACTACCTGAAGTACCTGCTTGGATTATGATGCAGTGATATGTAACAGCCTCGAGTTTTTTAGGTACCAGTGTTTACTGATGTTAGTGAAGACAAAAATGTCTCTGAACACCAAATCTTCTGTTTAATACGAAGGGAACCAGGCTCCAGGTTCCCAACACCCCATTTTATTACCAAACCTGTTTTCTCACAGAAGCAGCCTTGCAGCATGTAGCCTGGCAATTAAAATCAGAGGCATAATTTGTCTAGACCTTGGTTATACAACTAAGGATTTTCTCTAGAGAGTGTGCAAGTGAGGCTACAGCTACAGAAATGGCTTTATGCTCTGACAGTCTCATTAGCACAACCCCGGAATGGCTTCAGCATTAAAAATAGCACAAAAAGATGCAGTTTGTTCCTTCATAATACATCACATGAAGACACCACCCTTCATGATGAAGGCTGTGGTAGCTTTACAAAGCACACTCTTTATTAAATGACAGTATCTTATGCCAAAATGGACTGCAGGCACACCACATGCAAGATTTTCCTACTTGTATCTCAAATCATCAGGGCTCCAACTGGCCCTGAAAGCCACAAACTGCCTTACAGGCTTGGATGTGGAAACATGTCAGCTGCACAGCAACTCCCTCCAGGAAAGAGGGAATATAGAGCTGCTTCATCATCATTCTTCCCAGTGAAGCAACTGCTCCCAAGTGCACAACTCCTACTCGCAGTAAACGTTAGGATTCCAGCCCAGATTCCAAGCCTTAATTACAATCTGTGTTGGGGCAGGATAATTGGTGGACCCTGGAAATGAACACTTCTATGCTTGCTAATGCACTGAACGACAGGGCTAAATTAATGTCTCATTATTCCACTACATAGGGAATAATTTTGCTACTAATATACAAAGTCAGGGGACACCTGAATGACAGATCTTTTAGTCTGCCATGTACAAAGTCATTTATAACCCTGCTTTAGCAACTCCTGATAAAATTCTGCACACAAACTATCTGTGTGTAACTAGTGTGAGATGTCCCTGCTTATTGTAGGGGGGTTGGACTAGTTGACCTTTAGAGGTCCCTTCTAACCCAAGACATTCTATGACTCTACATAAAATACAGAATTGTTTTGGTTGGAAAAGACCTTTAAGATCATCCAGTCCATTCATTAACCCAGCACTGCCAAGGCCACCACTGACCCATGTCCCTCAACACCAAATCTACACAGCTTTTTACCTGTGATTAAACACATACACATGTCTGGGTGTGCATTTGCTCTGTGGAGACACCCAGGAATTAATGTCTTCTCCATCTTGCACTCCTGATTTCCTTCTACCACAAGACCAGCTGCCAAGTGCTTTAGCAGTCACGACTCTACATGAGAAATTGCTAAATCAATGAAAAACCAGGATCCCATTATGCACTGACTCAGTGCAGATGTACAGCTCTGGCTCTCTAGTCAGGATCTGCTACTAAACATATTTGCTTACAGAACTAATAAGCTCAAACACAATTTCTTCCATGTAAACACCAGATCAGTTCTGCAGTGTTTCCTACTTCCACCAGTTCACTGGTTGCCAAGTGGTTTATCCTCGTTAACACAAATGCTAGAACTTCATCTAGCAGGTCAGACTTTGAAGAGCCACAACTCATCTCAACAGAAAACCTGGTTTTGTTGCAGTTCCATCAGCTCAAAAGACATGTCCTTGCTTTCCTCGATTCAAAAGCTGCTCAACTACCAGAAATAAACAGCTTCAAGCTGTCCAAGAACAATTGTTCACACTTTCAGTGCCTTCCAACAGAGTGGGAACACCAGTTTACACTGTCTCACTGTACAGTGGAAGCATTTTAAGGCATCACATTCTTCCTTGACTGGTTTTCTTTCACTGAATCCATGTCAGAAACAGTCCTCAGACCTGTGTTCCCCTAACCTTTTGCCTCGTGCTTTAATCCCTTCAATCTAAACACCAAATCCTGGATCAAGAGACTCCAGGAAGGTATGAATCCACACTCACAAAGCCTCTTCAAGAATTCTCTTTTTTTATAAAGGGAAGAAGTTCCAGGTCAGGGATCCTTCTGAACTTCAGCCAACAAAATGACTCCAAAATGTTGCTCCCTATGTATGGACTAAAAACATCCCTCTGACCCTTTCCAAAGGCTTCCCAGTGTCCTGTTTCCATAACAGTGCATGAACAGAAGCAGTCTCAGGGCTGGCTGCAGCCAACCCCTTACTCACCTGTTTTACATTGTATCCTGCTTTTGCACTAGTTTCAATGAACATTACATTCAGCTCTTTGGCTTTTCTTTCTCCTTCCTCAATGGACACTTGTCTGGGGAAGATAACACAAAATTAGGAAAACAAACAAACACCTTGAAAATTAAGATCTTCCTCTTCAGCCCAAGGAGGTGACTGCCATTACAGTTCTGAAAACACTGGTTTTCCCCTGCACACAGACCCCACCAGCTGTAGACAAGCATCACCATTTCATCCTACCAGGCACCCCTTGCTCCATCCAAAGCACAACTCTGCATTCCAGTGGAACAGCAACATGTGCCAATAACCCCCTCCAAACCCCTGTCCAAGAAGCTACACTTCATGTCTGAACAATTAACAATCAATCTATTTAATACCCAATTAAAATAATTAACTTGCTGCCTACTAAACTGTTTTAACAAAGGATCAAGTACAATCACCTTACATCAAATGAATTTTGCCTGTTTGCCCCTGCCTGGGTGTCCCACTCACTGAGCAGCCTGTTACAGCAAGACCTGAGGGGAACTTGGGTTCAAGAGCTGTCAAACAAAAATCATCATGTATCCGAGGGGCATATGTGTGCATAAACAACTCTTAAGATGACCTTAGCAATGTGAAGTAAGGGTCAAAAGTGAAGCTATTCTGAGGGAACAGGGATTTCAATCAAATCCAGAATATTTCCCTCATGTTTTTTGTTTTGCCTTTGTGACTTCTGACTCCTTTGTGTTAAGGACACCACAAACCCAGAATTAAGAGAGTAGGCAACGCAGTAGAAGCTAAAGATACACAACTCCTAACACAAATATTGAAGTTTGCCCACTTAGGAAAATCACTGAGGAGTTTAAAAAGGGAAGATTACTTGCATATATATCTGAGCAAATCTATTCAGCATGAATATTTGTAACAAGTTTAGCTTGTTCATTCACTGATGCAGGCTGCAGTTAACACTCCCCTCTCTCCTGACATCCAAACAAGCTGATGACAGTTTCTCAGCTCCTTCACAGCATTGTGCTGGAAATTTGTGGTTAACCAAATAAAAGACATTTTCAATTTGAGATTTCTCTAGTCACAGCCATCTCCAGCACAGTCAAAACAAGCTCCAATGTTTTGGGAAAGAAAAAAAAATAGTGCAAGTGTTCTTTTTAAAATAGTTGTCTAGGAGAAAACAGCAGCAGCTTAAGAAAGGCATTTGAAAGATGAGTTATTCCTTCATACCTCTTATCTGCTAGATCTGTTTTATTTCCCACCAGCATAATGATGACATCACTGCCCCTTTCCGTTCTGACATCATCAATCCATTTTGTTGTTTGCTGGAACGAGTTTACATCTAGCAGAGAACAGTGGAGAGGATTATCACTGCAGGCATTCTTCACAGATCACTGGTAAATACATCTGTAAGTCTCAAATAAAAGCTTCAGGTTCTCTGGAATTGGCGTAACAGGGTGATGAAGAATCAGCAAATGAAACCCCATGTCTCCCACATTGAAACAGAGGAAAACTCTGGCATTCACTTAAAATGGATCAGTACCTCACCAGAGGTGACCTCAAAGGCAGGGAGTGAAGTGAGTTCATCTATAATTTGATTTTGACAACGTCTAAAATAAGAAGTTTTATCACTGTGTTTTAGACGAGTTCCTTTATATTTAATTCAATATAAAGTATTTTATATAAAGAATGGGGATTAATGTGATCAGGCACCCTGCACTGCTCATGACATGTGCATCTGCAGCAAGAGGTCCCTACAGCTCCACTGCTTCTCCAAAGTACTTAATACCAGCTCCACATTCTGTACAGCTTAATCATTTTTTACTTGCTAGGTCTACGATCTTCCCTAGGAAATATCTGGGTTATACAACATACTAATAATTCTGATTTCAAAACAGTTTCCAAATCATTTGCATAGAACCAGAAATACAAATTTAGCCTGTCCACAGAAACTTCTGGTTAATGCTGTGTCCTTAAAAGCCCCAAGTTAAGAACTGTAGGAAGCCATCCTGATCTAATGCCACTATGGTGTTTGAAAAGTTGCATCCCATAAGAAAAAAACAGGTTGGAACTGCCACGGAGCTCAGCATTTGCCAGGGAGCTACAGAAAGAGTTGCCAAAGTAGTTTGTGGTCCTTAAAAACAGGGGGGAGCTCTGCAGCAGTTCTTAACAAGTATTGATTATTTTTAATGTCTTCCACTGCATAGCAGCATCTCATGTGCTAGGCAGTCAAGACTTGATCACTTGCCAGGGCCTTAATTCTTCTCTTTACTAATGGGTAATATTGAATTTGCTAGGTCAGCAAAAAGGTTCACAGCTAACCTGCAATTTTACCTCAACTGAAAGTGCTAATTTTAACAATTAAAGCTTTTCTAGGTGAAGCCTGTATTCCTGCAAAAAAAACTTCTGGTATTTATAAATCAAATTACATTTGTAGAGAATTAGGCCATTGGTCTCAGTCAGTTCTGGTTCAGAACTGCAAAATGTCTGAAGGTTTAGTTCTCGTAAAGCAAAATTTCTGCTCTTTGTACATACAAAAAGTTTGTAAGTTAGGGGTCTCTGGACTGAGGGGAGGGAGAGAAGGAGAAGAGTTGAAAAAGCACTAATATTTTAGTTCACAAAAATGTACATACCTTAGTAAGAAATGAAAGAGCAATTGTTAAAGGAGAAGGGCTTAGTGGTAAGTTTTACATATTGCAAAATGTGAAAGCAACCAATTCAAATGAAAATGTGATGTTAATGCATTTCCCCCCCCCAGCCCATGCCCAGATTTATTGAGGGGGGGGGAGGGCAAATGGAGTGAAGCAACCTACAGCTATCAGTGCAAAATCTGTAACTGAGGAACTCAGATATCTATGAACATGATTCAGGTGTTTGAGACCAAAAGTCGTAGGTGATATTACAATCAAAAAAGCAAATGAAAGAGGATCAAGTGCAACAAGACCAGCCAGGACTCAAGGCTTCAGGAGAATGCAACAGGAAAAGGGTTACAAAATGATGTTGTTTGTAAGACAGTTTGTACATGACAACCGCAGCGATCGGGTGACGAGCTTAAAACTTGACTACAACGAAAGAAACTCATTTCTTTTTCCATGCCAGAATGAAGAACAAGCAGATGACTGTGACAGAACATGCAAAGCTAGGCTAAAGGATGAAAGGGGCACAGTATTAGAAATGCAGAATTCCCCCCACTCACTTGTGATATCATAAACAACAACTGCAACAGTGGAGTCACGAATGTAGCTAGGAATCAAGCTCCTGAACCGTTCTTGACCTGCTGTGTCCCATAATTGCAACCGTACCTAACAAAATCAGTCAAACAAGCAAGAAAAATAAGAAAGAGGTCAAACCCAGTGCATTATACCTACTTGTGATATCGTAAACTACTACAGCAGCAGCAGAGTCACGGATGTAACTGGGAATGAGGCTACGGAAACGTTCCTGACCCGCAGTATCCCACAGCTGCAACCTGATCTGTGGGTGGGAGAAAATTAAAAAAGCCAAACTGCCACTAAAAGAGTATATAAAATTTACTTAAAAAAAAAAACAAAAAAACTAAATAAAAATTATAAACTCATGCAGGAGATGACTGGGGGGTGGGAGCAGCAGCTCCCTTCTCTCCTTCTTTACAGCAATCTCTCCCAAGCACTAGTAGTAGCTGAGCTGGTACCTATACATCTATCTTAGTTTTCTGCTGGTTTTTTGCTTTTTTTGAAAAAAATGCTTCCCTTCCAAAAGGGGAGAAATCGGACTGATTACTCAGCTTTCAAACTGAGAGGGACCAATGAGAAAACTAAGGTGAATGTTCACCTGCAGCTCTGCTGCTATCTTTCCTCAGGACTCGAGCACATAACCCCAGTGTCCTGGAGGACGGTTGCTGGTGGGAGGTAATTCAGACCTCACACCAGACTTCTCAAGGAAAAGGCTCCAGCTGCTGCCAAAGAACTGGAAAAGCTACTAATGTGGATTTTCCAAGGAGGATAAAACACTAGTTATTACTCTCTATTTAAGCCTCAGCCACACTGCAGGGTAACCTGCACATAGATGAGGCTGAATGTCTCTTTCTGAAAGAAAAGGCAAGATACACTAAAAGCAACAGGTATGGCAAGAGGTGCCAGGGCCAGTTTTGCTATGGAAAGAACATTCCACTGCTCAGCACTGTCAATGCAATCACATGTATTGAGGGTTTATGCCATCAGCTTATGCAGCACTGCACAGTTTGCTTCTGCAAATAGCTCAATGGCTGAATTTCTTAATTAAGAATCTGAGCTCATTTAAAACCGCAGGCTTGCTTCCAGAGGAGTGATTTCATTTCAGGAGCTAGAGCTGCAGCAAGCTAAGAAACAAGTAGTGTTTGTGGATTATTGTTGAAGGCAACCTTCTTTTTAAAGAAGTAACATCAAGAACTATCAAGCTAGTTATTAACAGGCAGCATTTGGCAATTAATATTTTATCCTCTGTCTTGTGACATCTAAAACAGAAGGGGTCAAGCATGGTTCACTTTTACATATTCCCACCATTCTCCAGCCTTCAAACTATCCGTATCATCTCTTTCTTCAAAGAGGATGACACTAAAGCACCTTCTGCTGCTTGTAAAATGGCACTCAGGAGCCCTCCACAGACGAAACAAATGGTGATCTCCCTTTTCCCCACACAGAGATGGGAGCTCTCTCCACAGCACTCATTAGTCTTGGAAGCAGCTGGTAGATGAAGGCTCAGTCTGTACTTCCAAGTGATCTCAGAACTGTGGGCTGCACAATTACACCAGATGCTGATCCTCATTCCTACTGTACATAGAGAAGTGCAACAAAAATCTTACTCACTGTTCGATCCTCCAAATACATGGTTTTCGATAAGAAGTCGATGCCAATTGTTGCCTGGAAAATAAAAAGAAAAAAAAAATGGAAAAAAATAACATCTCTTAAATGAAATGTCAGAACAACTGCAGTGATTTTCCAGGGAGTAAGAATAACTACCACAGAGTTCTGCACCTGCAGTGAATCTGAAAGAAAAATATGCTGGGATGTAACTCTACCTGTAGGATTCAGGCAGTTTCTTTAATATCCATAACCAGAACAATATCTCAAAGCACAGAAAGTTGGTTTACTCCAATTTTGGTTTATGCACATAGACACTTTAATCCATACAAACACAGAGGCATTAGCAAGAATTTTTATGCATATGGCCCAAGTCAGTGTCCATCAGCTGAACCAGCATATCTGGGTACACTGTATTCTTCCTGACTGTCAGATATTTTAATGTATCTTAACTTCAAGCCTTTTTCATGAAGGCCAAGGTGGACATCTCTACATGTGCTGCAACTCAGATTGTGCACACACACACAGCCCCCAACAATCAGTAAAGCTCAAACAATACTGATGCTCACTGCAGCATCACTGCACCCAAGTTTCTAAACGCTAGTGGGAGCTTCATGTAGAGCATCCTTAAATGGGTTCAAGAGAAAGAGCAAAGCACTACTAAGCACTATCAAGAGCTGCTTCTTCACAACAAGATCTTCAGCCTGCTGTTCAAGGCTGCAGGGAGAGTGAAGCCAAGCTCTAGGAATTCATTTGCAGCAGGAACAAGAGTGAGCTGACCTGCTGGGGCTCTAAGGCTGCCCTGGCTTCAGCAGGACACTGAGCACCTAAAGCAGCTGCACTGCTCAGCAACATCAATAGAGCCTGCAATATGTTCCAAACAAATTGATTTTAAAAGACAGAAAATAAGGGGGAAAAAAAAAAGCAATAGATGAGAGATAAGTGTCTCAGCTAGGGCAGAGACACTCAACACAACCTCTTCCCTGCTCTCCCACACTGAAGTATTTCTACTGGAGAGCCTATTTTACCATATCTGCTATATATTGTTAGACTGCTATTATGCCTCAACTATATAGGCCCATAATTAATTCCCTGCATTCTGCCAGACAGTTTATGTGATAGGAATAAAGAACAGAGCCACTCAGCCTGCTTAGGAGCAATACAGAAGAAAACCAGCTGCAAATTGAATAAAGCACTGGAATAGGTTGCCCAGGGAGGCTGTGGCTGCCCCCTCCCTGGAGGTGTTGAAGGGCAGGTTGGATGAGGCTTGTGCAGCCTGGGCTGGTAGGAGGTGTCCCTGCTCATGGCAGGGGAGTTGGGATCTGATATTTAAGGTCCTTCCAACCTTAACTGTTCTATGAAATGAATTTAAAAATGCAGAACAAAACAACCCAAACTGAATTTCCATTTGCAACAATATAAACATAGATCAAAACCCAAACTTTTCTGACTGGATCAGGACACCAGTTTTGGAGTTCCAGAGTTGCCTATGGGAAATATAAATACTGGTGGATCCCAGTGATTTTCATCTAATAGCAAGAACCATGACATCACCCGTTCAGAGAGGATACTGAAATTCTTAAGGTGGTTATGGAGAAGCCTCAAAAGACTAATGCAACAACATGCTTCCCTTCTGCTTTTGTTTTCTGTTGTTCTGGTAGAGCACATTCCTCAGAAGATTGCCTCAAAGATGCTTCTATTTTTCCTCATGAGTATTTAGTCTTGCTTTACAGAAGAAAAGCTACAAAACCCCTAAGATCTTACACCATATATACAAGTCTGCCTGGCAAACTGCTGGAGACTCAGATTTTCTCTGCTCTCAGTAGGAGTTGGAACATCAGCTGCAAAGCCTGAAACCTGCCTCAGCCCATACTTCATGCCATCCCTCCCACACAGCCCACAGGAGCTCTAGAGCTCACTCCTTGGTGTACCAAGTCTCTGTATGACTGGTGGAAATATAAATGCCAAGCAAAAACATCTGGTCAGTGAGATTCCTGCACTTTGTTGCTCCTGGCATGGGAATGGCAACAGAAAGGCCAAGTATAAAACTTACTTTAGATCTGGGCAATGAAAACATTTATGCTAATCATTTTGAAAAGAATGGATGGCAGGTCTATTATTTTCAAGCTATGAAATAGCTCCTGACCTAAGCCACCCCAGAGCTTGAAATATTACATGGAGTAACTTGCAACCAAACATATTTGCCCACCCATATTGCTCAGTCCATGTCACAACAGGACACATGTCACAGCAGCAGATGTCAAGGAACAGATTCAGGCACTTTAGATCCCAGCCCTTTACTAAAATAGGTAACCTACAATGAGGCATTTTGTCACAGTTCTTGCAGAAGGAACAAAAAAGCTTAGGGGATCTTTACAGTTCAGCCGTAAAGAAGAGCCGTGCAATCTACGTGTAGAGGAAAAGTCTGCTGACTGATGGGGAAAAAAGGCAGGCAGATGAATCTAAGCTAATTACCATAATTAAGGTGGAGGCAGGTTTAACCTGCTTGTGGAATGCTATGTACCACCCAGACCAAGCAGGAACTAGGAATGCTCTGAACATGGTGGGAGGTACTGGAAGACCCAACTGCAAGTTTAAAGGAGACCAGCAGAACAAAAAACCTCAGAGAGGGCCACACTGTAGATCAGGTCATCTATGAGAAGACTTTTAAATCCACCTGTCCTCACCAATATCACTGTCTAACAAGGAACTGTTGTCATCCCATTTTATAGACTGTACTTGGTGACACAGAATTACCCAAGACTATGCTAGAAAGCCTGAGGCAAAGCAACAACCTGAATTGTCTTTCTAGCCATAGGCCAGTGTTGCAACTAAATGCTGTCCTCCTTCTCCCTCCTCCAAGAGGATCTAGCTAAAGGGAAGCGTGGTCTGTAATTCTTCTCTTGCATAACACACACAGAACCATCATGTTTGCCAATGTTGGTCTTCATTATCCATCACATATGGTGTTACAGAACAAGGAAAAATCTTCCCCAGCATGTCCATGGAGAGCAGTCACTCCTGGTAAAATACACACCACCGGTGGCATGATTTTATTTCAGGTGTTTGAGGTTTCCTTGACACAGTACAGAGAGTTCTTCTTTGATTCACAAGTGCTGCTTTCATGAAAACAGCTTATTAACAGGGTACAGGCAACAGCTGAACTCCTCTTATCTAGCAGCAAGCAAAAGAAAACGAACACACAGCACAGATTTGATTAAACGGCAGCTTTCTATTTTTACCAGCTGAGTACAAAAAAACCTTGTCCAAATGAGAGGTTGTGGCAGCTTTCAGAAGATGTGCATTCAAAATTTATCAGAAATGTCCAGAACAAGCAAATCATCCATCAACTAGCCCACAGCTGCAGTTAACACATACAGGGTTTGATGTGTGTTATCATTCAAGGACGTGGCTCTCAGAGGTCTCTGGAGACTCTTGAGCATCAAGAAATTTATATTCTGGTTTGACACTCACGTGTGGTGTGATTTTGGCCAAATTACTGGAGCTTTTATGCTTCATTATTTCTTGCAGCTTCCTCAAAATAGGACATAACACCCTACCTCAGCCATGATTTCAGTAAAATAGAGGTCTTTGGATGAATGACACTACACCAAGTACATTAACACCCAAACGAGGCACGCGCCAGTGAGAGCTAAATTGAAGCTATCTTGGAAGCCCTTAAGATTTCTTACTGTTTTAAATCCCACTTGTTCACTTTGCAATCATTTAGTATATTATGTTGGACCAGCTTCCCATGGAGACAACTATATTATCATAAAGCACAGAGGGTCAAACCTCTTCAGGAAAGAACTAGGACACCAGCTCCATGGAGAAAAGGAGCGGATCTGAAAGGAAAAGACTGTGGGAAAAAAAAACAGATTAAATAAAAGAACTGCATTCACATGTCCATGTAATTACAGTGGGGAGAAATTGAAAGGATGTTTGCTCCCTTGGGAGCAACCATGTGTACTCTAGCCCTCCTACACCATAGAAGTTTTCCTTCTCCCATAGTTCAGTGAGAACTTACATCTCATTCCACCCAACTTGCTGAGCAGCAGCAGTGACGAGAGGCAGGAAGAAAACCAATAAGGGGTAAAGAGATTTAAACAAGATACTTGGACAGAGACTAACAGAAGAGTAACAGCCTGCTTCTCTTTTTTTCCCCCCTTACCTCCTCCTTCCACCCCCCTAAAAAGGCTTTCACATTCATCAGGGAACAGATTTTTCTCAGCTTAGTGTCCTCAGGACAACACCAAGCGTAACCAAGTCATGAAGCATGTTCTGTTTGGAGAAGACACACTTTCTGAAACAGAAGTACTTTCATAGCTCACCACCTTTTCAAGCTCATGCTAAATTCTGGGAGTGGGCCACAATGACTGGCCTCCTTGAATTTAGAAAGCTCTAGCATGTGTCAACTGGAAGTGACTTGTCACCAACCATGAAGCAGTCAGGGAGCTGCTGGGCTGACTGGATTAAAAAACAACCACTGCTTCAGCCCCAACCTTGCCCACACCATCTTGTTTAAATAATAAACAAACAAACAAGCAGTCACAGGCTGAGGACATGCATAACAACCAGCTTTGTGGTCCTGGTTCCAGCAGACATCATAAAATAGCATCCTAAAGGGCAGCCAGCCTTACAAACCACTGCTTTCTGTTCCACAAATCCTTCTTCATCCCGCTGCAGAACCTCTTGCAGCTCACCTTGCTTCTTTTTTGAAAGACCTGAGTACCTGTTACATTTTCCCCACAAAGGCATTAGATTTGGGATGGTCTGGTAGCAAATGGTGAAAAAAAAACCAACCTGGCAGATATAACAACTGCTACTACTTGGGCATATCCTTTCAAACTACAGCTCATCCTGCTGGAAGTAGCACATAAGTTACTCAAGCAGAATCCAACCATGAAAAGCCATTCTCAGAGATTATTAAAATACAAAGCTTACATATTTTAAAGTTAAGAATTTGGTCAGTGTAGCAACCCTTATGCACTGCAATCACTCAGATTCTTCCTGCAATGGAAGACATGGCAACAGAAGGGCCTTACAGAAGACAGCAATATGGATTTACCTGGTAGGTGTTGTCAAAGCTGTCATACATGAACCTGGTGATCAAGGAAGTCTTCCCCACTAGAAGAAGAGAAAAAAAACACACATTCAAGGAACAATTTCAGTGCAATTTTTAAGTAAGTGATCCTAAAATGGCTTCAGGAGGAGTTTCACTCTCTGCTCAACAGATCAGTTCTGTGCAATTTAACTTTCTACAAGCAAAAGAGCAGTTACGTGATTTTACAATTACAAAGTCACTTGTAGGGACATTTTTCTGAAAAAGGTTGGCTCCCGTATCACTCCTGAGCAACAGTTTTACTCCTAAATGTTAGTGGTTTGAGTCAAAAATTGAAATGATTGTTGCAGTTTCTATCAAGTCATCCAGAAAGTTTTAGTTGAACTAAATGAACAAATGTAAGAGGTCTGACAACCCCTACAGCAAATCACTCTGCAGAAGACAGCTCTCCTTGCTGATAAAACAAGGCAGCTACATCACTTTTAAACGCACCTCTCTGTGCATCTCCCCAGTGTCACACTCTCTGTATCTGTCACACCAGTGGCAGTCCCTGCTGTAGTTTCATGGCAGTGCAAGACAAGATTGAAGAGCAGCATTGTTGGGAGGCTTGTTTACCATCCCCCATGATGCCTGCAGCCCTTATCACTCCATTAACATTAACCCTTCCTTTGACAACATGTTCACTAGACCTTTTTATTTAAGAAGGTTCCTCTGCTGTTAAAAATACTGTTCCCCACCAGTGCTGCCATCAGCAGGTGACACTGTGGTGTGTGCAGGCACACCCTGATTGTTACCCAAACCATTCCATGGTGGGAATGGTGCCGAAAAGGGCAATGAAGATGATCTGAGGGATGGAGCAGCTCTGCTCTGGGGACAGGCTGAGGGAGCCTGGTCTGATGGGAGGTGACCCTGCTCATAACAGGGAGGTTGGAACCTAAGGACCCTTCCAATCTTAACCATTCTAAGATTCTATCACAGAAATGCAGGCAAAGCCTTTTCCCTGCAGCCATTTGTGGTGCTGCAGCTCCTCTCTAAATGTGACACATCTTGGCCAGGGTAAATCACAAATTGTCAAGATCCTCATTTCAGTACCAAGTTCTACATAAACGGTGCCTATCACAGTATTTCAAGTCAAAAGTCCCAGACTACCCTGTAATCTCTTTTTCCTTTAAAGACATATAATAAGACGTTCATTTTAAAACAATCATCACTACAACAGTTGCTTTCTACCCCGAGAAAACCAATGAGCTGGGACAAAGCCCAACTTGAATCCAATGGACAACCTTTTCCTGCTCCATGCCACCGTCACCTGGAAGGGATCAGCAAGATATCCAGGACTGGAACACCTTAACCTGCCTCATTTCAATATGTTTAAATATTCTTTAATTTTAGGCAAATTATTTAGGAAACAACCAAAGTAATTCAATAATGTAACACCTCCAGTTGTTTTCTTCTAACCTCTTGCAGCTGGAATCTGTCATCTCCCCCTGGCAGGGGAGAAGATCAAGGAGGCTTATGGTGCCCATCAAACATGGCAGGTACAGATAAAAGGCAGTGAGAAGTGCACAAGCCAAAGCCTGTTTTGTGTTCTTCAAGTAAGCTTCCAGAGGTGTTACTCCTTTGCAAGGGTGATCAAGAGAGAAGGGGAATTTAAACCAAGATTTTGGGAGTGGGTTTGTTTTTTTGGTTGGTTTTGTTTTTTAAATCTTAATATAAGATTTTCAACAAATTCTCTAGTATTGTGCTCCAGCAGCATTTTAATCCATCTGCAAACTTCAGCTAACTCTTCAGAAGTGCTCACCTACCAGGAATCCCAGCAGACAGCTGCTGAGAAAACCATTTTCCCAAGTCAAAATCTGAACTCCTGGGTGAATTTTTGAGATATTCTGCTCTGCAGTCAGAAATCGGGTTTCCCACAACACTGAAAAGCTGCCTTCACAAAAGAAGAGCAAACATTCCCTTTGGTGAGTAGGTTTCCAGAAGCAATGCATCTCAGACAGGCAGCATTCCTGAATTCCTTATTCAAATATGTCCCAGACCCCTATGGATGGGTTGAACAACACCACAAGCTGGTACAGGACAAACAGCCCTGGGAGGAGGGTTTCACTCCAGACTCAGCAACAGGCACAATCCTCAAGAGACACACACAGGCAAATCCAACACCTTTCCCACTGCAGCACACACCGTAAACCCCAGTAGTGGGTTTGTGGCACCACAACAAGCTGACTTTTCCTCAGGTGGCCACTGATGCTAAGAGTCAAATTTAACTCTTTATTGGTGCAAGGGGATGTCATCAAACCCACAAAATAATTTGCTCTGGGAAGTCACAACCCCTGAAGAACACTGAAGTCTCCTGGCAAATAATTTCTTTTCATGCTATATGATGAGATGTCTTGCAGGGAGCTTGTCTAAAATCCAGAAAATCTGAAAACAATTTCTAGTTCATATTCTTTGTGTTACAGAGACAGATATTACAAGGACAGGCTGGGAGAGTTGGGGTGTTCAGCCTGGAGAAGAGAAGGCTCCAGGGAGACCTTAGAGCACCTTCCAGGGCCTGAAGGGGCTCCAGAAAAGCTGGGGAGGGGTTTTTCACCAGAGAGGGCAGTGACAGGACAAGGGGTGAACGTTTTAAACTAAAAGAGGGGAGATTAAGGTCAGACATCAGGAAGAAATTCTTCCCCATGAGGGCAGAAAGACACTGGAACAGGTTGCCCAGAGAAGCTGTGGCTGCCCCATCCCTGGAGGTGTTGAAGGGCAGGTTGGACGGGGCTTGTGCAGCCTGGTCTGGTGGGACGTGTCCCTGCTCATAGCAGGGAGAGGTTGGAACCTGAGGATCTTTAAGGTCCTTCCAACCTATGATTCTACTTCTTAAGATTCCCTACCTTACCTTCATAGAAAAAATAAGGTGTTGCTTGGCTTGCTTATATTTAAACATCTACTTCAACCAACATTTGGACAGAGTATCTTAATGCACTTCAGTTCTAAGCCATTTCTTCTCCTAACAAACCAGTTTTCTTCATACAGAATGTCACCAGCCACCAGATCAAGTTAGTATTAATATCAACTGCTTACAGTTTTAATTCTACCATGACTACTGAAGCATCACAATTTCTCCTTTAATAAACACACTTGCTTTAAAAATCCTGGCAGAAGCCAAAGCTCACAATTCCCACTGTATCTATAATTAAAAGGAAAAGTCAGTGAATTTTCTCTTCAGATATTCACAAGTTTAGATTATATAAACACACACCTTGTCCAGAGGGTTACAGGCTTCAAATATTCCCTCTTTATAAGAGCCACTTCTAATACCTAACACCATCTCACCTCTCCCCAGGCTCCCCACACACACCACCCTGCCTGTCAATGGCAGGAACTATCCCCAGCCCTACAAAAAATAGCTGGATGAATCACCTTAGGATTCACAGACCATCTGTTGCACACTGAAGTGCTGTGGATGCATATGTTGAGTCTCCTGTGGAAGCCCTGCTGCTCTAAGCCCTGTTTCAGAGAGCCTGACCAAAGAAGGAAAACACACAGAAATTAATCTAGTGTCAATGATGTTGATCACATTTCTCCCAGCACAGCACAGGCCCCTGGGCTACTCGTAGCTAAAGCAGTAGCACAAATGATTTTGGTATTACACTGAGTAATTAAATGTGCCTGTATTTACAAGAAACCTAATGCAACAAACTGAACTCCCAGTAAGGATAATCCCTAACTAACAAAGGCAGCCCCCATCATGCAGCTCTCACACCCCAACCTGCAGAAGGAGCTGATCTTTGCTCCCTCCCTTGGCAGACAAACAAGGATGGGCCACTGAGCCACGGTTTGACTTTAGAGTTGAGCCCTCAGGCTCTTGGAGGAGTTTATTTTTACATCAGTTTTCAGTCAGAACATCAGAACAGATTGCTAGGCCCCTGGGCAGAACTTTAAAATGAAATAAATAACAACAATAATAAAGAACATTGTCATAAAAAGAACCAATTTATTGACTGAGGATCTGCAGGAGAGTTTGAATCCCATTCTGCTGCATATTTTCACTTGCTTTCTATTCCATCTTGCTAGAATTGTTTATTGAATTCAGCAAAGGCATAAATTTGGGAATTATTGCAAGCAAGTTGGAGGACAGAATCTGAATTCAAAATTATCTTGAAAGAAGCAGAAGTTACATCAAGAGGAAAATGAAGCTCAGCACGGGGGGAAGTAGCACAAGGTAATACACAGAGGCAAGAACAACTGGCTGCTTTAAATACAGATTGCAAACAACTGGGTAAGCAATCTGGGAGTTGTAACCAAAGGAAGCAGATAACACACTCAAGGCTTCAGCCTTGTTTCATTAAGCAGGCTTTTTTTTTTTTTAAATCTACTGGGTTAATTTAATCTCTTGGAAAATTTTCAGCACACAATTTTGTCCATGACAGCATTAGTCAATGATGCAGTAGCATAAAACATCCTTTTGGCCAAAATATTTCTGGTATGCTGCTGGAACCATTAAAAAAAAGCTAAAGTTATCCTTGGAGGAATAAAGGTGGGGGAGGAAATGTTGTGAATAGGGTTTTATCACAGTTCACAGCTTTGGCTGGAGCAGCAAAGGGGGGTTCTACTGGACACACTGACAGCAAGTGAAGAAAAGCCTCAAAATAATTCAGGAGTTGAGAAGGAGCTTTTTGGCAAGGAAAAAAAGTCATCCTTCATAGTTTACCAGAACAACTGGAAGGTGATGGACAGCAGAGAAGTCACTCAGTGATAGGAAAAGATGGTGTCCAGCCTCTTTCTGTAGATCAAGATCTAAGAGCTAAAAGCCAAAACCAACAAAGTCCTAACAGAGAAATAATGCCATTTGAAAAGTGAGAGTAATTAAACTCTGAAATAACCTGTTCAGACAGGCAGTGAATTCTCCTCTGCTCCTTGGCATGCAGAGTTGTCAGATGTCATTCCAGTGGAGGAATTTACATGCAAGGCATCTGAGAATTTTTTGAAGCAGAGGAAAGCCAAGAAAACAAGTGATTAAGCAAAGAAACCATTTGTTCCACCACTGCACCTAAACATCCATTTTGGAAGCTCTTCCGTTGCTACGTGGCTGAACAATGTAGCAGTGTGGGTTTCATTAGACGAGTTTTTTCTGCTCCTTCAAGCTTTTGATCCAACAAAAACAAAGTTCACATTAAGCAGCTCCTAATCACGTGGCTGCGGCGCAGACACTATGGCTTAAACACACAGATGATCCATGTACAGTCCTGGATAGGAAGGCAACCACCTCCAAGGGGTAATTTTCAAAGAACCATGGAATGGTTTGGGTGAGAAGGGACTTTAAAGATCATCTAGTTTGAAGCCCCTGCCATGGGCAGGGACACCTCCCACCAGCCACATCCAACCTGCCCTTCAACACTGCCAGGGATGGGGCAGCCACAGCTTCCCTGGGCAACCTGGGCCAGGCTCTCCCCACCCTCACAGCACAGAATTTCTTCCTAATATCTAACTTAAATCTCCCCTCCTCCAGTTTTAAGCCATTACCCTTTGTCCTCTCACTATAAGTCCTTGTAATTAGTCCCTCTTCAGCTTTCCTGGAGCCCCTCAGGCAAAGGAAGGTGCTCTTAGGTCTCCCTGGAGCCTTCTCTTCTCCAGGCTGAACACCCCAACTCTCCCAGCCTGGCTCCAGAGCACAGCTGCTCCAGCCCTCAGATCACCTTCACAGCCTCCTCTGCACTCTCTCCACTTTGAAGCTTGTATTCAACTTGCTCAGATGATTTTCTTTAGCTGCATCATCTCTGGAAGAATCTGGACCCAGAAGACACTGGTGGCTCTTATACTGACCTAGCTACTCGCCCCTCTAACCATGGAAGTTGAACAGCACACGTTAATACATGCAGCAGAACCTGCATGGTGATGGTTCTGGGGGGCTGAAGGAAGATCAAAGAGAGAAGTGTTTTTCTGTCTGAGGCAAAGTGGAAACCATTCATCCACATTGATTCTGATACGCTGTGATGTTTCAATATGTAGCACGACAAGATGGCTCATCAGAGAAATAAAAATAGGAAACTCCAAAAAGGAAAGGTTTGATCACTGGTTCTGCATAGAAACAAGTAGATGCCCAAATACCAACATCCTCCTAAATCAGCAGCTGAATCATCGGAAGCAAACAGCAAATTATCCAAGACATAACTGAGTTAAAAGATGGGAACTTGTGAAGTTCCTATCAGTGAAATTGCCATTAACTATGAGGGCCCAAATTCAAAGGTTTCAACACCTAATTGAGTCAAGTTGATCAATACTCTTTGTCTGGAAGCCTTAAGCCACAGCCCAGCATTTCCTTCAGAAGGAGCATTCATCTACAAGATGAAATCAATGCACTAATCTCATAGTTCCAGCAGCTTTGATCTGACAGCAGTGACTGGAGAGATTTCAAGGTCGTTCATCTGATTCCTGAAGTCTGCCTTGTCCTGCTTCTGGGGCCTCACATGCTGGAGATTTGTATGGCCAACACCAACCACCACTAATGACATTGATTAACAGTGGGTACCAAACACTCATCTGCACCAGCGCGTGCAGAATAGGTGCTGCTGGCAGCACTAGAAGCCACACTCTGTGCTGTGAGCTGTAACGAGTCACTGGGGAGCCTCTCACAAGAGCCAGGGCTGGAACAGACCCATTAGGTAATACAAATCATCTCCCTGCCAGCACAGCATTAGAAGGTCATTTGCTGCCAGGAAGATCCTACAAAGGGCTCAGGCAACAGTCAGGAGAGACCTACAAAGGAAAAGTCATTGTGATGGTGCCACTTCTACTGTGTGATGTATAAGGAGAGAAGAAGGCCTTATCTCCCCCTTTCATTTTCACAGGCTCGTGCTCACCTCTCTCACATGAGATTCACATCTTGTCCAAGGTGTGAGGGTGGTAAGACACTGGAACACAGTGGTCCAGGGAAACTGTGGCTGCCCCATCCCTGGCAGTGTTAAAGGGCAGGTTGGATGGGGCTTGGAGCAGCCTGGGCTGCTGGGAGGTGTCCCTGCCCATGGCAAGAAGGTTGGAACTACATGGTCTTTAAGGTCCCTTCCAACCCAAATCAGTCTGGGATTCTATGATTCTTTCAGAATCCCACTTAAATCTCTGAGTTCAAGCTAGATAACACTTTCAAAACATCATCAACAAAAGTAAACCAAGAAACATACACACAGCAAAATAATCTTAAAAATCATCCATCTATCCAGCTAAAAAAATTCCACTTGACCTCTCCCAGTTCTCAGAGGCAGACTCGGTTACCAGCAATCCAACTTGGTGAAAGCAGGACAGGATGATGAATAAATCACACATCAGATAAATCACAGTGTAATCCCAAATTTTCACTTTCCCTTTGCAAGACTGCAGGATTTGGTTGATATATCAATGCTGGTGATACTGTAAGTCTCTTTCACTGGTAAATTCACCTCAAAATCTTCACTGGAAGCATTTCCTTTACTAGACGTGCCACAGCACAGCTTATCCAGCAGTAATTGAGGTGCTGACAAGGAACAGTATTTTTTGCTGAGAAGTCAAACCCTGTTCTGCCCTCAAGTCTCCAAACAGATGGCCTGATACCACTTGAAGAGTCCTGCTCAAAGTTACAGATCTTCTGACGACTGGCTTCACATCGAGTCTCACACTCAGATTTGCTGCTACTTGAGACCCAAAACTTACTGGAAATGGTGAAACTCAAAGATTTAATGCTCAACATCAGAGAACGTGCTAGTCCAAATATGGGAAAAAACAACTCTATGCACCAAGAGGACAAAGCATTGCTAAGAACAATATACTGAATTATGAATGCATGAAAACAACTTTTTAAATAAAAATCTTTTTAGAGGCCCAAAAGGAGGACGCTCATAGTTGTCTTTAAATTATCTGTATGAGCCAGTAATCAAGAAGAATATTTTTAGGTATGTCATTCTGAGCTCTTAAAACAGAAATGCTGTATTAAAGTGATTAAAACAGCTTCTTTTTTTAAAAAAAAAATCCTCCTCTGCTCTGCACTGTCAAGCTATGGAAATTTTACCCAGGTCTCTCAAAGCAAGAAAAAAACCTCATTCATTATCCTGAAGACACAAAGTCAGCACGCTGCATTCATCTCACAAATTCTCAGGAAGATTAAGTTTATCCATAGTCACAGCAGAGGAACTGGGGGAATAGCCCCAAGATGAGTCCCAGAGAGCAGAGGTAAAAGGCAGAGTTGATGTGGTCTTATCTCCTTGCTCTAATTAAAGAATTTTATACCTCTAAGTGGTTTCATGTGGTTTAGGGTTTTTTCCCTCACTGATTCCACTCCTGCTCTATTGCAAACCTCTTTTATTCTGGCATTTTTTTTCCTGATGCAAAACCCCAGGTGAGACCAAACCAAAGGACCACCTGAGCCAATACACTGCATCTCTAAATCCCCAATAAATAAAAAAATAATCCAGGAAAAAAAAAATTAAAAAGAAAGCATGAAAATTGTAAACCTTCTTGAAATATAGCCACAGCTCTAACCTCAGTAAACAGATTTGTTTACAACTGAAAAATACTACATTCTGAGGTGGAAACAAAATCAGTTACTTTCAATTCTAGAAGTATGGTTACAGTTTCATTTACTCTCAATTAAAAGAGCAAAGGGCAATATTAAATGTGTATTTGACATATACAGGGTGGAGAGTTGGGTGAGGAGAAACTTGATGAAATTCAACAAGGGCAAGTGTAGAGTTTTGCATCTGGGGAAGAACAAGCCCATGGACCAGTACAGGTTGGGAGCTGAGCTGCTGGAGAGCAGGGGAGGAGAAAGGGACCTGGGGGTCCTGGTGGGCAGGAGGATGAGCATGAGCAGCAATGTGCCCTTGTGGCCAAGAAGGCCAATGGCATCTGGGGTGGGTTAGAAAGGGGGTGGTTAGTAGGTCAGAGAGGTTCTCCTCCCCCTCTGTTCTGCCTTGGTGAGGCCACATCTGGAATGTTGCGTCCAGTTCTCAGCCCCTCAGTTCAGGAAGGACAGGGAACTGCTTGAGAGAGCCCAGGGCAGAGCCACAGAGATGCTGGAGGGAGGGGAACATCTCCCTGCTGAGGAAAGGCTGAGGGAGCTGGG
>NW_009953297.1:57315-87170 GCF_000747805.2 Chaetura pelagica
GGGGGTTGGGCTGGGTGAGCTTTCCAGGTCCCTCTCAACCCCTCAGATTCTGTGATTCTGTGATTTATCAGACATTTTCAAAGCTTGTTTTGGCTATGCAGGGTAACCCTGGCTGAAGGATCCCCTCCCAGCCTGGTTGCTGAAACGGAGCAGCTGCCCCCATTGATTCCAGGAAATAGGAACATTTTGTCCTGTTAACACTACAAAAATTGTGCAAGTCAGTGCACATGCTACTTCAGTGGTTCTTGCATTATACCAGGGCAGCAATGGCTTCTTTATGTACAAACAAAATGGTTCAAATAGCCTCTTTTAAGATGACTTATTCCCAGCCTAGTTAAAGATCTAGGTTATAAATTATACTCTTGTCCTTTCAGAGATTTGCTTCTTTAAAATTAATTTTAAGATTCAGTTTAGGTTGGATGGGACTTGGAACAACCTGTTCTGGTGAGAGGTGTCCCTGCCCATGCAGGGGGCTGGAACTAGATGATCTTTATGGTCCTTCCAACCCAAACCATTCCATGATTCTATGAAATTAACGTAAAAATATCCAGAGAGTTACAGGGAAACAAGACCCAGAAAAATCAAGGAACTGTTTTGTTTTATTCTAATTTTAGTCACTGAAGAGATTGTACTTTTCTACTTTAAATGTATTTTCTTTCATTCATCCCAGAGAACAGAGGCAACTCACCTCGGTTTTAGTTTGTGTTTTTCATATTCATTTCAAACAGAACAAGCAATGGGCTAAAGCTTGCAGCCTAGATCAAACACACAAAGATCAGCAAAGGAAGTCAAGCACCTACAGTGAATCTATCACCTTCAGATGTGGCACAGGGAGCCCTGAGCAAGAAGCTCATTCTGAACACAAAGTCCATTTAACACCCTTCCAGCAGTTTTGTCACTTCTATTTCAATTGCAACTTCTTTGACAAGGAAATTTGCTGCCATGTTGCTCTACACAGGATCTACAGAAAGACCTGCAGAAACCTTCTGATGCAAAGCATGGCTAGAACACCAATATTTTTGTATTTCTTTAGCAATCCCATAGACATTTTGGTCCATCATACGGATACTTCTAAAACACAAAAAAAAATAAAAATGAAAAAAGGCAAAGTCCTTCCAGAACTGAAAAGCAGGCTCTAGAGGCTGCAGATGACTGAAGTCCACAGAGCTCCATGCTCTGAGTCCTCTGCTCACAACACATGGTAACTAGCAGTGCAGGGAACCAGCTCTTGCTCTGTGAGCAATGGATCATCACATGGTGACAAACAGCAGCTCTGATGCTGCTGGCAGCACCTCAGCTCGTGCAGGATTGTAGGGGGAAAGCAGGACAGGGCAACCCATTCAGAATGGGGTATTTGGCAGTTTGCGCAGCTTTTATGGCATCCTACCTCGCAAAGTCATTCTAGAAAGGCAGACAATCAATAACAACATCCAACAACTGCAGTTGACCTTTTTAGGCCAATGAATCCCTGCCAATCCTTAATTTCTTTTCAGGTCACCACCCACAACAAAGCTTTTTATTATTTTTATTTATTTATTTAATTAAAAGCACTATTGAAAACTGTTTGGTACAGTCCTAGATCAATTCCCTTGGCCTCAGGGATTGTGAGTAGTCTATCACTCTCAATTTGAGAATCTCTGCCTTGTACCCACAGAGCAGAGTAGGAAAGTCAGCTTACTGCTCCTGGAGTACACATCTCACACCTTGCCAGCACAGCTGTATCAGCCCACACATCTGGAAAATACACCACCAGGTTTGTATCCTGCTATTCAGTAATTCCAGGGATGTGCACTATGCTTACCAACATCAGCCATTACAACATTGCAAAGACATGAAACCAGCACCACAATGTCTACGAGGTATGTGGCAATGATTAAAATGTAAAGGAAGGAGGAGCCTGAGGAATAACCATCCCCTCAGAGCGTTATTTCACACAAAACAGCATCTCTTTTCAGAAGCCTCTTAAAGCTGCCACCAACAGCCCCCTGCTCTGACCCCTCCTCTCCTCCTTTTCCTCCCCAAATTACAACAGAGCGAGACAGTAAAACACAGGAAAACACGCGCTAAAATTCAACAGCATAAGGTCCCTCAGGATTTTCCCAAACTCTACCAGCTCCTCCTGCCTCACCTGCCCTCACCCTGGAGGTGCTAAAGGGCAGGTTGGATGGGGCTTGGAGCAACCCAGTCTAGTGGGAGGTGTCCCTGCCATGAAGAGGGGTTGCAACTAGATGATCTTCTAGGTCCCTTCCAACCCAAACCATTCCGTGATTCTATGATCTTTTAAAAGATCATCACCCTCCTCACCTGAAGGTTTCAGCCTTACCCATCTGCTTTTATGGGCTCCAGCACTGCCAGAGACATTTTACACTGTATTTGGTTGGAACAACTTGGACTGACCAGGCATTTAGTTGCTATCAGATGTCTTCACAAAGATTAATCCCTAGGAACTGGCTGTGAGTGATTTCCCACAATCCAAATTCATTCCCACAGCAGTGTGTCCAGCCTTAGGGAACTACAAAGAAAGGTTTGCTTGTCTATATTTTCTATTTACAATTGTCATTCACTAGTTGCCAAAACTGTAAGAAATAACTGACCACAACTGCCACCAGAGTTGTTCAAAGACTATTTACATTAGAAGCATTCAAAAACTAATAACTCTGCAGAAGATAATCAAGTGGAAAATATGAGTTTTGGAAGCACAAATTAATCCTGAGCCACACGAACTATTTCAGTTTTTGTCATTCCAGGCCATAGTATTGGACATGACATCTTAACATCTTTACAAACTTTGAAGTCTCAAATTCACAGTGTGAATTAATATCAGTGTCCAATCCTCTGGCTCAGGCTAATATGTGCTTCACATCATCTAGCTCCTGTTCAGGTAAGGCACTGGGGGGGAGTGGAGGTTGACCCTCTTAAAAATTAACCTTTTTTTTTTAAGCCCATACTTTAACACCTTCCCAGACAAAGAGTAATAGCATTGCCCCAGTTAAGAAAACTGAGAACAAGGGCACTATACAAAATGGTGATGGGTGAATTGAATGAGGTACAACATCTGAGCAACCAACCAGTGAAATGACCAAGATGGTCACTGGCCTCGGAAATGCACCATTTCCCCTCCTCTCTTCCCAGAGCCCCAAGTACCTTTAAGTTACTTATTTTCTCATTGTCGATTTGATTCCCTTAGTTCTCACAAAGATTCTACATAAGCTGGGCTTTTCAAGGCAAGCTGAGAAAGTTATATTACAGCTGAGCATCTGCTTAAGGTACAAAGACAAAGGTGTGGTGTTGGTTTTTTTAAAATTGGGTAAGAAACAGCGTGGGCAGAATGTTTGCGGCTGAGGAAATTTCCACTTTCCTTTTATCATGTAGCAATCAAGTGGCCTTGAACTTCGGTCAACTCTTTGTAAAGGAAGAATTACCAAGCAGAATATTTTAAAGCCTCAATGTTTCAGCAGTTCCCAGCAACTTCACAAACCAGGAAGTGTCACACCAGCCTTTTAGCTCACTAGACAGGCCTTCAACACTCAGGAGTTAAAAAAAGCCTGCGTTTAACAAACTAGAGCAGGCCATAAGCTAGGTATACAAGTCTAAATGGATGGAAGGTAGAATGCATGAATATTTATGACTGTCTGTGCAGAACAGCAGGAAGGGAAGCAACAAGAGTCAAGTGAACTAGCATGATATAACAAGGAATGACACCTACCCAGCATATGAGCACACACAGAGCAAGTCTGTGAATGGCTGGTATCATCTGCAGGTTCTTACATGCTGCAACGACCGGGACAAAGAAAGGGAGCGAGTCCAGTTCACCATTTTTAAACACTAAGTATATGAAAAAAAGATGCGACAATCCTGCATCTCACACGCCTTGCTGCTCACCCAGTGCTTCTCCTTTCACACAGAGGACATGGCAGGATTTTCCTAAAGGATTCTAAAGAGTTCAGACAACAATATCAACTATGTATTTGTTATAGCATCAATCAGTGAAATTTGTAGCTCCTCAAGTCTCAGTGAAATGGCTTCTAACAGTAGACCCCACTAAAGCTCTTGGTCTCTCAGGAAGCAGAGATTCAATTCCCCCCAACCACAGCCAAAGATATTTTTTTTAATGGCTTCTATTAGAAATTGATGAATATGCATTTCAAGTGATGCTCCAAATTAAGTTTCACAAGCAGTTGAGACCTTGCTGGAAGACATGCCCTTGTTACTGAGAAGCACACAGAAAATGTAGTTTTGTCACAACCCAGATGTCCTCAGAGCAATGGGGGTTTAGATCCAGTCAATATCTCCAGGCAATAACCCACACAAACAAGAGATTTCATGCCTGCTGCCTGGCCAACTGCTCCTTCCTGTCAAGCATTTCCATCATTTGCAAAAAGGGACCAATTATTGCCTTATCTACAACAACCAGTAATCAAATGATTAACACTTCAGTAACTGCCTTATAAAAAAGAGATGACTATGAAAATACATGTTAGCCTGAAAAGCTCATTAATTTTCACTCATTCTTTTCTTTGAGCACCTCAGAAGAGCATGCACACAGTGCTGCTTTTCTAATGGAAGCAACAAGGCCCTGCTTGTGCCACAATACTTCCCCCAAGACAGATGAAATTGAGGATGAAGCACTTTCCTGACCTAGAAAGTATTTTTCCCAGGGTCTTGCTAATAACCATGCCCAGCAAGGTCAGTTAACAACCAAACACTGGTGTTACTTAAACTTCTGCTTTTATGTAACATCAGTTCTTCCAATGTGGCTTCTTAGATATTTATGCTAAGGGAACCACCAACTCTGGTTCAAAAAGACTTCAACTGGAGAGAATCCTGTCTCAACAGTAAAACATGACTTTTGATAGTCAGGTTGACCCTAAAAACACATATTTCATTTATTGGCCCACTAAATAGCAACAAGATTCTTATTCACTAGTACAGCCCGCCAATATTCAGCCACCTGCTTTAGGTCCCTCATTCAGAGGGATCAGGACTGAAGTACAGGCTGGCAGAACTAAGGGCTGAAAAGCTGCTCTGGCTAAAGCAACTGTTTTCCAGTAGGATTCTGCAGTAGATTTTGACACAAGTATCAAATCTGCAGGAAAAACAGGCTCCATGAGAAAACTGTCCTTCCAGTTCAGTTTGCCACAAGACAACCAAAAGGGGATTTGAGAGGTTCTGCATTAATAGAAGAATTAATTTGTGCCATGTTGCTAGTCCAGATTTCTTTTACTCTCTAATATTCCTATGGAAGATACACAGAAAAAAACACCAGCTCTGTGAAACTATACTCCCAGTCTTGTTTATAAACCAAAGTGCAATTCAGTGCAGATAAACTTTGCAAAACTTAAGGGTTTATTCACCCTCTCACTGAAAAAACAAAAAAGGTTTCCAAAATGTAGCAGTTCAGGATTGGTTCACATCTCAAATTTGAAGTTCTCAGCCTTGCTTCAGACACACACTGGGGTTTAAACCTAGTTGACCACCATTAATGCTTTTATCAGAGAATGCAGTCAGTGAAAGGTATTAAAAGACTGATCTCTTCTACCTTAACTGAAAGTTTTCATTTTATTCCTAACCCTGCACTATTAATTTTCCCAGTCTAATTCCCATTATACACTATTTCACTTTTCTGCACATATTTAGCAAGACAGAACAGAACTGTTTGGAAGGGACCTTTAAAGATCACCTAACGACCCTGCTTGGGCAGGGACATCTTCCACTAAATGTTGGTTAGTACAAACTTTGTTAGTTTCCATTTCAGAAATCTCAGGCTAAGACTTCCATTCTCGAAGGGAACCTGCTCTTAATGCTGAGGAAAAAAGAACAGTAACATTTCTGTCACTGAAAAAGATGCAAGCAGACACCCAGCGCAGAAGAGCCCTTTGCTACTTTGGCAGAGGTCTTCTGGTCACATCTCACTAGAGAAGATTTCTCCTTCCACTTGGACAGCTGAGCTGTCTCACTGTTGTATTTTAACAGTTTCACATCTCCAGGTTGCTCAGATTTTCACACCACTCTTTTAAAAAAGCCTGTGTTCAAGGATTTTCTGTCCTGACCTCAGTTCTGCTGATCACGATCATCTGCTAATACCTCTGCAGTGTGTGAAGTGTGGGCCAGGGAAGGTGTGAAAAATACTGTCCTTGCAACTGGCTGTTGAACCTGTCTCTTGCCTTCAGAAATCGGTAGCTTTAGGTTGGACATTAGGAAAAAGTTATTTAATACGAGGATGGATCATCAGAACAGGTTGCCTAGAGGGGTGGTGGGGGCACCATCCCCAGAGACATTCAAGGTCAGGCTTGATGGGGCTCTGAGCAATCTGGTCTAGTGTGATATGTCCCTGCTTATTGTAGGGGAGTTGGACTAGATGACCTTTGGAGGTCCCTTCCAATCCAAGACATTCTGTGATTCTATGACACAGACCCTGGGGAACACTTGTTCACAGACCATCTCTACAAGAGGGAGGGAGAAGACAATTGTCAGCCAACAAGGAACACTTGAGAGAACATTCTTGATGTCATACGGCAAGGCCCAAAATACTAAAATAAAAATATACTGTATATATAATATACATATATATACATATAATATACACATATATATACACTAATATACATATATATACTAATATTAAAAAAACCAAAAATCTCCCTATACAGATCACAGAAGAACATGCCTGCCTCTCCTGAACACAAAATGCTGATCCCTCTGGCACTAGGGTCCTTTCCCACAACACCAGCCATATTATCCTCATTATGATCTTTGATAATTGCTTTCAAACAGCACAACCCAAACCTTGCTTCAGCCAGCCTCAGCATCCCCAATGCTGCAGCTCCTGAAAAACCACACATGCTACCCAACAGAATCACTTGATGCACTCTGAAGTAACATTAAGTCTATGCTAAACCTCAAACACACATTCCTGAGGGACTGAAAATGGACAAGAAATTGCCTCTAACAACCACAGCAACAATTCCCCCAAAGGATCCTACCTTTTATGCAACCATTCCACCAAGATCCAAATGGCACACTGTGAAAATAAAATGAGTTTTCCAGCTGACAGCTAGATATTGAGGGATGGCTGGATAAAAGCCTGCTGTGCTACTGATCTATATATTCAGGCCCATACAGATGTATTTTATGCTCTCTCTAGGCATTTTAAGATCAGAAAGAGAAGCACAGAACTGACACTTGTATTTAAAGTTTGGCAGTAGCTAAAGGGAAAAGGAAGAGGCAGAAAAATATATTTTCTATTATCAATCTGTTTTATAAGTCAACACCAGCCTGTTTGCTTTCTTTAGACATGTTAGAATTCTTCTGTACTCAGTACTATAATTTTTTCTTGAGGGAGATAAGTTAAATTTACCTGGAATTCAGTACCTCTATTTACTAGTAATAAAATAAGCCACATATCAAGACTGATAATTAATGGCCAGAGCAGAATGCAAAGCCTACACAGAGCTGGACAAGGCTCCCCTTTGCATTTCAGTATGGGAAAGGTTCACAAAAATCAATAAAAAATTCTGGAGGCCAATCACAACTTTAATGACTTCAACTCAGTGCTCTTCCACTAAGTAAATCCTAATAAGTTCTGGCACAGTTGATAAAACTAGAACAATATGACTGATTATTAATGCATGGGCAAGATTTCCCTTGGGATACAGACCAAGCCTTGTGACAGCAACAGAAATACATTGTGATAAATAGCTTCATTAACTCTTGTGAGTTTTTCAGTAATAAGTTTTATTTTTTTTCCCAAAATGGGATATATATGAAAGAGCACAATGCAAAAAAAATATTAATAATAAAAAAAAACTTGTTCTATTTGTTCAGTCACAGCCATGAAGAAATGAAACACTGCACACTGCTAGAGGGTCAGCCCTCTAGCTCCATCTCATAACCACTCAGTTTACAGACACTGCAGTTATTACAGTTTTTAAGTTGCACATTTCTAAGTTTTTGTACAAAAGCTGGGATTTTTTTTCCTACCACTTTCACTAACCTGAAGAAAAGAATAAACAAGAGTCAGCCCCTTCCTACAGCACAAGAAAGAGCAACCCTATCAAAATCACAGAAAGGAAAATACAATTATTTGATTACTCAGTCAAGATAGTAATATAAATTTTTAAAAGCATAGAAATGTTACCTCTAAAGCACAGCTATAAAAATTCATTTTAAAATATAGGCCTTATGTTCTGATGACAAGGCCACTTGTCTGATTTTCTGCAGAGGAGCTCCAAGCCAACCACATAACATAACCTATGCTATTTTCACAGTTGAAAAGATTTCTAAAAACAACACAGAGCCAAAATTAGTGTCAGAAGAGGAGGACCTTCAGGCAATTTCAGTTTTCCTCATCTGGTGTAACACCAAGCATCTGGGAAGTTACACAATGTCACTTTATGAGAAGCACTTCAGTTTTCTGTTGGCAAGAACTTATGTCATCTCTCTTAGAGCTCTGAATGTTCTATCATTTGGACCAGAAGGGCCAAACACTCTGCTTAAATAAGGCAGAAAGCAATTGAGTTTTGAAGAAGCAGAATCCTGCCCATTCCTGAATGACAGACACCCTTTAAGCCAGTGCGGAAGCCAGAAACTGACTTCTACTCTCTATAGCAGAGAGCTCTATAGCTAGGAGCTTTCCTTAGGGAAATACGTCCTATAATCTTGAAAAGATATGCAGCAAAAACGCTAAGATAGTATGAGAGGAGCATGCATGTAAACCCCTGCAACAAGAGGCAACAGAAGAGCAAAGATTAACAAAACTGCACAAGCTAATTCCTACATGATGTGGTAAACGTGGTTTCAGTCAAATCACCAGAGAGTAAGAAGAGGAAGAATAAACCTAAGATAAGGTAACAAGAAAATCAAGAACTGAAGTAAGTCTGCAGATAAGGAAAACAAAAGAACAAGGAGACTCAGTCATTTTGCCCAAGTCATAAGGAGGATGAGACAAAATACCAAGGGGAAAGGTCCCAGTTTCAGGTTTTAAGTGGTACACAAGTACAGTCCACAAGTACCCACCCAGTGTCAGGAAATCAAGAAGAATCCAAGAGTCCATGTCCTCATTCTGTGTCACAGTCAGTAACTCCGGCCACAGCACCTGGGCACACATCTTGGTCCCTTTTAGGACATGGGTGAAAGCCCATGCAAGTAAATCTGGAGTGAAATCTGTTCAACTGGAAACAAACAACTCCTTTCACTTCCATAAGGGCCTGCTCTGAGTTTTTGTCACACTATTTCTTTTTATGTTACAGCTCTCAAGTACAGATTCTGGCAACTGGTTTCTATTCCTAACTTTCTTAAGCCCTTGTTCAGTATGGCAGAAGCAGCAGTAAGATACAGGGCAGCCCTTCCTAAAGAGTCATCACAAAAAGCCTCCACATTTCAAAAGCACATGTAGGAGTCCCAACTAAGAGAGTATTAACCCTTTACATATTTCTAAAAAGAAAATATTCACCTTTTGATGACACTCACTTTGAAGTATTTTGAAACAACATCACTAAGAGTAACTATTCTTGCCCACAGCAGAGATGGAGCAGTTGTCAGGCAGATGAGTTTAAAACCAACCTGAGAATAGAAAGTGTGAATGATACATCTACATTTACTATGTGAGATACCCAGGAAAATGAGGAAAAACGTATTAAGCTTTATTAATTACCTAAAGGTACTCACAGGTCACCTTTAAATTTGAAAGACTGCTGCACAGCCTCTTATTATTTACTAGAACCTGAAAAAAATCCCAATGTTTGCAGTCTCAGGATATTTTTTCACCACAGACTTCTTATTTTACACAGTCCAAGCTTTTTAAAAGAAGTTTCCAATTAGAATTCTAATATTCTCTAAAGGACTTTATTATTTTTAACTGCTCACAAAATGCCTCAGAAGTAAAGCTCTTCAAGCCTCAGTAGAAAAACTGGTAAGGCAAAGCAGCATCTCTACAGAAGTGTAAGAGCACTTGGAAATATTGTGAAATGTGTCCCAGGGATCTTCGAATCAAGTCTGGATGACCATGAAGCTGAGGAAGAAGAAAGCTTCAGTAGCACACAACTCCATGTGATCACTGTCTTTGTTCAAAACTTCTCAGCAGCTTGCAAGGCACAGCGAGTGGAGGAAGGAGCTCTCAGCTGCAGATCAACACAAGGAAGAGAATTTCAGGTAGGCCTAATGAGCAACCCAGCTTCCAAGAAGAAGGCAAGTACAGACTGCAAAGGAGAAGATATCCCATGCAGGAGATGTAACTGAGAAGATCCTCCTACATCTCAGAAGATATTTTTTTAAATGTGATGAACAAAAAAGTAGCGTTTTAAAAGTCAAGTCTTAGAATGACAGAATGGTTTGGGTTGGAAGGGACCTTAAAGTACCATCTAGTCCCAACCCCCTTGCCATGGGCAGGGATACCTCCCACCAGATCAGGCTGCTCCAACCCCCATCCAACCTGCCCTTCAACACTACCAGGGATGGGGCAGCCACACCCTCCCTTCTCCTGGACTCCTCACTCTGCTTTTAAACACTGGATTTCACCCAACACATGGAGAAGTATTCCAACATGAGACTGTACAACCATCCCCAATAAGCTAAATTATAGCTGTATGTACATTTCTGTTAAAAAACACAAACCAAAACAAAGCCCCAACATTTAAGACCAGATTTGGGGAGCAAGGAAGTTGGAGGATGACAGGAGAAGGGAAGAAGGAACAGTACTAGATCTTGGATAGTTCTCACTCCAATTTAGTTGGGAATGGCTGCCTGTCCCTGAGCCAGAGTATGAGGATTTACAAAATTCAGTTTAAAATCCAAGAAAGAATACATCTTGTATAATTCTATTGCTAAATACAATGGCACTGAAGTAAGCTTGTGGAAAAGGATTCTAGGAAGTCCCACTAGAGAAAGATGAAGTGAATTTTATATTCTCAACAGTGACCAAAAGTTAATCCAGACTCTCAAAAGACACCTGTACACCTAAGCAAAATACACCAGACTGCTGGTGCTACAGAGCTGTCTGCTTTGGGCTGCAATTCAAGTGTCCTCCAAGTGCTAAGGGCTGAGCTGAAGCTGGGCAGTGAAGTGGAGTTCAAAGAGTCAGAGCAGGTAACATTTAGTGTGGACACTTTACCAAAACATCCTGTTTAGTTATTACATCAATAGTTCCTGCAACACTTTGGCTCAATATTTCCTTAATAATGCAAGTTTTGAACAAATTGCAGAACAACTCTAGTTAACTGCATTCCAATTTACTCAATGATCAAACACATGGCTTTGTTGTGAGCTCATTCAGACAAATTATACACTTTTAGAGAGACCTCACGCTTCTAACATCTCCAGTCCAAGCAGAAATGCAACTACATAAACACTTCATAAGGTACCTGGAGCACAAGCAAAGAAAAGAACAGCCTGTTTAGTTTTTATACAATGGCTTTCAGACAATCTCTACTTGCTGTATTTCTACTTTTATGCATTAATGTTACATCAATTTTCAGATAGAAATCAGGTTCGGATTTATGTGTATTTTTACAGTCTGAACACAGTAGCACGCATTGCAAATGTTAAAAGACACCTTTATCTTCACCAAAAAGCTTCAGCCCTTGGGTCAGGTTGTTTCAAAAAGGCCACTTGTAAAGTTAAACTGCTAAAACACTTCAGTGAAGCAAGAAATTGATTATTGAGACACAATACATAGTGAATGCCAAGTCACTTCAAACCTAATCAATGGTTTCTAAGTTGGATTCATAAAGGCAACCGAAGGAAAGTTTGATCCATTCAATATTTACCCTGCTTTTAATTTGAACTGCATGTTTGTTTATTAACTGGGTGGTGGTTTGGTTGAGGTTGGTTTTATTATTTCAACTGCTTTAACGGTCCACTTGCTTCTTACACTAAAATTTGAACCTATCAACTTTAAAAGGCCAAATATTGAAGTTTCATTATTGTCGTGAAAGGGTAGCGCGGTATTGACTTTATATATGATGGCAGTTAAAGCATGTGGAGATTAATTCACTTTTTGAAACATATATGAAACACAGGCTGTATCATTCAGACACCCCATTAAAAACAAGTGCAGCACTGAGCAAATACCCACAAGGAGACCTTCAGTAATTAATCATTCATAAGATCCAATCTTTTACATCCCAGTATTTTATCTTAAACACCTAATTATCTGCTTGTAAAAGACTTAGAAGATGTCAAATGCTACATACACAGATCCAAAGTAATTAAGGCACTTTGGACAGACATTACATTCGAAATGTGGATATGGATCTGCTCTTTAAGGAGTGGTTCTGGTAAAGTGCAAGCATTGCTCTGCATTGAACTCCTCTTGCAAAATGGGAAGGAGCCAAGAGCTCCTCCATCATCTAGACCACAACATTCAAGCAAAATAACTACAAAAATGACACTTCCAAAATCAGAAGGCTGCTCTGAATATTTTTATATTGGCATAAATTCAGAGTCAACACAATTGTTTTGCTCTCTTGCAATTACAATTGCTTTTGGAATGAGGGCATTGAGAGTAAAAATAAATCATCAGAACTTCATTCCACCTCTCAAAAATTAGTAAGATTGAGGTGAATATGAGCAAAAAGTGCAATTCATGATCTTACGAAGTACCTGCTTAACTAGAAGAAAAATGAGAAAGGGGCAAGAGAAGATAGCCCTTCAACTAGATTTCCACTGATTACTGCCACTTTACATACTCAACTTGAGTGAGAAACTAATCGCCACAGAACCATTTTGAAAACAGGAGGTAGACATCCAAAAGATAATAATGAATTTTTGGTTTTAATACCTTTAGCACAGGATTTGTTTCACGAGCAGTTTAGACAGGAAACTGTGTAATAACTCCTAACACAGAACAGTATTTTCAAATAAGCTACAAATGATAGCCTAATACATCACCTAATAAGATAATACTATTCTGGATTCTTCAGAATTATGTTGCATTGGTGACATTTCCCCTGCAGAATTATCTTTTCATTATCTCTGCAGCAAGGCATCACAAAGGGTAATGTCCATTTCTCTGCCACCATCAAAACCAGATCTTATTATCTGAGTAACATAACAGGAACAAGAGAGATCTCTTCCCAATGCAAGAGTATTTAAATACTTCCAGAAATCCTCAATTTTTCTTTGCATTGTTCATCTTCTCCTGAGATTTGAGTATTATCAGTGACAACTGGAACACATACACTACAAACTACAAAGAGAAAATTTGCTGCCTTGTCTAATGATTTGCTACCTGAAACCACCCAGTTGAGTTGCTAGTCAGACTTCTGCCTGGATAACCTCAGATTATCTTGCTTTTCTTCTTTGGTACCCGGTCACAAAACTGTACGATTGCACACGCAGTTGTGCAATTGCAGCCCAGAAGGCCAACAGCATCCTGGGCTGCATCAAAAGTGTGGCCAGCATATCAAGAGAGGTGATTCTGCCCCTTTCCTCTGATCTGCTAAGACCTCACCTGGAGTACTGCATCCAGCTCCAGAGCCCCCAACTCAAGAAGGATGTGGACCTTTTGGAGTGCGTTCAGAGGGCAGCAATGAAAAATGATCAGGAGGCTGGAGCAGCTCTGCTATGGAGACAGGCTGAAGGAGTTGAGGGTGCTCAGCCTGGAAAAGAGAAGATTCCAGGGGGAGTCCAGGTGTTCCTGCTACAGCAGGGGGGTTGGACTTGATGATCTTCAGAGGTCCCTTCCAACCCCTATGGTTCTATGACCTTATAGCAATTTTCCAGTACCTGTAAGGGGCCCATAAGAAGGCTGGGGAAGAGCTGTTCACAAGGGCATGTAAGGATAGGACAAGGGGTGATGGTTTCAAGCTAGAAATGGTAGATTGAGGTTGGACATTAGAAAAACCTTACTAAATATGAGGGTGGAGGAACACTGGAACAGTTTGCCTAGAGAGGTGGTGGAGGCCCCATCCCTGGAGACATTAAAGGTCAGGCTTGATGGGACTCTGGGCAATCTGGTCTAGTGTGAGATGTCCCTGCTTATTGTAGGGGGGCTGGACCAAATGACCTCTAGAGGTCCCTTCCAATCCAATACATTCTATGATTCTATGAATTGTGCTGGGTTATTTTTCACTCTAACCTTCAGAGCATTCAAATTCCAGTGGTCTTGCACTTTTAATTTAGGTGTAGGATTCAGAAAGATGAACAGCAACTTAACAGTAAACAGTCTAAGAACAGAACCAAATAATTCTACATTCATGTTTAATCACAATTGTAAATTGGTTAAAATGACCTTCAGTGAAGAGTATTTTATGCTTCATCCATAAAATAAGGCTTGGTCAAAAATTATCTGTGCAGTGTGCTCCTTTACTGAGACAGTTAAAGACTGAGATGTTAATATACACCTATTAGAATCATAGAATCACAGAATGGTCAGAGCTGGAAGGGACCTCTAGAAATCATCTAGTCCGACTCCCCTGCTAAAGCAGGATCACTCAGTGCACATCACCCAGGGCTGCATCCAGGGGGGTCTTGACTATCTCCAGAGAAGGAGACTCTACAACCTCACTGGGCAGCCTGTTGCAGTGAATATGGACAGATGGAAAAAAACCTGCTTAAACATGGACAGTCAGTGCAATGCTCTCTAGATGTTGGCGATTTTGAGAATGTTATTTATGAGCAACAGCATCAGGTCTAAATATTATTTGAATTACATTAATGTGCATTAAAAGCTGTATTCATCAGATGCAAAAGGAATTATATTTGCTCCAGTGAGCAGAAAATACAGGCAGAAATCAACACAGGAAGAAAGGGGCTTGCAAAGTTTGGATAGCTGTAAAGGGAAAAGGCTATTTCACTCAACTTTAAATAATAATAGCTCTCAGATTTTTTGCAGTCATTAAGGCAATCTAAACTGCCCCCTGAGAATTTTTTTTTAACCTACATTTATTGACAGTGAAAGTCAATGAATGCTACTTAACCAATTCAGCATTGGTGGGAAGTCTTGATGAGGAGGCGTTCAGCTGCTTCAAGTAACTGAGCTGTTTAACTAGGCATGAAGTTTTAATTGAGTCTATTAGTAAAGTTAATACAATGTTTATCATATTTTTCTCAAAAAATTGACAAATAAAAAAAAAGTCTTACAAAAAAGCCAAAACTGAACAGAGAAATTGGGACAAGGTTCAATAGTCATTGCTAATTATCCTAAGTTTAGTTTTCAGAATTGTTGAAGCAAAACAGCACTTTCTGTCATTCAGGAGCAGCCCCAAATTAAGAGGGTAAATCAAGCACTTCACTGAACAGGCTGAGTCTTGCTAGTTTAGCACATAAATAGATTCTACAAAATCATTAAGTCATTGCAGGTACACCAGAAGAAAACTTAATTTCCTCTGTGTGGTTTATTACCACAGCAAGAATACACCAGAATCAGATTATTTTTTGGAAGGCTACCATGCCCAGCCCATGCCCCAGCACTGCATAAACATTATTAAAATTACTTCAGTCTTTGTAAAATCTCCAATTTTCACCTTAAGAAAGTGTGACACTGAACTCTACACTAGTGGTCACACCACAATTTTCCAATGAAGTTTAGAAACAGGAAGAAAAAAAAAAAAAAGGAGGAAAATGTCAAACTATTATACACCAAAAAAAACCCAAACACAACATATTAAAAAAATCCCAATGTTCTTGATAATGCTGTCTATTAAAGTCTATCTATTAAACTATTTGAGTCCAGGTGAGGAGCTGGCACATTGAAAAGATCCTCACAGCAAAGATATCCCAGAACATCCCAATTCTTGCCACTTGACTTGGACAAGTTCAGTTTTAACCTTCAGCTTCTTGTTTTTCCTTCTAGTTTGAGCTGTTTCATTTCCCACCTGAAAGCTTGTCTGGATAAGACACCCAGAGCTGCTGGAACAAGGAGACAACTCATCTCTGGTTCCAGAGCAGCCCATTAAGAGTACCCTATACATCATCTTAAAGAAAATAGAAGTTTATTATATATTAGCAACACAGAAAGGTACAGACTTCAGGATTGTTCCCAAACTATATAGATTTCATGAGAAAACATTATTTGGAGGGGAAAAAAAAAAAGACAATATCTGACAGTTATTTGCACTATTTCAAGAACTTTTACCAAAGTTTTTGAGGTGCTGTAAAGAAATTTCTAGATTAACCAGTTTATCCTTTCTTAACAGGGAAAAAAATTCCCCTCAGGACCTATCCAGGGAAACTGGTTTGAGCACTTATACAACAACTGAATCACAAGATTCAAAGGTTTTGACTAATCTGTCTAGAGAGAGTCCCACAAAAAAGTATTCATTAAATACTGCAAACAGGACAATAAGTAAAATGCCTCTATTTAAAAACATCATCAGTATTTAATTAACTCATTATAAGAGGTGTTTTCAACTACAAAACACCAAGACAGATGCTATTTACATGTGGCAAATATATTAGGAAATTTAATGCCATGAATAAAAACCTGGAAGGTCTGTTACTGTTTCATGGTTTAGAAGTGTGAAGAAGGTAGGCAGTAGTTCAGTGTCCTTCTGCAGTCTACATATGATCTGAGTGTGTGATAATTAGCTAATGAAAAGTACTTTTCTCCCTGTTCCTCAGTAGCTTCAGGAAAAGAATCCACTTCTGCTGTCTTGGGAGAAGCCTGAGGCTTGCCATGGGTTACACATCATCTGAACAGGATAATCCTATGTTTCTTTTCTTGCCCTGAGCTAGCTAGAACAGTTCTGAAGGGAAGCTAAATAATCCAGATTCCTCTCTTCCATTTTGTCTGAGCATGGAATATCAATTAAAATGTTAATTTAGCATTATCACAAGACCCATTTTGATACAGTGGGCATGTTGAAAAATTGTAATCACCTTGCTTACACTGAGACCTCAGATTCTGGCCTCTCAAAGCAAAATGGAGAAGAATCTCAATGAACCCTGTAATTAAAAGAGCACAATTACAGACTTAAAATATGATGTTCTATAAGAGAACCATCTTGATTATTAATTTCTGTAAAGTGCTACTGAAGTGTTCGAATGATACTTCTGCCTGAATAGCCAGAAGAATTCAGTGCATTTCAGGGTCACTTTTATACAGCAACATCCACTGATACTTTAAAAACATAATTTTATAAACAAAAGCCTATCAAGAGCACTCTCTCTCCCTAAACCATTAGCTTTTTAATGGTTTCAGGTGTGCAGAAGTTTCCTTGGGTTTTGCAAGTCTTTGTTTTACAGTTCACCTATAAACTCCTTCCTGGCTATCCAAAGCTGGCCTCTTCCCCACAGCACTGTTGGTCTGAATGTCTCTTTCTCCTCCTCCATCCAGAGAAGGTCTCCATACCACCGTGGCTAACTCTAAACCTCTGTCCTGTCTCCACTATATTCTCTTTGAAGTACAAGCCAGACTCACTGTTGTTGATAGAAGTAATCCAAATTTTCCAGAAACAGCCCACCTGTCCCTCCCTATCCTATTGCCTTTAAAGAGAGCAAGGGAAAGAAGTTGCATTTCTGCAAACAAAAGCAGCTGAATGTGCTGCTTTGACCTATTTTTTTCCTGTAATAATTTATTATCTGAAGTGTCCTTCATCGCCTTTTCCTCCAGAAGATGCCCTCCTAATTAGACCCTGCTCTCTGCAGCCACTAAGAAATGCAACATTAGGACATCTGTCACCACTGCATCCATCATTCTGCTTGAATATTATCTATTCTTGTCCTTTCTCCCTAACCCACAAGGCTTCATTTAGGTTTCTCAGAGCCACAATTACCTGCCAAGGCACAATTGGATACTGTCCTCATCAATCTTAAGATTTCCACTGCTAGTGGTTCAGGTAGACAACTTCTTCACCCCAGTTGCAAGCTGGGCAAATATGGATATTGCCATTCTTTCTGCCAGGAGCTATTGGGGTAAACATGAAGTTTGACACAAAAATCTAGATATCTGTTACAAAGCATGTAGCCTGCAACTATGGAACTTGACATGTTTCTCTTCCAAGTTACCCCCTAAATAAGTATGCAGAGTATGACCTCTCTCTTCATTCTGTTTCCACATAAACTCCCCCCTCCCCACATTAAGGATTAATTGCATCATTTAATGACCTAGAGTCAGACAAATCCAAAAAACTGTATTCTAAGATGCAACCAATGCTGGCAAGTTAGAGAAAATGAGATAAAACCCCATGCGGCAGATTGCTGTGGTGAGAGAGAAGATACCACAGATTAAGTCTGTCTCACAGGAGAAATTCCTCCTCCATGGTATCATGGCATGCAACATACAAGATTTCCTGTAGCCACGGAAAGTTAAGGTGGAGATATCCTCAGGCAAACAGCTGCAAGAGGGAGGAGATAAAATGGGTGGGCCACCTGCACAGACATTTATGGAGTGAAACATCCATGGTTCCTACTCATTATTCTGATGCAAGCTAAACCAGCATCATTATCATCCAGCTCAGGGAGCCCAGTCACTGTTTCCCTGTACCAGATGCTGAATGGAGTCCTTAAGCCAAGCTGTCACTGTCTCCCTAAATACATTTTGCCCATGAAAGCACAACAAGCAATGCCAAGTCAGCCTTTCCAAGCGAGGAATTAGAGAACTTTCAGGAGACCTATTAAAATGCTAGAGATTACTTCTGACTTCCCTTCCCTCCCCCCTTTAACTAATTTAAGTCTTGCTTAACGTTTCCCCAGTACCATTATCCACCTGGCAAAACAAGCTAATACTTCCTCCTGCTCCATCCTCTCGTGACTACCCACCTTATGCTACCCCATAGGAAATTCTGCCCTCTCACACTGTAGCAACTTCTGTCCTGCTTGGGGGAAGGGAAAAAACAAACAAACAAACAATAAGAAGAAAGAGAGCTCCATGTAGCTTCCTCCGCAGCGACCTCATCTTACTCCCAGAACCTACCATTCTCTGGGCAGCTCTGGGAGGGTTAAGACTTGACCTTCACCCTCTCCACACGAAAGCTGCAGGACAGCTTCCACAAGAGCTCTCTTTCTCTCACTCTCATTCTTCAGGCAGAAACACTGTGAGTATTTCTTCAAAACGAAGCTCCAGCAAGACCTTAAAATAGTCCTGATTTAAGGTCGATGCAGCCTGGCTTCTAAGGAGGCAGCTTGTAAGAAAAAGAAACACACAGGGTACATTCTGTGTGCTTTCATTAAGAGCACCTCTCCACAACACACAGCCCAAATTCAGTCAGCATTTGCTGATCCAACTTGACAGGGATGTCTGCAGAGAACACCTGGGGACTGGTGCAAAAATACCCAGAGATGTACACAACCTTCTGCACAAAAATACACTTTAGCCTGTATGATGCAACCCCACATCAACACAGGAGGAAAATAACTGATACCAAAATAGAGCAGAACACATATGTCTGTGCGTGTTATTAGAGAAGAACAGGATCCTGGTTTTCAGTACCAAAAAACCCCAGCCACAATTAATATTTTTAGCAACAGAAACCAAAAAAAGCACATAGAGCTTAAGAATAGTCCAGTTTGAGAAGTTGCACACTCTGGTCTCCTAAAATACTTGTATGAGTCCAGGTAAAATATGGCTACAAATACCTTACATTAAGAACTCAAGAGAAGCATATCCTGACACAACACGACTCATTACTCCTTCCCAACTCCACTCCTGAGCTGAGCCAGCTTTTCTCCTGGGGACTGGGGCAGAAGAGAGGCCACCAGCATGAACACTGGATGCTCCTGCTTCCTGCTCCACCTGCACTGCAGCTTAAGAACTTCAAACTGAACAGTGTTAATCTGGCAAACTAAACAGTGTTAATCCAGCACAACTTCCAGCCTTTCAGTGTGCAGGCCCCTAAAAGCTTCCCAGAACACAAATCTCTCTGTAGGGAGTTTAAAGAAGCTTGTTCCTTCCCAGTTGCATTTCATAAATGCCTTGTGAAGAGGCCATGGAGCCTGAGGGTTCTGCAGACCCAAGCTTGAATATTCATCTAGAATTTTTTTTTTTTTAAAGAAAAAGTTTGCCTTTAAAATATAGGAATTTGGTTCTAAATAGTCAATGGAACAAGTTTTTTGTGTCTTCATTTTATTCTGACCTTTTCTAGAAAAAAGTTATTCCAAAAAGAACTGTGAGGTTCAACTATGGAAAAAAAAAGAAAGTGATTAGATGAGAAATTTGGTTTGGAGCAGAAAATTCTTTAGAAGAGAATTATCTACACGCCAGTTGGGAGACAGTATCTTAAAACAAATATTCTCCTCCACCAGTATTTTCCAGAAGAACAATCTCCTCATATAAAGGCTCTAAAGACACGTATTAGTTAAGTTTCTATTTAGCTAAATATTTACTTTCCAAGATACACAGAAAAGACTTGCTTTCAACTCCAGCAACTCCCCTTATAAACATGCACAGGAGGCAATTTTGGGTCTTCATACCTACAAAACCAGCTTTGAGTGCACTACAAGGTTCTTTGAGGACCACAAACACCTTTGACCAAACATTTGTTTGCCATCAAGATTCATGAAAGAGCTGTGCAAGTCTTGCACAGGCTACAAGAACCATTTGAAACATCATCCACACAATTCCATAGGGAAGTTTTTCTCTAGATGTCAGGCCTTCTGGGAGGGAATGCATGTAGTAATTAGCACAAGGCTCCTCTTGAGTTTACTAGATATTCTGCAGTTTAATGATTTGGGGGGAAACCCAGCTGTCTTCCAGAGAAGAGAAAAATTAAATCCCTCATGTATTTTTAAGAAAAATTGTAGAATTCCTAAGGCCAAGACTGGTTTTAACTGTAAATTGCCTGCTGTGACAGCATAAACAGTCCACCAAGTCTTCAGATATAAACAGAGGCAACCTAACAGCCCTCTCCATTCTTGGAAAGAGCAGGGGAAGGGGGGGAGGAATAATTTTTTAACACCAAACCAGCAGCTGATTATAAGATTGCGACACTTTTGACTGGGAAAAGTGTTTTTTTTTTGAGTCTGCTATTACACTGCAGCATCCAAATAAAGAGATAGATTTTATGGGACACAAGCTTTTGATCTGTCTGTTGCTTATGCAGTTTCAGGAAGAAAACCTACCCCCTTCTCCAAGTCACACTGAGGTCTAAGAGTTACTAAAAATAAAAGAGTAGAAAAGAACTATGGTCACAAACTTAATTGCATGATGGTGGATAAAAGCCACTCCAATGATATCTTTTGCCTCCTTTGCTAAGTAAACTCAACAGAAAAAAAGAGAAGTAGGAAGAACTGAAAGAATAGGAGCATAATTACAGACTGATTACATAAAGAACTGATATTAAGGGGCAGCCTGGAAAGCTGAGAAGGAATTACAAGAACCTAAGCAAGTGAATGGGTCTGAAAATGAGGGGCTGGAAGAGACCCACCCTGTGAAAACCTCTTTGCATTTCTTCCTGACCTTTGAATGCCTTACAAGACAAATTTTAGGATTTCCTTGCAATCATACACCAAAGTCAAACTTTCTTCAGCTGTTTTAATTTCGGCCTCCTCCAGCTGTGTTCAGCTACTGTGCAGAAAGATTCTCCTACAGCTTTATCCAAACAAGCAGCAGAAGCTCAGCTTCAGTGAAGCCATCCTAGCTTTTGTGCAGACATGAGTGATTTTCAGCCATTTTGAGTGAGCCAAGGACACAATACTCAAAAACTGCTTCAGCAGCAAATGCATTAATCTGAAACCAGGGGAAGGGGAAAAAAATTAAAATCAGGTAATACAGACAATTAAGACAGCAAGCCTCTAGCATGAGGACCTGCTTACTGCTCTGAAGAAGTCAAGAAGGGGTCAGAATTTCCTTTGAAAGAGAAGACACAGCATTTCACTGCCAATTAATTCTGCAACGTCTGGAAGTCAAGCCCTGTTCCTCTAACTTTCACAATACTGACTGCATTCATCAGGAAACATTACCTGCACATTTGGTTGCTTTTCCAAAAGCAAGTGTTCCCCACTTACCTGCATTTCCAATCCAATTCCCTAGACCCTGGTCTGGAGCTCATGCTGCTCTCACCAAGATTTATTGATCCCTGTCTGCACACTATGCTTTTGCTCGCAGCACTTACAATAAATTTTGTTCTCTCCATTTCCTCCACCACCTCAGACATCCTCTGGATGATTCAATCACCCATCTTGTTCAGAGTCCTCTGCTAAGCCTTCCTTCTGTCAGGCCATAAAAAAAAAAATCCTCCCATCTCTGACAAGCAGGGTTTCTCACGGCCATTTCTGTGCTGGCAGAAGAGAACAGAGTCAGTAATGAGTGAATATTTTCTACTCCCAGAGAAGGCAACATCTTCATTAAAACAAATGAAGTGCCCAACCCTATGAGCTGCAAGGAAGTATTTCTGCACTCAGATGAACACAACGCTGCCTGCCCACTCCTGTGCAGCTTCAGAGCCTTCTCAGGGCCAAACTCTTGACCTGATTGCAGGACTTCCTCTCCCCAACTCCAGTAGCAGCTTCTTAGACTCCCTGGCAGAGATCAAACTGACAGGAATCTTGACAGCCCTGCAGCAGCCACTGCTTGTAGCTTTGCCAGTGAGACTGCACCCTTCGAGGGCCCCTCTCCTTTTAGCTCCACATTCTAGATTTAATTTCCCTTCCCTTTGTCTTGCACCTATCAAGAACATTAAGAAAATGAACTGGCTGTAACTCAAACCTAGACAGAGGCAAGTACAGGAAGTGCAGCAGGAAGCATTTAGAGGAATGGAATAAACTGGCCTCTGCATTAATTACAGAAATGTGGGTTGGGTTTTTTTGCTGCAGCAATTGTCATTTGCTCCCCTAGAAGCAAATAATTAACCATTGTCACTTAGCAAGATCCATCACATTCATTTATATGGTCACAAATGTTAATAGCACAGAGGTTTAAGTGGCCATAATTGAAGACAGAAAAGAGACCAAGTGAAAGTCAAGAACATTTTCCCATTAGCAGGTTTTCCCACACCTTCCACTGGCACAGCTGGTTCTGGCCATGTCTGAAGACAAAATAGTTACCTGCTCATCAGTATTGCTCCAATATTTCTTCCCAGCTCTTTCAGTTCTGGGCAAATATGCTTTAGATTTAAACCAAAGCCTTAATGCTGTGTGTTGATGACACCTACACACGTCTGGATGAGAGAACACTACGAGCCTGCAAGGCCCAGAATAGCTGTGTGGCATCTCCAGGGGATACTGGCAGTGAGACAAGTACTGGAAACTCAAAAGCATGTCCCAACTCTGCGCATTAAAATGGAAGCAGCTACCATGGGTGATACCAGGGTGCACCTGTACTCATAGAAGCAGCTACAGTCAAGCAGGATTCACTTGCAGTTACCAGTTAAGACTCCAGCACAGCAGAGAGCAGCACTTCCAGCACTGGTTGTTGTGATAGGATTAAAGGAAGCAGTTATTATATTGACAAAAAATGCCTTAGCAGAAGGAAAGGGACTTTAGAGCATGCACTCTTAACTGGTTCTCATCACCACTGAAGGTCTCAATGATTTTGTGTTTGACTTCGTAAAACTACTTTTAAAGTCAAACTTCAGGACATTACACAGTGTATTCCTTGGCTTCCCTTGTGCACTGTAACTAAACCAATTAGGTTCTCACTGGGTATGCCAGAAATCCAAGATGTCTTTCAAAATCATGGAGTGGGGTGGGAAACCCTGCCCTGGCATTCAGGGAGCACCAACTCATCACAGTTTACACCAGTCCAGCAGAAAAGACGTGCTGACAGGGAACGAAAAAGAAAGTTCCACCCTTGCTCTAAAAAGTCAAATAAAACAAATGGCACTATTGTGCTGCACAGCTGAATAAGGACTTCCTTCCTAGCTTGAAGATTGAACTCAGTTTGACAGACTCAACAGGAGGCAGCCAGAAGCAAGTGAAGGGCTCAAGAAGTCAGAGGCACGCAACAAATAGGTCCATGTAGTCAAGCAGGGGAGGTTTCAGTGGCACGTTTTGTAATTGGCAAGTTGCATGTCACATCAGGAGTGGGAAGATTCTCCACTTAAAACCTAAATTTGGATCTTGCTTTGCATTTAGAGTTGGTTATTTTCTTAAGTTGGTGTTTTTACTGGTTGACAACAAATGAGAAGGGATTTCCATCTCAAAAGGATCCTGCCACTCAGTCTGGCCTTTGCAGTAAGTTTGGTATTTTCCAAGTAAAATAGAGATACCCACACACACATTTACTGAACCATTACATAGTTCACTCAGGTGAAAAGCATTTACTTAGATTTAGTTTCCTACAATATTTGCTTCCCAGATTAGCTTTTTTTTTTTCCCCTTTGTGATGCACTAAGCTGCATTTGGGTAAAAAATAAAATACTACTGAAACATACACACAAAAAGTCTTCAGTTAGTATTACTCCAATATTCCAAGACATATTTAGCCCATCAAGTTTTGAACATAAAAGAAAATATCTGTGTAAAGTAATTTATTTGGTTGTTTGCTGTCCCTAGGCCCTTCAATATATTAAAGCCAGAACAGTTTGTTTTATGCTGAGGGGAAAACAAAGAATCCATTTAGCTTTTCAACTTTGTGTAAGCTCAGTAAACAAATCAAGAAAGCAGACCTGAAAAATTCTACTTTCACTGCCAGTCCATATTTTGACTGCTGTTTGGTTGCTGAGACACACATTTTTCATTTAAACTACTTCCACACTTTTTTTCATTAAGACTACTTCCATAAATAATTTATACCATGCAGTAAACTCCTAATGATTTTATCAGTTCATTTTCAAAATCGTGCTTTCAGTCTTGTCCTGTCCTGCTCCATACCAGGAGAGATGTATCAGAGCTCCCAAGCCCTTTCAGAAACATTTATCTGTCACCAGGTAACTGTACCTGCAAATTACAGGACTCACAGTTGAGCTTGGGAGGTTGTCTTGGAAAATCTCACGGTGTTTGTATTGAGACAACAAAATTCAGTTTCTTCTGAGCCATGTTTCAAACCATTGAGAGTTTTCGTTTGCTTGTTTTGGTTCACTGGTGCCCACCAAATGCCTTTAACACCTGGGCTAGATTATCAGGTAAATAGGAAGATGGCTACTTCCTCACCAACTGATTACACCAATTGATTACAGAAGACAGATTTTTAACCACCAGTAAAATCGAGAAGATGGGATGACAACTTGTTGGTTCTGGTAATTTCCAAACACTAGATCTCCTGCTAAGATGGCCTCAGATGAGGTTCCTCACCTTTGTTTCTCTGTCAGTCCCACTCACAGCTTCAATAAAAGCCTCAAACATCAGCTTTGTAGAACCCAAATCTTTTGTGCCAAAAAAGTGCCAAGTACCATCAAACACCCCAAAGCCACAGATATAAAATCCATTCTTTCAAGGGATAAGAGGATCTTTCCTTCCAAGTTCACAAATTACTTCTCAGACACAGACAAAAACACATAGCAAAATGCAGAAAGGCACATCTATTCTTCCTTGGAAGAATTGACCCAGCTCCTTCAGAAAATTCCACAAATAGATGGGGATCAAAAGACACCATAAGAACAGGCACCACAAAACACTTTAGTATTTTCCCAGACATTGCTAAAGGAAGGGCTGCTCCAGCGATGGAGAAGAGACAGAACTGGGACAATATTCAGCCACCAGGTGTACCCCAGAAGATGAAGTTCAGCAACTTGTGGAAAATGCATATAGTCCAAATATAATAGTAACAGAATCACAGAAACATGGAGTGGTCAGGGTTGAAAGGGGCCTCTGGAGATCATTGAGTCCAACCCGCCTGTCAGAGCAGGATCACCTGGGGCAGGTCACACAGAAAGGCATCCAGATAGGTCTTGAAAGTCTCCAGAGAAGGAGACTCCACAGCCTCTCCAGGCAGCCTGGTCCAGGGCTCTGTCACCCTCACAGTAATGAAGTTCTTCCTTATGTTGGGGTGGAACTTCCTGTGTTCCCATTTTTGTCCATTGCCCCGTGTCCTATCACTGGAAAGGGACTGGTCCCTCTTCTTGACACTCACCCTTCAGATATTTGTAAACATTAATAAATCCCCTCTCACTCTTCTCTTCTCCAGACCTGAAAATACCTGAAAACTTGGCCATAGGAAAGCCAAGGTATAAGGGAATTAACAGAAGGCAAGGGAATGAGATAAGAGTTTTCAGTTCCACAGGGATGCCAGTCTCTGCAGACGGGCTGAACTGTGACCAGTGTTAGACCAGGTTCATGTTACACACAAACCACGTGCAGTTCTCCAGTTATCTAATAAGACACATCACACTCTTCAGCAGTGCCTGTACCAACATCGTTATGCAACTGTATAGTTCATTAGTGGTTTCCAAACAGTTATATTCCTCCAGTTATTATATTGTACTCATCAGTTTTTTCAATATTAAAAATCTCAGTTCCTGATAAAGAAAATTAGAACCAATCAACTTTTTTTTTTAAGATCTTATGTAATGCAGAAACACCAGCAGAAAGAGACAACAGGGGTTTATTTTGCTTTCTGTACATATTAATGCCCTTCAGACTTGCTTACCAATAAAAGCTGCAGCATAAACCCACGTGAGGGAAGAATATTTCTGTTGCGGTGCCCCAGCGTTCAGCTCTGCCCACTCCATTAAAAAATGGATGTATTAAATAGGAGAGGTGCTCATATGCAAGGTAAAACTAAAGATGTTATGAATATTTTAATATATACCACATTCCCTGCAAGCTACCCTACAACACAGGTGGTATGTACATTAACTGATGTGACCTAGAAATCAGAATTTCTTGAACTCAAAGGCATTAGGACTGATGAAAATCACCTGATAAAACAAGATCAAAGGCAGTATGAAGAATACTTCTTCCTCCCCACAATAGCTCCATCTAATCCCTCAGCACAGAGCCCCTCTCTGCCTTTTCAGCAAAGATTAGCATATTTAAAACTGCTAAACTCTGTATAATCTTCAATCATTGAGAAAAGTAATTCAATTAAGGGAAGCACTGGTGAAGTTGCCTCCTTGCTAGCCCCCCAATGCTATATCCTTGTAGTACAAGTTTTTTTAAAAATGAGAGAAAGAAAGAGAAGCTTCTTCTAGCTGGACAGGGATTATATTGCAGGCTCGTGATGAAACCACCACCGTCCATGCGGCAAGTACCCAGGCTCAGCTGGGGAGGGGCATGAGGGACACAACAACCATCTTGCTGTGGAGAGGGAATGACTTGCAGTTCAATCCTGAAAGGAGCCATGAGTGTGACCTGATGTTGTTCAGCCAACACACACCATCCTCGAGGGGCTGACCCACAGGGAGCTGCAGCAGCGGGGTCGGCTCCCGCGCCACCGCGCCGAGCGCTCCAGGAGTTGGCGCAATGGGAGGCAGAAATGGCAGACAATGTGACGGACACGGGAGACAAGATTTGGGGGATCAGGGAGCAAGGAAAGAAGGAGCTTTATACCCAAATAAATAAATCAGCATCTTAGCTTAGGAAAGAGAAGCTGCAGCTGGTGTCGAACAGCGTAACCAGGAGGAATCACTGCAGCCCTGCCTAGGTGTACGGCATCCAACTCCCACAATATGGCTGAGGGCACCAGCAATAAAATCCCAGGCTGCATCCACTATGCAACCCTGCTTCCAAATGAGAATAAAGCATCCAGAGATGCTTCCAGGTCTCGCATGGAATAGTACTGCCTGCGCTCGCACGGAAGGGCTGCAAAGCCCGCAGGGTAATGAACTCCTGAATTTCTCAGCCATAACACAGACATTTATTGAAATGACTGTATCCAGCCAGCAGAGAAGGTTGGATATTAGCCACCTTTGGTTGCTGAGGCAGCTAATCAACACTGTAGCCCTTCATAACATGTCATTTGTCATTGCAAAGTCCCAGAATGTAGAAGAAACAGAAGCATTCTGCCTCCCTACCAGCAGCAGGAGGGTATCTTTAATTATGGCCTCCCAACAGGGCAGGCAACCTTTCAGCTGAACAGGAAGCGACTGCAGCAATCCAGTGCAACAGTTGTACAAAGAGATCTTCTCTTGCATGAAAGCTGCCATTATAAAAACTTTATCTCTAGACTTCCCTTAACCTTCAAAATAAAGAATGACAAAGGGAGCTACGTGTAAGCAAAACCCATTTGAATTTCCTTTGCAGCACCAGAGACGCTTCCATAATTCTCTCTGTCATATGGAAGAATATTATTAGGACATTCATTCTTCCAGGAGCCATTAAAGGCTGGACCAGATGATCCTTGAGGTCCCTTCCAACCTGGTTTTCTATAATGCTATGATTTGTAATGGGAGCTATTCACCCTTTGGACAGAAAAAAAAAAAAAAAGACACAGGATGACATCATGAGAGCAATAGCTGAAATGATTCAAGCCTCATTTTCTGAAGAAGCCGTTTCTCCAGATAGGAGAATGAAAATAACCCAGGTGCTGGATGGGAGCCTGCCCAGGCTGCAGTGCCATCCACATCACCAGGTTCAGCACCGAGTTCACTGCAGAGCAGCCAGAGTCATCGCCCAGGATCAGAGACAAAGGCAGGGCTGAAACCACATCACAGCTGCTAGCCAGGCCCTAACCAGTCAGATTTAAATCAGCCCCAACTCATCCATGAGCCACAGGCAAGACAGCAGATGCAGTGCTGTGTGTATTTAGCTGGGTGCATTTTGCTGTGCTATACCCTTCTCTCCTCCTCAGATTCAATGCTATGAACGGGAATTATTTAAAACTTTCCAGTATAAACACAGATGATTAGCTGAGAGATGGGGGAAAAAACTGACAAGGCTAGAGGAAGCAGGTATCTGATGTTATGCCTGTTGGAATAGACAGACAAGAAATCCACGTGTAAAGCAAGAGCTGCTGAGATTTAAGATCTACACCAGTGCTACAACCTGCCATGGAGGCATCTGAAAAGCTTCGTGCAATCAAAGCTCAGAAATACAGTAAAACAAGCCAAGCATTTTGCAAATGCACAGCTAATACTTAAGATTCCTGTTATCAAATACCTCGGGGGGGAAAAAAAAAACAACACCACAACAACCCAACCAAACACACACCCAGCATCTTCTCCACATGACCCTCTTCCAAAATCCTCATAAAATGGCTGGCCAACTAGCACCTCACCAAGTAAATCAGGTGACTTGCCCCCCTCCCCCCCCAAAAAAACCCACCCAAGTTGAACTTGTGCTCCCTGAATCCTTGATATAAAGAGGAATGGCTCCAATAAAATAAAATAAAGGCTAAAGGAAACCACTGACGTGTAGGTTGATAATTTTAATAGCAGCCAGATCACTGAGCTCATCTACATGAGGGAGGGAACACCAAAATATAAGTCATTTCGGGGGAGAAAAAAAAAAAAAGAGACTAGTATTTCATCATCTTTACCACATAGAGACCAAAGGTGGCTGAGGGAGCAAATACCCCACCCTGAGACAGAATATTTTGCACCTACTCAATATGTCAAAGATCACTCGGTATCTGACCAGGATTACACAAAGCATCTGACTGGCAAGCATTTTTATTTTTTTCCAGAAAACTCCCCAAAGTGAAGGTTTTTTCAGCGCAGTGCTGGAGACAAGAGGCCTTCTGCTGAAGGAGGAAACACCGTTTGGGCTGTTGGGTTGGTGTTTTTTTAATGGCACAGACAAGAAAGAAAATCTCACTGACTGAATCAAATATTTAGAGCGCGGACCCGCTTTGCACAACTTCGGTTTGGAAAAAAAATGCTCCTTTTACGCGGAAAATCCCCAAGGGTTGGAGACGCCTGCTCCTCAAAAAAACCTCAGAGGATCAAATGAATCAGCAACTGCTTCTGGAGGTGCAAGCGGTTGGGGTTTTGGGGTTGTTTTTTGCGGGTTTGTTGGTTTTTTGAACCATTAGGTGAAGCGGGACCGAGCTCTGTCACCACAGGAGCAGCCCCCCAACCCACGGGAAAAGGCGGGACACCCCCTTTTTCCCCTCATCACTTGGGGTTGAGACGCAGCCGAAGGCCCTGAGGGAGGATGGGGGGGGG
>NW_009953297.1:87623-94784 GCF_000747805.2 Chaetura pelagica
GGGGGGGAAATAAGGGGTGGGGGTTGGTCCGGGCTGGGTGTTCACTCTGGAGCCTAATGATGGCGCTGCGGGTTTTAGCGCTGCGGTTCAGTCCCCTTCGCTGCAAATCACTGTGGGGGGGGGGACACACACAAGGGGCAGTGGGTGCAAACTGGAGCACAGGAGGTTCCATGTGAATCTCAGGAAGAACTTCTTTGCTGTGAGAGTGACAGAGCCCTGGGCCAGGCTGCCCAGAGAGGCTGTGGAGTCTCCTTCTCTGGAGACATTCCAACCCCCCTGGCCACGTTCCTGTGTGATGTGCTCTGGGTGCCCCTGCTCTGGCAGGGGGTTGGGCTGGGGGAGCTTTCCAGGTCCCTTCCAACCCCTGGGATTCTGTGATGCTGTGGGGGACGGCGACCCTAAAGCAGTGAGGATGAAGCCAAGACCTCATGGCTAAAGGCCTAATCCTAACCTGGCATGGGATATTTAGAGGAGCATCCCTTGGGGACACACACTCCACGATGGCCTCTCTCGCCATGGGGGAGATGTTTCCCAGTGAGGGCAACAATTCCCACTTCTGTGGTGGCCAGAGCTGTCCTTTGGAAACAGCTCAGGCAAGGAACCCAGCCAGGGAGGGACAGCTCTCCCTTTAGCTATTTCTTTGCTCGTTTCTCCCCATTTTGCTTGACTTGCCCCTCGAGGAGACTCCCAGCTGCACCCCAGTCCCTCCAGTTTGAACCATGGCTTTGGGACATCTCCCAGCCACACAGTCTTGTTCCCTCCTCTCCCACACTGCTGTGACCCCACACCGATCCACACTCCCTTGCAGGAATTAAAACACAAAGTGGGATATTTAGAAGCCTGCTACTTCCAGGAATATCTCAGCTGCCTGAAATGAGATGGAGCCCTCCAGGGTCTGCAGCTCCTGCCCCATGGTTGAATTCATGTCAATGTTAATGTAAAACTCTTGTGATCCGCTCAACAAAGTCCAAATAATGCTCCAGAACACATGTTCCACCTGGAAAAGTGAAGGTTTCCCATTGTGTTCCCACCCAGAACATTCCTGCAGAACCTGTTTGCTCAAGTCAGGGAAATCCTAGAAAGGTTTGGGTTGGAAGGGGCCTTTAAAGCTCATCTAGTCCAAACCCCCCACCACAGGAAGGGACATCTTCAACTAGACCAGGTTGTTCAGAGCCCCATCCAGCCTGTCCTTGAAGGTTCCCAAGAATGAGGCATCTCTCACCTCCCTGGGTAACCTGGGCGAGGGTTCCACCACACTTATTGTAAAAAATTTTCTTCCTGATACCTCGTCTGAATCTCCCCTCTTTTATTTTAAAACCATCACCCCTAGCCCTGTTGCTACAGGCCTTGCTAAAATGTCTGTCCCCATGTTTTTTTCTGAAATAGGACCCACTTTGTCTCTCAAGATGTGGTGCTGAGGGACATGGGTCAGTGGTGGCCTTGCCAGTGCTGGAGAAATGGTCGGACTGGATGATCTTAAAGGTCTTTTCCAACCAAAATCATTTCATGACTCTAGATTTGCTGCTGATTAATTTTTCTTCTGCTCTCCCACATCTCAAGACGTCCCTCTCCAAGGTCTGAGGGCTACAGCTCAGCCCCACATCTCTTCTCCCATTCCTCAACTCCATCTCCTCTTTGAAGAAGATCATGGGTTGAAACCAGTATCACTCCATCTCCACATGACCTGCTGTCCTGGATTTGTAAATGTTCCATGTAGCCAAATGGGGCACAGGTTCTTGGCAGGGGTTTGCTTGCAGGCAGGTCACCCTCAGCCACAAATGTCCTTTGTTTGGTGTCCCCAATCATGGCCTCTGTGCTCCAGCTCTGTCTGGTGAATAGAAACACTCACAGAACCTTCTCACTGCAGAGACCTTGTTCTTGGACACAAGTCTCACCACTGCCAGCACCCACAATCCAGGTGCAGAATTAGGTGGCATTTTGAAAACTGACTGATCAGCTCTTTCTATTTTTGATTGTTTCATTTGTCCTCCCTTGACATGATTAACTGCTTCTCCAAAGGGTTTGGGTTTTTTTCCAGGCCTTGAACTGAGAGTGAGGTGAAAGAGAAGAAAAAATACCACAAAACGTGCCATTAATAAGGTGATTAAATTTAAATCAGTTTTAATAAAGATACGTGCAGGAACTTGAATTCACCTGGCATTTGGGAGCACTTCCCCTTTGTGCTGTGCCACTGGTCGTGTGGCTGCTCTCCCACACCACAGGGAAAGGGAATCCACCCTGGCAGAGCCCTGACTTAAATATCATTTTAAATTCATATATTGTCCTTTTGACAGGACAGGTTTCAGGGATCTTTCCCGCTGACCCCAGGGAAAAAGGGCTCCCCAACAGTGAGAAGTCTCAGCTGTTAGTAACAATTATTTTTATCACCAAAGCTCTGCTCAGACTCAGCTTCTCTTTGTGCTTGGGAAAAGGAAACACTTTTTGCATCTCCTGCCAAAGAGGCTTCAGCCCAAGGGGCTGGAGGGGGATATGGGTGAGGCTTTCAAGACAAAGCAATGGAGGGATCTGCCTCAGCTTGCTGAAGCCAGGAGAGATCATCCCACCAATTCCTATGGGCCTCAGGCACGGTCCTAAGAAGTGTTGTAGAAAATGGGAGACATGCAGTTCAGAGGTTGCCTTCTGTGGTGTGTTTAAATGCTTTGTAATTGCTTTTGTAATGAGATGGGTCCAATCGGACAACCCTGAGAGGGACTTCGGGGTCCTGGTGGTGAAAATGCTGGACATGAGTGGGAAACATGCACTTGCAGCCCAGAAAGTCAAATGTATCCCCAGCAACGTGACCAGCAGGGCCAGGGAGGGGATTGTCCCCTCTGCTCTGCTCTGCTGAGACCCCCCTGCAGGGCTGGGAACAGCTCTGGGGTCCCCAGCACAGGAAGGACACGGAGCTGTTGGAGAGAGGCCAGAGGAGGCCCTGGAGATGCTGGGAGGGCTGGAGCAGCTCTGGAGCCAGGCTGGGAGAGTTGGGGTGTTGAGCCTGGAGAAGAGAAGGCTCCAGGGAGACCTGAGAGCAGCTTCCAGGGCCTGAAGGAGGGTGATGAAAAAGATGGGGACGGAGTTTTTAGCAGGGCCTGTTGTGATAGGCCAAGCAGTGGTGGTTTTAAATCAAAAGAGGGGAGATTCAGACTGGATCAAAGGAAGATGTTTTTTATGCTGAGGGAGATGAAGCACTGGTACAGGTTGCCCAGAGAGGTGGTGGAGGCCCCATTCCTGGAAACATTGCAGGTCAGGTTGGATGAGGATCTGAAAGACATGATCTAGTTGAGGATGTTTGTGCTCATGGCAGGAATGTTGGACTAGAAGAGCTTTAAAGGTCCCTTCCAACCCAAACTATTCTGTGATTCTATGAAAAAGAACTGAAGACTTTCAGGCACTGGATCTCAGCTCTTCTTGGACATCTTTGCTTCTCCAGACCCCACAATAGGGAGCAGATTGAGAAGGGGCAGGGAGCCTGCAACAACCTTCAGTGTAGGTGGCAAACCACTCGAGCATCATCTCTGCCAGCACCTGTGTTGTGCACCACCCTGGATCCCCGATGGGGCACATCCAGCTACATAATGGGGAGAAAAATCTGCAGTGAAGCAAAAAAGGATGGATTCAATAATCCCTGCAGCAAGGCCCGGCCCCCTCAGCAGCCAGGGATGCTTCGAGAAGGAAGAAGAGCTCCCTGCTTCTTTTTAGCACGGCACAGAAAAGGAGTGGTTTGGGTTTCTGCATCTGAGGGGGAAACAGCACCTTTGCTTCTTTTTCTAAATGTCACAAAAAGGCAGGTTGTGCTCCTGCAAAGAGGGATTCTGGCTGTGAAATGATTCATTAGTCAAAAGAAAGGCCTGGCGAGGGCTGGCGGCCTGGGAGCTGAGGCTGAGGCACATTCAGATGGGAAAGAAGATCCACGTTTATCTCAGAGAGGGTGCTCAGCCAGCAGAACAAGCTGCCAAGAGCAGCACTATCTTTGTATCCAGGGAAAATGAAGAGCAGGAGCTTTTAAGAGAATGATGCTTTCATTGAAACAGGACTGATCTGCTTCTATACAGCTGGAAATCAGCGGAAATCTGTAGGCTGCAATGCTCAGGAGACCAAATTATGTGATTTAATGGTCCCTTTTGGCCTTAAAATACATCCATCTGTGAAGAGATGGAATTGTTTTTTACCAAGACCCTTAGGATGGTCATAGGGAGGGGGATTGCTGCAGTCATGGAATGGTTTGGGTTGGAAGGGACCTTGAGGATCATCTAGATCCAACCCCCTGCATGGGCAGGGACACCTCCCAGCAGCCCAGGCTGCTCCAAGCCCCATCCAACCTGCCCTTCAACACTGCCAGGGATGGGGCAGCCACAGCTTCTCAGGGCAACCTGGGCCAGGGTCTCACCACCCTCCCAGTGAAGAAATTCCTCCTAATGTCTACGGGAAAGAAAAGGCAAGAAGCAGCAAGAAAGGACAAGGATGTTTAGCAGTGACTGCTGCACCCCAAACTCAGCAATGCTGGAGACAATGCTCCCTCCTCAGCCACACTCTGTGGGTGGACAAAAGATGAGTCCCCACGAGGGGCAGAGGGAATTAGGGGATGTAGCCCCCCCTGCGTAGCACACACTGCTTGAAGTCATGGAACAAGGGGTCATGATGAGCATGACCTGCTCTTAACTGTGGTGCCCGTTGTGGCCTCCCCAGGACCAGGCAGTCACAGCAGCCCCTCCTCAAGGGTGACATTTCCTCCAGGTCTTCAAAGTTCATGGGAGGAGAAGACCTGCTTTCTTGGAATGGGGAGTCTTAGCCTGGCTCAGACTCCCACAGTGTTCATTGCTGGAAGCACCCTGGAGTTATCAAACCAGCGTCACTGCCAGGACAGCCCTGCCCGGGGCTCCTGAGCTGAGATCAAAGGGCAGGTACAACATCATCTGTTCCACGTGAGCTGCTCTGTCATGTCCAGGGAGTGCCACAAAGACAGCTCAGAGCTGGGAGATCGTGTCCTTGCAAAGAGTGGAGGAGAGGCAAAGGTGTCACAGGATCACTCTGGTTGGAAAAGCCCTTCAAGATCATCGAGTCCAACCACTAAAGATGGTGCCAAGTAGGTATGTGGGTGTTTAGCAGAAAAATCTAAACCACCACTAAACCCTGTCCCCTGGCACCACATCTGTCTTTTTAGATGTCTCCAGGGATGGTGGCTCAACCACCTCCTCAGGCAGCCTGGATCACCAAGTCCAATTCCCACCCCAGAACAGGACAACCCCAAAGTTCACACCATGTCCCTGAGGGCGTTGGAAATGGTGGCAAAGATCCCCTCTGCTTTCTCCACAGCTGAGCAGGAGACAGCACAGCCCTGGGCATGGCACAGAGTCTGCCCCAGCTCTTCTTTTGGGCAAACCTTGTCCTCCCATGGTCCTTTTTTCTCCTCCGTACACCAGATCATCACGGAGGGTGAACATCTGGGGTGTCAGGAACTCCAGGCACTCAGAAAAGCAGGACAAGGCTTGGCAGGGTGGATCATAGAGCAGGAATCAAACGTGTGGGTCTGGGCTGCAGTGGAGGAGACCTGCCACATCAAGGAACACAGATGAACTGGAAAGTCCATCACCAGCCCTGACAGCTCCAGCCAGAAGTGATCAGGGCAGTGATCAGCCAGCAGAGCTGCTAATCCCAAAATCAAGCTGCCAGGCAGGACAGCTCTTAAGATGGGGGCTCAGGGAAGCAGGTGGGAGCATCTGCCATGCAAGAAGGGGAAAATTTGGGGCAGGTGGGAGAGAAGAGGGTGGGGAAGGGCCCAGGAGAAATGAAGGTTTGTATTGGAAATGGCCTAGTGAAGAGGAGAGTGGGTGACACAGGGGGAGGCAGTCTGCAGTGGGATGGGTTTTCCCAAGCCCACTCCAGACTGACAAGTTTCAGGGGCACAGAGCCACCCAGTGCCCACCTCTTACCACCCCAGTCTGCTGGGGTGGTGCCCACCTTCTCTCCCACTGGGAAATACATGCTGCAGATCAGGGAGGTCCCTGTCATTCCATCCTTCCTACAGTCTTCCCACTTAAGTTCAGGAAAGTGCTTCCAGACAGCAGCTGGGACCAAAGTGGTGGCTGCAGGGCAGGATTCACTCTGTCCCTAGAGGGAGCAGGCAGCTGCTGAATGAAAAGCTTGTCTTTGCTCCTCTCACAAGCTGAGAGCTCGCCAGCTGTGGGGCCCAAAACACCTCATGCTGACACATTGCTTCATTTTCAAGCCCCTTGGTGGCCTGCCAGGGTGGACACAGCTGACCCTGGACCATTCCACATCAGTTGACTACAGGGTAAGGTCCAGCCCTGCCTCTGACCACTGCAAACAACACCCCCTTTGCAGGCTCGTGCCAGGCAACAGGGCCAAACCAGCACCACTTCAAGACAGCTCCTGAAACACAGGCAGAGAGACTATAGTTAGGAAGGGGACATTGTTATTTCTTGCTGGTTTGTACAAAGCTCAGAGCTTGGCACCTTCCCACCCATCAAACACCCAAAAAAGAGATTTTTCATGACATATTTATACACACATCTATGGAGTTAGTAAGTTTCCCAGTCCATCCTCCTTATAGTGATTGGTTAGTGATTAACATGTAGTAATGATCTTGTGCTCACCAACAAGGAGGGGCTGGTTGAAGTGGTGATGGTCAATGGCAGCCTTGGCTGCAGTGATCAGGAGATGGTGGAGTTCAGGATCCTGTGTGGGAGCAACAGAATTCCTAGCAGGACCACAACCTGGGCTTCCTCAGGCCAACTCTGGCCTCTTCAATCAATTATTGAGAGAGGTCCCATGGGCCAGGGTACTAGATGGGAAAGGGGCTCAAGATAGTTGGTCAGCATTCAAGGACCACTTCTCCCAAGCTCAGGATCAGAGTGTCCCAGTGGGTAGGAAATCAAGTAAGGGAGCCAGGAGACACACATGGTTGAACCAGGAACTGCTGGGCAAACTCAAGTGGAAAAAGAGAACCTATGGATCATGGAAGGAGGGGCTGGCCACTTGGGAGGAATATAGGACTGTTGTCAGAGGATGTAGGGAGGCAATAAGGAAAGCTAAGGCCTCCTGGGAACTAAACTTTGCTAGTGAGGTCAAAGACAACAGAAAGGGCTTCTTCAAATACACTGCAGATAGAACTAACACTAGAGGCAATATAGGCCCACTGTT
>NW_009953297.1:95610-97407 GCF_000747805.2 Chaetura pelagica
CCCCCCAAAGCATCAAATTATTCACTCTCTGCTTGTAGCTTTTTGCAGCCAAATCTTCCCTGTGATGATTTGCAAAGGATGAAGAATGAGCACCCTGGTGACATTTCTAGTGTCTATAAATATCTCCCCCCACTACCCTGCCTGCCCAACTGGTGAATTATGCAGGAAGATATATATAATAAAACAATTGGATCCATTTTGGTGTCAACATCCCATTCTGCAGCTGGCAAGGGAGCAGCTCAGGCTGCTGCTCTGCAAAGAGCAAGTGGTGCCTGGGGAATGACTGAACTTTCCCTTCCCTGTAGGCACAGGGGCAGGATGGAGGGTAACAGGGAGGTGAGAGAGGCCCTAGTGTGCTGGGAAAAGGAAGATGGGGTTTAAAAGAGAAGCCCAGGGCAGAGCCACAGAGATGCTGGAGGGAGGGGAACATCTCCCTGCTGAGGAAAGGCTGAGGGAGCTGGGTCTGTTTGGCTTGGAGAAGAGGAGACTGAGGGGCCACCTCATCCCTGGTTCCAAACACGTTCAGGGCAGTGTCAGGAGGAGGGAGCCAGGCTTTGTGCAGTGATGTCCAGTGACAGGACAAGGGGCACTGGGTGCAAACTGGAGCACAGGAGGTCTTTTTGACCTGGGGGTGTGATTTTTAGTATTATAATGACATTATAATGAGCAAAGTTCACCTAAAGGACACAATACCACAACGTCTACAGCTTCAACTGCCTCAGACTAGTTTAGGCTAAGAACCTTCTTGATTTTGGTTCTTTTTTATCACCTCCTGCATTCCTTAGGTAGACCTCAGGTCTCCTCTGCCAAGTTGGTGATTTACATGAGACACACTCTAAGCCTTTTGATTAACTACCTTCTTTAGGGCCTGGTTATTGTAGGATGTCCTTGCTCCGTGCTGCCTGTGGTACTAACTGTGTTCCTCTCTGATTGCAGTTTTCAAGGGAAGGGACCTCTGGAGACCATCCAGTCCCACTCCCCTGCTAAGGCAGGATCACCCAGAGCACATCACCCAGGGCTGCATCCAGGGGCTGGAATCTTTGGCAAGAAAAGAGGACTCCACATCCTCCCTGGGCAGCCTGTCCCAGGGCTCTGTCACCCTCCCAGGCCAACAAGTTTATAGAATCACAGAATCATCAAGGTTGGAAGGGACTTCAAAGCTCACCCAGTTCCTTTGGCAAGAAAAGAGGACTCCACATCCTCCCTGGGCAGCCTGTCCCAGGGCTCTGTCACCCTCCCAGGCCAACAAGTTTATAGAATCACAGAATCATCAAGGTTGGAAGGGACTTCAAAGCTCACCCAGTTCCAACCCCCCTTATGAGCAGGGAACCTCTAAAAAAGGCAGCACAAAACCTCATCCAACCCAGCCTTAAAAACCTCCAGGGATGGGGCATCAAAAACCTCCTTGGGCAACCCATCCCAGCTCCTCAGCACCCTGATTTCTTCCTAATTCTCACCTAAACCTTCCCTCTCTCAGTTTAAAACCACCACCCCTCGTCCTATCACTATTTTATCTGAGGAAAAGCTTTTTTCCCCCCTCACATTTCAATAAAACCCTGAGTTCCACTTTGCGCCCATTGCCCCCTCCTTGTCTCACTGGCAACAACTCATTTAAACTCGCACACGCCCAGAACACGCCTGACACGAAACAACCACATCATTTAACACTCATGAGGGGTTTATTTTTCCAAGAAATAGAGGCAGATTTAGCACTAAAACCGCTGCCCCCCCCCAACCCGGGGCCCCTCACGACATGGCGGCCGCGCTCAAGATGGCGGCCCCGCCCTGAGGGAAGCG
>NW_009953297.1:98404-107920 GCF_000747805.2 Chaetura pelagica
AGGGGGGTCACAGGCCCGTCCTCGGGGAAGTGACAGGCCTGGGGCAGGGGTCAGGAGGGACAGGCTTGGCCCTTGGGGAGGGCCTGGTCCAGCCTCACTTTTAGGAGGGGACAAGCTCGACCTGGCTCTGGGTTTGGTTTTTTTTTGGTGGGGAAGAGAGTGTCTTTTGTGGAGACACAGGCCGGACCCCGAGTTAATGCCCTGGGTTGCCTTCCTTCCTTTGCCTTGAATGCACCTCAGGCACCCAGGGACCCCTCCAGTGGCACAAGGTCCCTGTCCCGTCCTGTCACATCCCTTGGGAACCTGCTGATCCCTGGTTCTCTCTGCTCATCACTCTTTGGGGACATGGGTAGCGACCAGAGAGAGGGTTGTGACAGCCCAAGCTCTTTGCTTTATTTTGGTAATGGATGAACTGTATTTTCTTCCATCTGCGCGGAGCTGGAACAAGCACAAGGGTGGTTGGTGCAGCTGTTGAAACCTGAAAGGGGTGGGATGGTGTGAAGGATGAATATAATCTGTAAGCAAGGGCAGGAGGGTCTCCAGCATGTTGGGTCCTGAAGCAAAGTGAGGAGGTGCATGAGAATGTTCCTGCAGCCCCTGCCCATGTAGGGGGTTGGATCTAGATGATCTTTAAGGTCGCTTCCAACTCAAACCATTCCATGATCTTCCTCCTCCTTCCCCCCTTTCTTCTGTGTTGTGGTGATATTCTGGGAAGTGACAGTGGCTGGAGGCTGTGGAGAGGTTGGGAGGGTTATTGGTACATTTAGAGGGTCTCAAGTCTTGTTCCCATGGCTGTGTTCTGGGAAGTGCTGCTGGAAACTCGCTGAGATCTGCCATCCTGTTTGCATTTTGCCTGTGGTGGCTCATTGCAGGTGCTGTGCTTGAGGAAGGGAGCATGGCTGAAGCAGGTGCTTGTGCTCAGCAGGTGAGTTGTCTGAAATCAGTGTGTAAAACACAGTGTGTGCATCAAAATCTGAGCATACAACTGAGCAACCTGTTCCACTTGCAGTTGAGCCCCTTCTCATTGCACGTGGGGTTGGATTAAATGACTTTGGAAGGCCCGTCCCTACCTGAACTGTCCTGTGATTCTATGAAAAACTACTGAAAGTAGAAAACTTCTTCTGACAGTGTCAGAAAACATATAAATTATGACAAAATAACTTTTTGCCAACCAAAATCATGAAGCTGAAGGGGCTGTAGGGGGTGGAGAAAAGAAAGTCTCTTTGCTGACAGGACCTGTCTGTGTCTGAGGGACTTGAAGAGTCAGCCTTTGTTTAGGAGCAGTGGCCAGATACTGGTGCGTTTTCATCAGTGGGTGAAATCAGAGCTTTTAATGATGCTCTTTGTTTCCTACAGTGCAGCAACACGCAGAGAAGGCCTTCTGGGTGCTGCAGGTAAGGCCTCTTATTAACTCAATGCAAAGCAGAACTTCATTTACCCCAAATAAACATTACCCATTTCAGCATTTTTGTTTCCTTTTAAGTTTTTTTAGCCAATACTGGGCTCGTTAAACCTGAGCTCTTCCACCTCCATGCCTTTTTTTCTAACCCTTTTTTTCTGTTTCCCTGTTCTTGGAGTGACACCAGCTGGGTGCCATTTGCTATATTAGTGTCCAGGAACAGAGTTACACCCCCCTGAGGTGCCATTTTAACATTTATTGAGCTGCTGGAGTTGCTGTCACATTTAAATCAGATTTTGATATGGAGGCAAAATGTAACTGAGTGGCTTAGATCCTTGGTGTTTTAGTTTTTCTTTGCTGTTTTGAGCTTCATTTATTAAAATGAGGGTTACTGAGGGTTTTCTTGTACCCTGGAGAAGGAAGGATAAAGCTGATATCCTTTTGATTTGGCTTCTTAGCACATGAATATTTGAACAAGACTGGATGGAAAATTAAGTGGGGCTCAGATCCATCACACTAGTGTGTCACACAAGAGGAGACAGATGTAACACTTCATCAGTATCCTCAGCATCCACCTGTGCTGACAAGTCTTGGCTTGTTTGGGAAATTAGTCACTTTTAAGCTCTTCCTTCCTTACTGCCAACCTGAACCAACTATGACTTACATGAGGAAGCAGTGTGCACTTGCAGCCCAGAGGCCAGTTGTGTCCTGGGATGCATCACAAGAAGTGTAGCCAGCAGGGCCAGGGAGGGGATTCTGCCCTCTGCTCTGCTCTGCTGAGACCTCCCTGCAGGGCTGGGAACAGCTCTGGGGTCCCCAGCACAGGAAGGACATGGAGCTGTTGGAGAGAGGCCAGAGGAGGCCCCGGAGATGCTGGGAGGGCTGGAGCAGCTCTGGAGCCAGGCTGGGAGAGTTGGGGTGTTGAGCCTGGAGAAGAGAAGGCTCCAGGGAGACCTGAGAGCAGCTTCCAGTGCCTGAAGGGGCTCCAGGAAAGCTGGGGAGGGGCTTGGGACAAGGGCAGGGAGGGATGAGGGGCAATGGCCTTAAACTAGAGCAGGGGAGATTCAGGTTGGGTATCAGGAAGAAAGAAGTTCTTCCCACTGAGGGTGGTGAAGCTCTGGAACAGGTTGCCCAGAGAGGTGGTGGAGGCCCCATCCCTGGAGACACTCAAGGTTGGGCTTGAGAATGCTCTGAGCAACCTGATCTAGTCAAGAAGGTCCCTGTGCACTGCAGGGGGGCTGGGCTAGATGGCCTTTAAAGGTCCCTTTCAGCCCCCACATTGTCAGCCTGGTGGTTCTCCCTGGCAGGGTTTGCTGTGCTGCACAGGCAGACACCCACCTTGCCTTTCCCTCCCATCAAAAAAAGCTGAGGACAAATCCTTGCCTCCACTGTGGATTTTGGGCTTTGGAAACACCCAGATACTTGTTGAGTGAAGGGCTGTTCTGCTGTTCAGCTGGAAACGTGTTGATTCTGCTTTGGTTTCAGGTGATGCACTCGTGAGTTGCCACAGACACTACAAATCCCGACCTACGCACGGGATCGGGAGGTTTAAATACCTGCTCCCCAAGGAGGTAGGCATCACAGCTCCCCTGCTCTGCCTGCTTTCAGCTGACTCATCTCTTCACAGCCTGATTTAAATGTTGAATGGCTGATGAATCATATCAAAAAGGAATAATGTAATGGTTTACTGCTGCTTTTCTTGGTAGTGTTATGTCACATGAAGTACCCGCTCCCAACTCAAGCATAAACACTTTCTTGTCCAGTGTGTTCTTTTTTAGCTTAATAAGTGATTTGGGGAGGGAGGAATCACAGAATCATAGAATGGTTTGGGTTAGAAGGGACCTTAAAAATCATCTAGTTCCAAACCCAACGTGGGCAGGGACACCTCCCACCAGACCAGGTTGCTCCAAGTCCCATCCAACCTGCCCTTGAACACATCTAGGGATGGGGCAAATCTCTTCCTGATGCTGACTTTAAGACCCAAATTTCAAATTATTGCAGGATATTGTAAGCAGGTCTTATTTTCATTTTTACACAGTTCCCTGAAATTTGGAAAGAGAACAAACTTTGTGGGAGGAGGAAACAATATCTCATCTAGGCAGCTGCCTGGAAGGCAGGAACTGAAATTAAAAAGTTTGTTTTCTACTGCTTGGTTTCTTCTGGAAGAAATTAATCATGATATGCACGTGTTTTCTCTGTGACTTCTGTGGTACTGCCATTCAAGAACTGAACTGTTAAACTGGAGAATATCTGTTAGATAATGTCATCCCAGTTCTGTAGTTGGGGACAGTGAGTGCAGATCATAGAGTCATAGAATCTCAGAATGCCAGGTTGGAAGGGACCTGAAGGACCATCTGGTCCAACCTTTCCAGGTACTACTGCAGTTGATACGAGGTGTCAGGATGAGACTTCAAACTGCCCAATGTGGGGGAATCTACCCACATTGTCCCACTTTCCTTGGGAGACAATTCCAGTGTTGGACTGTGCTGATGGGGAAACTTTCACCTCTTGTGTCCAATGGGAATCTCCCCAGGAGCAACTTGTGCCCATGACCCCTTGTCTTTTCCATGGGACTCCTTGTCAATAGGGAGTCTCCATCTTCTTGGCAGCCACCCTTTAAGGACTGGAACATGGTGATAAGGTCTCCCTGAAGCCTTCTCTTCTCCAGGCTGAACAAACTCAGTGTTCTCAGCCTCTCCTCATCTGCCAGGTCCTCCAGTCCTTTGATCATCCTTGTGGCCCTGCTCTGGACCCTCTCTAGCCTGCCCTTGTAGAGCAGGGATCAAAACTGAACACAGCACTTCAGGTGTGGTCTGACAAGCTGGGATCTGTTCAACATAGTTCAGGAAACTTTTGTCCCAAGAAAATATCCTGGCATGGTCCCCTGGGTGGGCAGGAGTTAACACCTTTTATTTCCAGTTTTGCTCCAAGCAGCTGTGCTTTCTGTTTTCTCATTCTTTTATAATAACAGGTTCCAAAGAAGAAAAAGGATAAAGTACAGATGAAAGAGATAAATGTTGGGACTGAACATGAGTATGGAGATGTCAACATCCAGATGACCTCCTATGACATGTGTCTGGTGGAGCACTTTGCTCGGTATGTGCATAAACTCTGCAACCGGCTCCGCATCAGAGTGAACGAAAGGTGAGAGGAGCACAGCTCTGCTTGTCATCCCTTGCAGCCACCTGGCATTGGGGGCATAGAATGGAATCATAGAACTGTTTGGGTTGGAAAAGACCTTTCAGATCCTCCAGTCCAACCCTTCCCCCAGCCCTGCCAAGGCCACCCCTGCCCCGTGTCCCTCAGCACCATCTCCAGGGCTTGGAAACCCCTCCAGGGATGGGGACTTCCCCCCTGCCCTGGGCAGCCTGGGCCAGGCCCTCACAACCCTTGCCAGGGAGAAATTGTTCCCCAGATCCAACCTCAACCTCCCCTGGCACAACTTGAGGCTGTTCCCTCTTGTCCTGTCGCTTGTTTCTGGGGAGCAGAGCCCAACCCCCCTGGCTCCAACCTCCTCAGCAGCTGCAGAGCCAGCAGGTCTCCCCTCAGACTCCTTTGCTCCAGGCTGGACACCCCCAGCTCCCTCAGCTGCTCCTCATCAGACATGTGCTCCAGCCCTTTCCCCAGCTCCCTTGCCCTTCTCTGGACACACTTCAGCTCTTCAATGTCTTTGATACCTTGAGGATAAAAGCACAATCTGATCTCTCTGATAGATTCTCTCATGTAAATCCAGTTCTTCTGTCATCTCCCTGGTGCTCTGTCCTTTGGTCCTCTCTTGCTCTGTCTGTTCAGTTTTGCAGGCTTCATTGGTATTGGGAAGGCTGAAATGCAGTTGTTCAAGCACTGACTGAACAGATCTTAGAATCCCAGACTGTTTGAGTCGGAAGGGACCTCAAAGATCATCTAGTTCAAATTCCTCAGCCCCAACCCCCTGCATGGGCAGGGACACCTCCCAGCAGTCCAGGCTACTCCAAGCCTCATTCAGCCTGCCCTTCAACACTGCCAGGGATGGGGCAGCCACAGCTTCTCTGGGCAACCTGGGCCAGGCTCTCCCCACCCTCACAGCACAGAATTTCTTTCTAATGTCTAACCTGAATGTCCCCTCTTCCCCCTTTAATCCATCACCCCATGTCCTTTCATATAAGCCCTTGTCCAAAGTCCCTCCCCAGCTTTCCTGGAGCCCTTTCAGGCACTGGAAGGCTGCCATGAGGTCTCTCCAGAAGGAGGGAACATTCCACCAAAATACAAGTTTAGGGACAATTTACCCTGTGAGTTACCTGATTATTCCTACTTACACAAAACAGAGATTGGAGAAGCCTTAGTATGATTGAGGTTTTAGAAACAGTGACCAGGAAATTCAAACCTGTCATTCCCAAATGCACTGAACTCATTCAACAAAGGTCCAATACCAGTAAAGACTTGGGATGCAGAGATCAGTATGTACAGAAAGAAATTATTTAGCTTTTAAGAGCAAAAATTAGAGTGCAGAAGGTGGGGAGCAGGCTGGAGCCTGTTGGTAGTGATGCTGTGCAGCTGGGGATGTGGAGTTCTCTGGAGCAATGCCAGCCAGAGAGCAGAGCCTGATCATGTTCCTGCTAAATCCAGAGAGGAAAATGATGTCTTTTGACTGGTGCTTTGCAGCACTTGATTTTAGCTCTATTCCTGATTAACAGATTACAAATTCAGTTAGAACTGTTGCTTTAAAGCTCTCCTTCAACTGGAAAGAAAGGGAAGAGTTCTCAGGCTGGTGTTTGTAGCTGAACCAGGCTTTTGCTGGCAGTAGCTCTGCAAGCTTCTCCTTTACCTCCTTCCAGTAAAACACCTGGCCTCTGCCAGTGCTTGATTTGCAAGATACATTGTTTGCATAATTAATTTCTCATGAAAATTTCATCTCCTTCCACATTCTGTGCTGCTGGAGGTTGATTCATTCTGTGAAGTAGTGCAAATCTATCCTCCCTGTCCTAAGCTCTGACCTGTGGTTCCTGCAGCTACGCCATGCCCACCAAAACCAATGAACTGTTCTACTTGGAAGAGAGAGGTTCCAAAATGCAGCTGGATGCCATCCTCACTACCCATCAGAGGGTTGTCCAGGTAGGAGCTGCTGTTTCCTATCTCAGGCTTTCAAAATTCCTGAAAAATGGGAGTTCAGTCCCTTCAACAAATGAAAGGCATAAATTGAAGCACAACAAAGTCTTAATTAGATTTATTGTTAAAGGTTACTTGAGAAGTAGAAGCAGAGGGGTTCCTGAGTTCTGTGTTTCAGCCAGATTTACTCACAGAATGGTTTGGGTTGGAAGGGACCTTAAAGATCATCTAGTTCCAACCCCCCTGCATGGGCAGGGACACCTCCCAGCAGCCCAGGCTGCTCCAAACCCCATCCAACCTGCCCTTCAACACTGCCAGGGATGGGGCAGCCACAGCTTCCCTGGGCAACCTGGGCCAGGCTCTCCCCACCCTCACACTCAAGAATCTCTTCCTAATGTCCAGCCTAAATCTCCCCTCCTCCAGTTTTAATCCATTCCCCCTTGTCATAATGAGTCCCTGCTGGATGTGGTGCTCTGCTCCTGCAGCACTTTCATTTCTTCTTCCAGATCAGTGGTTTGAGCTCAACGTTTGCTCCGATCCTCCTGGAAATCATTCAGAGCAACCAACCCGAAGGGGTCCATCTGTTGGTGAAAGAGGTAGGTGTCATGTTATCAAGGCCTTTGCATTTAGGAAGCAGATTCAGTGCATGACACAAATTTGCTTTGAAAATACAAACCTGGGCCTGAGGCAGGTGCCTAAACTTCCTGGACCTCCCAGAACCAGGCCCTCACTTGGTCTATCAAATCCCATGATCTTAAATTCTTGTGAGTGTTTCATTTTCCATTTATCCTCCTACAGTTAGTGCACAGAAGATCACTTCCCAGCCAGTCCCCTAGATCCACAGGAGATGGCAGGTTGCAAGTTGCTTTTCTTTGCTGCTGCAGATTCCCCGTGATGCAGACGGGAACCTTTTCCTTGAGCAGCACTTCACCCATCAGGGAATCACCAGGAACTTCATGAAGCAGCTGGAGAGACTAGAAACCCAAATGCTGTCCTCTGTTTTGATGGACTTTGTTCTGGAAGGGCTTCAGCTTGTTTTCTGCAGAAGGGCCCAACAGTTTTCTCAGCTTTGAGGACATCAGAGCAGAACTCCACTCACTGGTGGACCAGACATAAGGAGATTTAAACTTCTGTCACTTTACAGTCAGACAGAATAGTCCCAGAAGGTCCTTTTTATTTCAGGGACTCAGATTTTTGTAGCTGGAAAGGGAAGGCAGCCCAGTAAATTCAAACATGAAAACACAGTTGGCTCCTTAAGTAGCCTTTGAAGAATGTTTAGTTATCTCCAGCTCTGCAAAGCCAGGAGTATGGGAAAAGGTCTCTTGAGTCCAGCAATCTCCTCTGCTTTGGTCACAGCTCCATCTCTGCCCTAGGGCTTCTATTTCCTTTTCTAATTCTCGGCTGATGACTTTGTCTCTGGAGGGAGGACTGTGACCTTGTGCCACCTGCAAAGTCATTGCAGGCTGAGAGAGAGAGTTGGGGTGTTCAGCCTGGAGAAGAGAAGGCTCCAGGGAGACCTGAGAGCAGCTTCCAGTGCCTGAAGGGGCTCCAGGAAAGCTGGGGAGGGGCTTGGGACAAGGGCAGGGAGGGATGGGAGCAGGGGGAACAGTTTCAAACTGGAAGAGGGGAGTTTTAGACTAGACATGAGGAACAAATTCTTAGCTGTGAGACATTGGCCCAGGTTGCACAGGAAGGTTGTTCAAGCCCTGCTGCTTGGAGCAGCCTGGGCTGGTGGGAGGTGTCCCTCCCCATGGCAGGAGGGTTGGAACTAGATGATCTTTAAGGCCACTTCCAACCCAAACCATTCCATGATTCTGTGATGCCAGAAGCCCTGTGGAGAGACCCATACTGGCAGAGCAGAAGAGAGATGAGAGCTTGGGGATGCTCCAGCCAAGTTCTGGAGGAAGTGGCAGGTCTCCTCAAGAAAGATGCTACAGCACTAGGCAGTGGCAGATCTGAGGGTGTCCAGTTGACTTGTTGAGCTCACTCCTCCAACAGCCAGGTGAGGAGGAGTCCACAAGACTCTGTACAGTACCCAGGGGTGTCTGTGGCTGCCACCCTGCCTTGCTGCCCTCTGTGCTTCACCCCCAGCAGCTGCTCCAGAGTCTGGATGGCAGAGGAGGCTCAGAGCTCTGCCACCCCCTGCCAGGCTGAGCTGCCCACGAGATCCCAGCCCACAGTGACTTTCCACAGGGCTTTCCCTGGGCTCAGTGGACATTTAAGTCTTTAATTTTTCTACTCTGAAGTGTTTCCCTTTGGGAGAAGGTTTGTTTTTCTCTTGATTTCAAAGAGTATTCAAGAGATTATTCTGGTTATTTTCTTCCCCTCCCTCCACAGCACACAGAAGCTGATTTCAAGAGCAGGTTGAAGTCTCGGCCAGAACTGGAAGAGCTGCTGGCACAGATGAGCTGAGGAATGTTCTGCCCATTTCACAGCCACCCCTGGGACATGGAGGCTTCTTCTTTTGGCTGCTCCATAAGGTGACATCACCAGCACCATACTGATCATTTGGTGAACTGGAGACATTTCCACTGTTGTCAGGCAGCTTGTATTAATAAAGCTACATCCAAATTATTTTCATAGGGAAAGCCCTTGAGGATCCTCCAGCCCAACCCTTCCCCCAACCCTGCCCAGGCCACCCCTGCCCCATGTCCCTCAGCACCATCTCCAGGGCTTGGAAACCCCTCCAGGGATGGGGACTCCCCCCCTGCCCTGGGCAGCCTGGGCCAGGCCCTGACAACCCTTGCCAGGGAGAAATTGTTCCCCAGATCCAACCTCAACCTCCCCTGGCACAACTTGAGGCTGGTTCCTCCTTGTCCTTCATGAACTGGGGAGCCCAGAACTAGTCCCAGTTCTCCAGCTGTGTCTCCCCCCAGGGCAGAGCAGAGGGACAGGAGCACTTCCATAACCTGCTGTCCACACTTTTCTTGATTCCCCCCCAGGAGCCCATGGGCCTCCTTGCCCACCAGGACATAAGGGGCTCAGGGTCACCCTGCTTCCCACCAGGTCCTTTCTCCCCAGAGCTGCCCACC
>NW_009953297.1:111153-112180 GCF_000747805.2 Chaetura pelagica
GCCCACCCTGTACGTCCGCCTGACCCGCCGTGGGCTCAGCTCCCAAGGGCTCCCTGACATCACTGCCTCTGAGGGCTTCGTGGTGGGAGAGGTCACCAAGGTGCTGGGAAAGGGCTTTTATTTTTGGGGGGGAGGGCAGGGTTGGTGACCCCCTTCCACCTGTGAATTAAGTGAGGCAGGAATGTGGCCTCACAGCCAGTGACATCCTGGGGGGTGTTAAGGGCAGCAGGTCAGGGAGGTTTTCCTGCTCCTCTCCTCTGCCCTGGGGAGGCCACATCTGGAGAACTGGGACCAGTTCTGGGCTCCCCAGTTCATGAACGACAAGAAGATACTGGGAAGAGCCCAGCACAGGGCACTGGGATGCTGAGGGGACTGGAGCATCTGGCTGTGAGGAAAGGCTGGGAGAGCTGGGGCTGCTCAGCTGGGAGAAAAGGAGGCTGAGGGGGGATCTGATCAGAGCTTGTAAATATCTCCAGGGGGGTCAGGAGGTGGGGCCAGACTCTGCTCAGGGGTGCCCAGTGACAGGACAGGAGGCAATGGGCACAAACTGGAGCACAGGAGGTTTGACCTGAATGGGAGAAAATAGTTCTTGCCTGTGAGGGTGACAGAGCCCTGGGACAGGCTGCCCAGGGAGGCTGTGGAGTCTCCATCCCTGGGGACATCCCAACCCCACCTGGATGTGTCCCTGTGGGATCTAGTCTGGGGTATCCTGCTCTGGCAGGGGTTGGACTGGATGATCTCCAGAGGTCCCTTCCAACCCCCACCATTGTGTGATTCTGTGGGTGGGGTTGGTGACCACCTTGCACACAAAGGGGCTGTGCTCTTATCCCAGCCAAAACAGCAGCCTAAAGCTGTCACCCAGTCCCCTTCATGGTCCAGTCCTGGGCCTCCTCAGAGCTGGTCTCTAGAATCACCCAGTCAAGCTGGGGCTGTGCCATACCTGTGCAGGCCATAGAGGCCATCACTGGCCACCCAGAGCCTGCATCTTGAGGATGTGTAAGGAGATGAGTCCAACACTGGGCATTCC
>NW_009953297.1:112413-113702 GCF_000747805.2 Chaetura pelagica
AGGACTATCAGCACTTCTCATTCCTTTTTTTTTCCCCTCTCTTTCCTCCTCCAGAAGAGCATTCTCATTTCTTGTCCTTACGAAAATGTGTCCACCAAGTTCCTGGCCCCTTACACAACTTTTTGCAGAATTCATCAGAAAAGTGTAAGTATCTTTGTGAAGGGAGTGGGGGAAAATAATTGGAAGTGACTGTGAACTTTAACAGCTCCTCTTGGCTGCTCTTCCTCATAGGTGGCCTGTCCCATGTCTTTGTGTGTAAATTAGGTGAGAAAACATAAAATAGTTTCTAAAACTTCATCATGCTTAAGTTTAGCCTCCCCCAAAATAATCTCTGAGGTTCTTTAGATTGTTTTCTTGCAGGTGATTTCATTTCTGCTCACTTCAGGCCCCCCTGTAGAGCAATGTGTGAATTATGTGTCAAAAACCAGGGTAAAAATAAGAGGATCCAGGCACTGAGCTCTTCACCTCTTGAGTTTAATAAACCACCCTGGTTTCTTGCAGCTCTTTGCTCCCATGTCCTGAATTTGTTTGTCCTTGATATTTCCTGTATGAATTTCTGTTAATGGGGCTGGAATTGTGTTGCCTGAACTCATCCTGACCTGGTGGGAACATAGAGACCAGAAGGTCCAGCTTGTATGTAAAAAATAAATCAATGACCTGAACTTCTCCCTCATCTCCAAGTTGTCCTGCTCATTCTGCTAGATCATCTTCTGACTGACCTGTGGGACACAAGGGCTGACTGACCTGAAGTGTCACTTGTGCCCTGAAGAGCAGGGCATGACTTGGTTTTGCTGGGGTGTAGTCTGGGATTTAGCTGAACTCTTGGAGTCATAGGATTGTTTTGGTTGGAAAAGACCCTTAAGATCCTCCACTCCAGCCATTAACCCAGCCCTGCCCAGGCAACCCCTGCCCCGTGTCCCTCAGCACCATCTCCAGGGCTTGGAAACCCCCCCAGGGATGGGGACTCCCCCCCTGCCCTGGGCAGCCTGGGCCAGGCCCTGACAACCCTTGCCAGGGAGAAATTGTTCCCCAGATCCAACCTCAACCTCCCCTGGCACAACTTGAGGCTGTTCCCTCTTGTCCTGTCGCTTGTTTCTGGGGAGCAGAGCCCGACCCCCCTGGCTCCAACCTCCTCTCAGCAGCTGCAGAGCCAGCAGGTCTCCCCTCAGCCTCCTTTGCTCCAGGCTGGACACCCCCAGCTCCCTCAGCTGCTCCTCACAAGTTCTCCAGCCCCTTCTCCTTCTGCTCCAGCCCCTTCCCCAGCTCCCTTGCCGTTCCCTGGACACGCT
>NW_009953297.1:114256-122170 GCF_000747805.2 Chaetura pelagica
GTTAGCAAATTATCACAGATTGGTTTGTTACAGAAAATGCTGCTCATGTTACCAAGGTATTTCTCACCTTGCCAATATACTTAGTGGCTGTTGTGACAATTCCTCAAGCACTTTGTGCTCTTCAATCTTCCCATTATTGTTTTAATTCCTAATTATAACTTTTTTTTTCTCAAGTGGAGGATGAATATTGATCCTGCACCTGGTTAAAATTAGCTGGGGTTTGAGCTGTCAGAGCTTTTCAGGGAAGCAGTTTGGTCTGGTTCTTGCTTGGATAGGAGAACTGAGGACTGAAGTGTGGCATTTCATGTCCCCACAAGCCCTGGCTGATGCATATGCAGCAGTAAGATGCCATAGGAGGTGGTTCTTAACATCTGGAAGCAGCTGGAGGTTGATGCAGAGCTGTGATGTGCTTGGTCTGCCTGAGGGCATCGTTCTTGCATCTCAGGCCTGTGATCTGCCTTGGCCAGTCTCTCCAGCTGCTCCTGTCTTTGGGTTTCCATGTGAAGATGAGTTTGTGAAGATGAGTTTGAGGGATGGAGTGTTCAGTGGTTGAGGAGCAGGCAGGGTGGTTGCATCCAGGAGGCAGTGGTCCATAGCTTGGTGTCCAGATGAAGATGGGTAACATGTGGTGTCCCTCAGGGGACTTGTACTGGGACCAGAGCTGCTTAATATCTTCATCAAGGACATGGACAGTGGGACCAAGGGCACCATCAGCAAATCTGCAGATGACACCAAGCTGAGGGATGTGGTTGACATGCCTGAGTGAGGAGGTGTCATCCAGAGGGACCTGGGCAAGCACTTCCACACCACTGTGGTGAGACCCCCCTGCAGGGCTGGGTCAAGCCTCAAAGACCTTAAAGACCATCAGGTTCCAACCCCCCTGCCATGAACAGGGACACCTCCCACCTCCTGCACATCCTGCTCTGCATTGATATTGGGTTTTTCAGTGATGTCCAGTGACAGGACAAGGGGCAGTGGGTGCAAACTGGAGCACAGGAGGTTCCATGTGAATCTCAGGAAGAACTTCTTTGCTGTGAGAGTGACAGAGCCCTGGGCCAGGCTGCCCAGAGAGGCTGTGGAGTCTCCTTCTCTGGAGACATTCAAACCCCCCTGGACACATTCTTGTGTGATATGCTCTGGGTGATCTTGCTCTGACAGGATCAGATCCCACAGGCTGCACAAGCCCCATCCAACCTGCCCTTCAACACCTCCAGGGATGGGGCAGCCACTGCCTCCCTGGGCAACCTGTTCCAGTGCCTTCCTGCCCTCATGGGGAAGAATTTCTTCCTGATGTCTGACCTGAATCTCCCCTCTTTCAGTTTCAAACCATCACCATCTCAATAAAATACATTGAGAGGGTGAGGCAAGAAAGCCTGTGAAGTTCTTAAATGTGAGAATATTGTCAGACTAAAGCTGTTTATCTCGGAGTATGGAAGCTCTTTTGGGGGTTTTAAATGAGTCCAGCAATGTGTCTTGGGGAGATAATAGTGCTGAGACCTGCTAAGAACATTTAGAAGGTCTACCCCAGGAGAGAGTTAGACTCTTGAGCAGAAATACCTGAATAGAGGGTTATCTAAAGCTAACACCTGGTGGTTTTCACCCTCCTGCAGGTCACCTGCCTTGATATTTCCAGTGGTGGAGGGCTTGGGGTGTCCACCAGCACAGATGGGACCATGAAAATCTGGCAAGCTGCCAATGGAGAAATAAGGGTAAGAGCATCTTGCTTTGATGTTGTGTTGAGGTTTGTGACATGCCTGAAGTCACCCAGCTGTGACTTTGGTCAAGGTGCCACACGGTGGTTTTAGGGTGGGCAAGAGTTTAGCTTTTTGAATGAAAAGCTCATTTCAATTTGCCATCTCAGAGGTTTTGAAGTCACATCTGCTGGAAAGGGTGACCTCTCTCAGGGGAAGTGATGCTCAGCAATCTGGAGAGGAGCCCCAGGCTCAAAATGAGAATGGGGACATAGAGGTGACAGCTGAAATGAACTGACAGCTCCTCCCCTGTGCCCTGCGAGCACTGAGCTGCTTCTGCAGGAGAGATGAGGGAAAAACTCTTGGCTGTGATGGATTCACCACATCACAACCAGCTGCCTTCCCTCTTAAGGTGTCTCTCGTGGAGCTTGACCTCTCAGCTGCTTCTTTGGCAGAGGAGAAAAACATTTAACCTGAATTGTGACATCCTTTGCTGTATAATTAGCACCTCAAGTGTCAGAGGGAGGCCCAAAATGTCCCTGGTTGCTCCTTGACTGGAATTCAGTCCAGGCCCATTGCAGGAGCACAAACCCAGGGGACTTGAGCTTAACCCTCTGCCCACATGGGAACACCAAGTTTTCCAGTGTCACAGCTCAACAATTGCTGGGTGTAAGGGTCATAACCATGGAACTAGCACCTAGTTCTTTGTTTTTCCAGAGGCTGTTGGAAGGCCATGTGTATGATGTCAATTGTTGCAGGTTTTTCCCATCTGGCCTCGTGGTTCTGAGTGGGGGAATGGATGCCCAGCTAAAGGTCTGGTCAGCAGAAGATGCCAGCTGTGTAGTAACATTTAAAGGTCACAAAGGAGGTACAGAGTATTTAGCCTTTACAATGCTTGATCTGCCATGTGTATAAGTAATTGTGTTGCACCTCAGGGCTAACATTCAGTCACCAGTCCCCTGCACGTCCTGCTTTGCATTGGTATTGGGTTTTTCAGTGATGTCCAGTGATAGAACAAGGGGCAGTGGGTGCAAACTGGAGCCCAGGAGGTTCCATGTGAATCTCGGGAAGAACTTCTTTGCTGTGAGAGTGACAGAGGCCTGGGCCAGGCTGCCCAGAGAGGCTGTGGAGTCTCCTTCTCTGGAGACATTCCAACCCCCCTGGCCACGTTCCTGTGTGATGTGCTCTGGGTGCCCCTGCTCTGGCAGGGGGGTTGGGCTGGGTGAGCTTTCCAGGTCCCTTCCAACCCCTCAGATTCTGTGATTCTGTGATGTCTAGGGTCTCTTTTTCAAGCTCCCACAACTCAAATAAAAAGGTCACTGGTAGTTGTATTAGACAGATGAAACTGTTCCTCTCACCAACCTGTGTTTCCTTCATTAATTAATCACAGAATGTAATGTAATAAGAGGGAGGGTGCAGCCCATTAACCTGTTGTGAGGGCCAGGGGTGGAGGCAGCCTTCATTCTGCTCCTCCAGGGCAGTCCCAGCTCTCCAGAGCTTTGACTTGCATTCAGCAGCCTTGCACTGCACTGGGAATGTCTCCTGCTCACACCCAGGTCATCCTGCTCACCTTCAGTTGCTCCACATAGAATCATAGAATGGTTTGGGTTGGAAGGGACCTTAAAGATCATCAGGTTCCAACCCCCTGCCATGGGCAGGGACACCTCCCAGCAGCCCAGGCTGCTCCAAGCCCCATCCAACCTGCCCTTCAACACCCCCAGGGATCTTCTAGGTCCCTTCCAACCCAAACCAGTCTGTGATTAATAAGCCACATCCCCAAGCCCAGAACTTGATTAACTCAAAAACTTGTCTTGCACTGAACCTACCACTGTTCTCACATCATTTTTTGGTGTGGTTCCAGAATACTTTGTCCCCAGTGTCTCTTACCCAAGACATGGCAGGTGATGGAGCAGAGCTTTGGTCAGAACACACCTGGCTGACTCCAGGAGCCTCTGGAAGTGGATTCATTCAGTGCTTCTAACTCCAGCCCAAACTGCTGCAGTTTGCTTGGCTTGTTGTGTCCTTTAAGCTTCTGTTTCATGGCTGCTCCTGTTGGGAAAGTGTCAGTTCCATTTTCTAACCATCTGGCTGTTCCTTTCCAAAAAAAATCCCCGTGTCATTTTTAACATGACTCAAGATCTCACAGTGAAGTGAAGCACCCACCCAAACTGCCCTTTTGATGTTGCTGTGCCTGGAGAATGTGGACAATGCTTGTCCCCTGCAGCTTTGGGGATTGTTCAGAGCTGAACTTGGCAAGTGTTTAAGGGTGCTGGGCCAGGCTGTTTAATGTCCAGGTGAGGGGGTTGATTTTGGAGGTACAAACCCAGCAGCAGCTGCCATGTCAGCTCAGACTGAGGCAGATTATTTAATTGGTGATTAATTGGCCTTTGTGCCAGCTCCTGCTCTGGGTGGTTTGCTGGGACCTGCTGCCTTCCACACACCTGCCCTTCCCCATGGCCTGGCTCCCTGCTCCACCTTCCACCCCACACAGTTTGGCCACGTGTCCCCAGTGACACTTTGGGGACAAGGTGCCAGTTGTGTTCACTTTGGGAAATGAGGTGTTTTACCTGCTGGCTGGCTGAAGGTAACCTTTGTTTGGCTGCAGGTATTTTGGACACTGCCATTGTGGATCGGGGAAAAAATGTCCTTTCCTGCTCCAGGGATGGCACAGCCAGGCTCTGGGACTGTGGAACATCCTCCTGTCTGGGTGTCCTTGCTGACTGTGGCTCTCCTGTCAATGGCATTGCTGTGGGCACTGCTGACAACTCCCTCAACCTGGGCACACCTGAAGAAGCTCCCAGTAAGGTTCTTGCTCTTCAAATTCATCTCCACCCCCCTGTCCCAAGCTGTGTAGGTTTGTCACCAGTCATCCTGAGCAGGGGGGGTGGTGCTACGTGCCCTTCTGCCACCTGGGGAGGGGACTTAGGGCTACAGGACAGAGGACTCCAGTCCTGGGGAAGAACTGAGCCTTATCCAGCCATTTTATGGGATCTCTTTGATGACTGACTTGTCTTACTGCACCTGGTGTCTCAGGGTGGGGAGGAATGCAGTTGTAGGTTCAGCAAGGTCATGTTTTGGGACCACCAAGACTTGTTATGTACCCACTGCTGGAAGTAACAACTGTCCCTTTGTCAGGTGAACGTGAGGTTGGGACAGAAGGGAAGATCCTGCTGCTGGCTCGAGAGGACAAGAAGCTCCAAGGAGTGGGACTGCAGAGCAGGCAGCAGGTAAGGAGTCTGAGAAGGACCCACCTGGGAGAGTGCTCTGAGAAGCTGCTCTAAAATCAGCTCCAAGGTGTAATTTCCACTCATTTCCACTCCCAGCAGCTCCTGGGCTTGTATCTGCCATTCACATGGCCATGCAGAGCACTGGGCTGAGGAACTGAGCCAGGTTCAACCTAGATGGTTACCTAAGTAGGTTAACTGGTTAATGTTATCCCAGCTCCTTTCCTCAGTGAGCTTCTCCAGGTGGCACAGAAAGGGACAGAACCAGGCTGGAGGCAGGGAAGGGCTGATCTGCCCACCTATGGTCCTACACTGCAGTGTTCTCCATCCCTATTCCATGGAGGAGCAATTAAAACCTGGTGCAATAACATGATGCTTTCTCTCCTTCCTCCTGGCTTGAGGGGCAAGCTGCTCACAGATTTAACCCAGGTTTGGAGAAGACTATTTGAACAGTGACCAGTAGATGTCATTGTGAATGCACCAAGGTGTGAAGTTGCTGTTTATTCTGGCCAGTGTTTGAAGAGGGGAACCTCAGGTGGCCACCAGTCCATCTCCATCCTCTTGGCAAAGGGTGATGGAGTTGGTAGATCTCAGGTACTGAAGATCTTAGCAGGACCATCCTGGGCCTTGGGACAGGAGCTTCTGATGATGGAGCAGATTGAACTGCTTGTGCCAAGTGAAATTTGGGTGGAACAGATGAGCTCACCAAGGCTGGTTGGTGGGATGGTAGAGGCTGCCCTGGAAGAAGCTCCTGGCTTCTAATAAAGGCTGTGGCTCTGGGAGGAAGGGGGGGGCTCTGCCAGCCTGTCCTGCAGATCTGTCCTTGCTGCTCCATGGGTGTCTGAAGATGAATTTAAGCTCAGCCTTGACTTGCTGGTCACTGTGTGGCACATCTTTCCTCCAAAGGAGACCCAGCAACATTCACTGCTGGCTTTGTCTCTGCTGGCTTGGCAAGGCTGAAGCTGCAGCTGCTCTGCACGGCCTGGGGCAGAGCTGAGGGTTGTGATTGCACTGACTTCTGACTGGTGTGCCAGGGGAGGGTTAGATGGGACATTGGGAACAATTTATCCCTGGGAAGGGGGGGAGTCCCCATCCCTGGAGGGGTTTCCAAGCCCTGGAGATGGTGCTGAGGGACACGGGGCAGGGGTGGCCTGGGCAGGGCTGGGGGAACAGTGGGACTGGATGATCTTAATGGTCTTTCCCAACCAAAACAACTCCATAATTCTGTGACTTCTAAATCAATCCTTCCTTCTCCTGGATGTGTCCTCACCCCTGGGTGTGTGTCCCTTGCATTGGTCCCTGTGTCCCCAGGTGTTCCTCTTCCCCGGGTCCGACGCGTTCAACTGCTGCACGTTCCTCTCCAGCACCTACATCCTGGCTGGGACTCAGGATGGGAACATCTACCAGCTGGATGTGAGAAACACAAAGTGAGTGGATGCCTGGAGCTGCAGGTGTTGAAACCACAACTGGTGTTTTGGCTGGGGAAGAGAGGCAGGTGGAGGGTGCTGGCAGGGACTGCGTTTCCAAGCCCTGGAGATGGTGCTGAGGGACACGGGGCAGGGGTGGCCTGGGCAGGGCTGGGGGAACAGTGGGACTGGATGATCTTAATGGTCTTTCCCAACCAAAACAACTCCATAATTCTGTGACTTCTAAATCAATCCTTCCTTCTCCTGGATGTGTCCTCACCCCTGGGTGTGTGTCCCTTGCATTGGTCCCTGTGTCCCCAGGTGTTCCTCTTCCCCGGGTCCGACGCGTTCAACTGCTGCACGTTCCTCTCCAGCACCTACATCCTGGCTGGGACTCAGGATGGGAACATCTACCAGCTGGATGTGAGAAACACAAAGTGAGTGGATGCCTGGAGCTGCAGGTGTTGAAACCACAACTGGTGTTTTGGCTGGGGAAGAGAGGCAGGTGGAGGGTGCTGGCAGGGACTGCCCCTCCTGATGGGTGGACACAGCCCAAGACACAGCACCATGAGCTGCTGAGCCTCCTGAGTCTTGCTTAATGTCTCTGTCAGTGAACTGGAGGGGATTGAGGGCACCCTCAGTCAATTTGCAGATTATACTAAATTGGTTGAGAGTGTTGATCTGCCTGAGGGTAGGAAGGCTCTGCAGAGGGACCTGGACAGGCTGGATCCAGGGGCCAAGGCCAATGGGATGAGGTTCAACAAGGCCAAATGCTGGGTCCTGCACTTTGGCCACAACAACCCCAGGCAAAGCTCCAGGCTTGGGGAGGAGTGGCTGGAAAGTGCTCAGAGGAAAAGGACCTGGGGGTGCTGGTCAACTGTGGCTGGAGATGAGCCAGTGTGTGCCCAGGTGGCCAAGAAGACCACCAGCATCCTGGCCTGCATCAGGAGTAGTGTGACCAGCAGGACCAGGGAGGTGATCACAGCCCTGGGCACGATCTTATGATCACCAGAACTGGGCAGTGATGAAGCTGCACCTCAAGTCTTGTGTTCATTTCTGAGCCCCTGACTACAAGAAGGACATTGAGGTGTTGGAGCAAGTTCAGAGAAGGGCAACCAAGGGGGGATCTCAGCAGAGCAGAGGGGCAGAATCTCCTCCCTGAGCTGCTGGCCACACTTCTGATGCAGCCCAGGACACAGTGGGATTTCTGGGCTCACACATCAGAATGGACTCTTGGCTACAGCCCATCCTCCCACACTGGTTTGGGTTGGAAGGGACCTTCAAGATCATCCAGTCCCACTCCTGCCATGGGCAGGGACACCTCCCAGCAGCCCAGGCTGCTCCAAGCCCCATCCAACCTGCCCTTCAACACTGCCAGGGATGGGGCAGCCACAGCTTCCCTGAACAAATCCCACTCCTGCCTTGTTTCTGCTCCTTTTCCCAGCACTCCCATCCAGACCATCCACAGATCAGGAGCTCCAGTGCTTTCCCTGCTCCCCTACCGAGATGGATTTGTTGCCAGCCAAGGTAACTCCAGTACCACGTTGTGCCACTAGAAATTGTGGCATCATATCCAGGAGTTTTGTGCTTTTG
>NW_009953297.1:122222-123725 GCF_000747805.2 Chaetura pelagica
ACAAAGGGATGTAGTAGGAGCTACGTGGTTGCTTTTTGCCCTGTGATTTCCATCCCCCACCACCCTTGTGTTCCTCCAAAATAGGGACTTCCAAGGGGCACCTCAGCTGTCAGAGCCTTTTCCTTCCCTCTCTGAGGACGTTTCCCTCTTTCTTTAGTGCTCCATACCCTGTCACCAGGTCTTTCCAAGCCCCTGGTGGTCATGAAGGCTCATTTCACCAACTCACCACTTTTCCTCCCTCACTTGGTGTCTCTTCTCATGCAGGTGATGGAACATGCTTCATCATTCAGCAAGACCTGGATTATGTCCTGGATCTCACAGAAGCTGATTGTGACCCTGTGTACAAGGTGAGGACCCCACCACGAGGGGTGGAAGGGACAAGTGATGCCAGGGAAAAGCAGCTTCCTTAGCTCAGGATTTGCAGCCCACACAAGGGCTGTTTGTTTAGGCTTGTTTGGCTTTTTTTTTTTGATGAATTCCATCTGAATCGTTTTAACATTTGGCACCAACAAAATCCTGTGTGGTGCAGCAGCAGAATGGAAGCAATGGGATTAGCTGAGTTGATGGGGCAGCTCTGGGAAAACTGTGTTTCTGTAAAGAAATGTGAACTGATTGTGCTTGGAAGACCAGGGGGTCAAAGCCACAATCTTGACCTGTTGTTGCCTGTCCTCTCGTGTCCCCTGGTGACTGGAGAACAGAAAGGGGCCCTTGCTGGCCTGTTTCCAGACTCCCCCCCTGTGCCTGCACCAGGTTTCTGGTGGCTCTGGTGGAAATGAGTTGGTTTTTAAGCCCTTCAGGCCCGTTTACCTCTCTCCTACACAACACACACCCCCTGGCACCAAGGCTGAGACCTGGCATGAGCAAAACAAGAGGACAATGTGGGAAAAAAAGGACATTTTCCATTTCACACCTAACAGAAGAAACCACCTGTGAGCATTCACCTACCCCTGAGCTGCTGGGGGAACCTGGAACTGCCTTTAAAACCTTCATGTCCTTTAAAACCTTTTTCAGGGGACACCCTCCTCCTCTTCCCCCTGTAAAGCTCCAAGAGGAAACTGATCCCTCCAAATAAGTGCCAGATTTTTTACTCTTTACTGTCACTTGAGAGACCCTTGTGCTTAAAATACCTTTTATTGCCTCTTTTTCTGCAGGTGGCTTCTTGGGAGAAGGAGATTTACACCTGTTGCAGAGATGGGGTCGTCAGGAGATACCAACTCTCTGACCTTTAAGGAGTGGAAACAAAAGTGTTGAAACACCTTTTCCAAGCTTATTTTCCTGCACAGCACATTTGAGGTGGCGTGGAGAGGAGTTTTCTGAGGCTGTTGAGGAGTTTTCTGAGGTAGCCAGGCTCTATACAGAGGGTTTTGGTGACAGGGAACATTTCTTACAACCCACACGCCTTTGTTTTGGAATTTGGAGGCGTGAGGGGAGGATCTTGTGTGTTGTGGTGTTTTTTTTTTTTTTTATCCCACTGCTCTTTTTAGGGGGGAATAAAAGTGTTGG
>NW_009953297.1:124218-128633 GCF_000747805.2 Chaetura pelagica
TGGCGGAGGCCTACGATGTGCTCAGCGACCGTGAGTGGGGCCCGGCCCTGGCCTGGGGGCTGGAGGGGGCATCATAGAGGCGTGGAATCGTGGAATGGTTTGGGTTGGAACATGGAAGATCATCTAGTTCCAACCCCCGTGCCATGGGCAGGGACACCTCCCAGCAGCCCAGGCTGCTCCAAGCCCCATCCAACCTGCCCTTCAACACCCCCAGGGATGGGGCAGCCACAGCTTCCCTGGGCAACCTGGGCCAGGCTCTCCCCACCCTCACAGCCCAGAATTTCTCCCTCCCATCTCAGCTCCAGCTCCCTCTGCCAGCTGGAAACCCTTCCCCCTGCTCCCATCCCTCCCTGCCCTTGTCCCAAGCCCCTCCCCAGCTTTCCTGGAGCCCTTCAGGCACTGGAAGCTGCTCTCAGCTCTCCCTGGAGCCTTCTCTTCTCCAGGCTGAACACCCCAACTCTCCCAGCCTGGCTCCAGAGCAGAGCTGCTCCAGCCCTTGGGTCATTTCCATGGCCCTTCTCTGCACTTGCTCCAACAGCTCCATGTCCTTTCTGGTGTGGCCAGACATGTGCTGGGGTCTGAACCCCCAGTGAGAGGCACACCCAGAGAGGTGGTGTCAGCTCTGTGAGCCACAGCCAGGCCCAACTGCTGGCACCTGGCCCTGCTTCCATCCCCATTTGCTGTCCTGAAGGTGATGAGGAACCACCCCCTCTCCAGCCTTCACCCAAGAAAAAAATGGATCTCAGGCTGGGGGCTCTCCCTCAGCACCCAGCATGGGATTCCGTGGCCATTCCCAACTCCTCCTCCTTCCCTAAGCCATGAAGAAAGGCATCTATGACAAGTTTGGAGAAGAGGGGCTCAAAGGTGGCATCCCCTTGGAGTTTGGTGGTGAGAATCCCTGGAGTTCTGGCTACGTGTTCCACAACGACCCTGACAAAGTCTTCAGGGACTTCTTTGGTGGAGACAACCCCTTTGCAGGTGGGTGGGGGGGCAATAGGGGGGTGGCCCAGAGCCTGTCTGTGGTTGCTGTGGTGCTGTGGCCACCACCAGCTCTGAGCTTGGAGCTTGAGGGGGTTGCTTCCCTGCCCAGCTTTTTTCTGGTCCCTGCTGGGGCTGCTTGGGGGTGAGATCCTGACTTCCCCAAGTTCTGGGTGGGTGAGGGGCCTGAGCTGGGGGGAGGCTGGGATCCTTTACTGAGAGGGGTGAGTTAGCAAGCCTGCCATAAACACATGGGGCAAGATGAAAATTCTCCCAGAGAAGAAGCCTTCAGCCGTGGGACAAGGGTCCCAGGCCACTGCAGGTGGGAAGTTTGGGGGTGGCATATTTGGGGTGTGCAGCTTCCACGATAAGGAGACCCCAGGGGAGACCTCCCCAAGCTCTGATCTGAGACCCCCCCTCTCTGCTCCCTCACACAGAGTTCTTTGCTGAGGATGGCACAGAGCTGGTCATGCCCTTTGGGGGGCTGCGAGGACGGGGGGCCCTGAAGCAAGACCCCCCAATCCTGAGGGATCTGCACCTCTCCCTGGAAGACCTGTTCTATGGCTGCACCAAGAAGATGAAGATCTCCCGCAGGGTAAGGGCAGGGTGAGGGGTTTGGGGCTGGAATTTCCTCTCTGGGTAAGGACCTGAGGGCTGGGAAAGAGGCCAGGGCAGGGTGGGAAAGGTGCTGAGGGGGCTGGAGCCTGTGAGGAAAGGCTGGGAGAGCTGGGGCTGCTCAGCTGGGAGAAAAAGAGGCTGAGGGGGGGGCTGATCAGGGCTTGTAAATATCTCCAGGGGGGCCGGAGGTGGGGCCAGACTCTGCTCAGGGGTGCCCAGGGACAGGACAGGAGGCAATGGGCACAAACTGGAGCACAGGAGGTTTGACCTGAATGTGAGGAAATAGTTCTTGCCTGTGAGGGTGACAGAGCCCTGGGACAGGCTGCCCAGGGAGGCTGTGGAGTCTCCATCCCTGGGGACATCCCAACCCCACCTGGATGTGTTCCTGTGGGATTTGCTCTAGGGGACCCTGCTCTAGCAGGGATTGGACTGGATGATCTCCAGAGGTCCCTTCCAACCCTGACCCCTCTGTGGCTCTCAGGGGGCTCAGCAGACCTCAGCACTCTGTGAGCAGGGGGATCTGACCCAAACCAGGCACAAATGCTGCACAATTCAGGCTGGTTCCCTCATCCCCTGCCGTGCTCAGGGGGCTTTGCATGAGAGATGATGCAGAAGCTGGTGGGAAGGAAGGGCTGATCTCAGAGAGGTGCAGCAAAACATTTCCTGGGCTCCCACAGTTTGAGGACTGCCCCACACTGGGCAGTGTCTCCTTCCTGCTCTCAGTGAACTGCATCCCCCCTCCCACTGTCCCAACCTCCTGCTGCCAGCCCTGAGTTTCTCCTCTAAATCTGTTCCTCTCTGTTCCCTGGAATGTGGGTGGTCCTTGCTCTCCTCTCTGCCAGCTCGTGTGCAGCTGGATGAGAAGAGCAGTTAGAGGCACATGGTGTCACAGGTCACCTCTGGGTTGTCCCCTGAGGGGATGACAGCCCTGAGGAGAAGGACCTGGGGGTGATGGTGGATGAGAAGCTCAACGTGAGCTGGAGCCCAGAACCCACCCGTGTCCTGGGCTGTGTCACCAGCAGCGTGACCAGCAGGGCCTGGGAGGGGATTGTCCCCTCTGCTCTGCTCTGCTGAGACCCCCCTGCAGGGCTGGGAACAGCTCTGGGGTCCCCAGCACAGGAAGGACACGGAGCTGTTGGAGAGAGGCCAGAGGAGGCCCCGGAGATGCTGGGAGGGCTGGAGCAGCTCTGGAGCCAGGCTGGGAGAGTTGGGGTGTTCAGCCTGGAGAAGAGAAGGCTCCAGGGAGACCTGAGAGCAGCTTCCAGGGCCTGAAGGGGCTCCAGGAAAGCTGGGGAGGGACTATTTACAAGGACTTATAGTGAGAGGACAAAGGGTAATGGATTAAAACTGGAGGAGGGGAGATTTAGGTTAGATATTAGGAAGAAATTCTGTGCTGTGAGGGTGGGGAGAGCCTGGCCCAGGTTGCCCAGAGGGGTGGGAGATGCCCCATCCCTGGAAACATTGCAGGTCAGGTTGGATGGGGCTCTGAGCAACCTGATCTAGTTGAGGATGTCCCTGCTTATGCAGGGGATTGGAGCTTTAAAGGTCCCTTCCATGATTCTGTAACACACTGAGTGTCCACCAGAGCTGACTGTCCCATCTGCAGGATCCTGATCCAGCCCGGGTGCTCAGCACCACCAGGGATGGAACCAGCACCTGGTGTTGGCTGCTCTGATGACAGAGCAGATCCAGGCTCCCAGCTGGCTGCAGACCCAACTCTCCAGACCAAACCCAGCTCTTCTCACCCCCTCACCCACCTCCCAGGTGATGAACGAGGACGGGCTCACGAGCACCATCCGGGATAAGATCCTGACGATCGACGTGCGGCCGGGCTGGAAACAGGGCACCAGGATCACCTTTGAGAAGGAAGGAGACCAGGTAATGACCATGGGGTGAAGTTCTGGGCCGGGTTTCCTCGGGAATGACCACACACTCCTCCCAGGTTTCTCATTTCTGTGGGCTGTGAGCAGTGGGTGGCACCCCTGATGGTACCTTGTGGTGTTGCAGGAGCCATTCTTGCCTGGATTTGCCTTCAGATAGAGAAAAATGAATCATTTTAAGGGTCACATTTCCAAGTATCTTCATTTTTTCCCCTTCTCTTTTAGGGCCCAAACATCATTCCAGCTGACATCACCTTTGTTGTCCAAGAGAAACCCCACCCGAGGTTTAGAAGACTCAATGATGACCTCATCTATGTTGCCTCCATTCCCCTGGGAAAGGTAAGGAGCTGATTGAAGGGATGGAGCCATCCCTGGCTTCTGGTTGTCCTCCAGGGTTGGGAACACAGCTCCTGGTCCCCCTCTGTGCCTTGCAGGCCCTGACTGGCTGCACAGTGGATGTGAGGACACTGGATGGGAGGCTCCTGAACATCCCCATCAACGACATTGTGGAGTAAGTGCTTGGGGAGGGGGTCTTTCTGCAGAGCTTGATGGGCAAGGAGGTGAATGGGACTTTGGGAGGAACCTCAGCTGGCCTGTCCCTCCTTTCCAGGAGGATGGCACATCCCTGTTGCCTGAATTATTGAGGTGCTTCAAGAACTTGTCCAGCAGGTTTGGGGCTAGGGGGGATCCCAGCCTGGAGAAGGAGGATGCCCACCATGGGCTGCTCTTCTGGTTTGGGGCTGTGCTGGTGGTAGCAGAGGCTGGGAGAGGCTTGGCAAGGGTGGGATCATAGAATCATGGACTGGTTTGAGTTGGAAGGGACCTTCAAGATCATCCAGTCCCACTCCTGCCATGGGCAGGGACACCTCCCAGCAGCCCAGGCTGCTCCAAGCCCCATCCAACCTGCCCTTCAACACTGCCAGGGATGGGGCAGCCACA
>NW_009953297.1:128901-130715 GCF_000747805.2 Chaetura pelagica
CACCCAACCTGCACTTCAACACTGCCAGGGATGGGGCAGCCACAGCTTCCCTGGGCAACCTGGGCCAGGCTCTCCCCACCCTCACACCAAAGAATTTCTCCCTCCCATCTCAGCTCCAGCTCCCTCTGCCAGCTGGAAACCCTTCCCCCTGCTCCCATCCCTCCCTGCCCTTGTCCCAAGCCCCTCCCCAGCTTTCCTGGAGCCCCTTCAGGCCCTGGAAGCTGCTCTCAGCTCTCCCTGGAGCCTTCTCTTCTCCAGGCTGAACACCCCAACTCTCCCAGCCTGGCTCCAGAGCTGCTCCAGCCCTCCCATCATCTCTGGGGCCTCCTCTGGCCTCTCTCCAACAGCTCCGTGTCCTCCCTGTGCTGGGGACCCCAGAGCTGTTCCCAGCCCTGCAGGGGGGTCTTAGCAGGGTGGAGCAGAGGGGGAGAATCAGAAGACAGTGTTCAAATGAGGGATGGATGATCCAAGCCTGCAGGGTGAGGAACCTGGGTTTCAACCACCAGTTGAAATTGGAGGAACAAACTTGTCCTTAGAAACCTGCTGGGGATCGTGGGGGGACTCGGTGCTGTGTTGGGATCACCTGGTGGTTCCTCTCACCCCCTTCCTTTGCTCTGCAGCCCCAAGTACTGCAAAGTGGTGCCAGGGGAGGGGATGCCCCTGCTGCAGGACTCTCGGAGCAAGGGGAACCTCCTCATCCATTTCAACATCTGCTTCCCCAAGAAGCTCACACCCGAGAAGAAGATGCTCTTGAGGAGCGCCCTCCTCTCCTAGGGGACACCAACCCTCTTCCAACCCTCTTCCCACCAATAAACCCTGGAGCCAGCACTGTGACTGCTGGTTCTCCCCAGCACCCTAAACCCCCAGCACTCCTGAGGCTGTTTCCCTTGGGATTTGGATCCACTTGGCTTTCCAGGCTCTTCAGTGTCACCTCAGCCGTGAGGAGGGTGGTGGAAGAGTGTTTTTTTTGAGGGGGTTGTTGTTCTCCCAGCTCAGCTTGTGTGTGGGACCCGCCATGGTTTGGGAGTGATCAAAACCAGGGAAGCAAAGACCACAGGATCTACTCGACTCCTCCCCACGCTTCCTGCAGCTTTCTCCTGGGCAGGGAGGCTGGGAGATGACCCCCTTGGTGTCAGTGAGCAAAGTGCTGCCAGCAAAGGGGAGATGGCAACGTTGAGGACCTTCTGCTGGTGGACATCAGGTCCTGTTTCAGCTGCTGATGAACATCAAGACATTCCAGAAGCTGAAGCACAGGAATGAGGGCATGAACCTGCTGGGGGTTGGGATCATAGACTCATGTCATAGAATGCCAGATTGGTTTGGGTTGGAAGGGACCTTAAAGACCATCCAGTCCCACCCCTGCATGGGCAGGGACACCTCCCAGCAGCCCAGGCTGCTCCAAGCCCCATCCAACCTGCCCTTCAACACCTCCAGGGATGGGGCAGCCACAGCTTCCCTGGGCAACTTGTTCCAGGGTCTCACCACCCTCTCACTAAAGAATTTCTTCCTCATGTCTCACCTCAATCTCCCTCCTCCCTCCATATTATTGCTACGCACCCTTGCAGAAAGGGACACACCAGGAGAGATCAGTGTCCTGTACAGCCAAGGTTGGGATTTGTCCCTCTCTCCTCTGCCAAATGCTGAATATTGAGCCTCTCCAGCAAAGGTGAGCTCACCCCCAGAGAGACCTCAGCACCTTTTGTCCCCCCAGTGGTGCCAGGCAGGTGGTTTCCTGGCGGGGTCTGGGTGCTGCAGCCAAGGAGGGGCCTTTGCATCCCGTTTTCCAAGGGCAGTGCCAGACTCACCCACCTGAC
>NW_009953297.1:133929-135510 GCF_000747805.2 Chaetura pelagica
CTGCCCCGGGGGGCAGCAGGGGGGGGGATGCTGAGCCCTGTGAGCTGGTGAGTCTGGCTTGAAAAAACAGGAGGTGTTCACCCCCCCTTGCTGGAGGCACCAGTCATGGAGTCATGGAAAGGTTTGGGTTGGAGGGACCTTCAAGCTCATCCAGACCCACCCCCCCCATGGGCAGGGACACCTCCCAGCAGCCCAGGCTGCTCCAAGCCCCATCCAACCTGCCCTTCAACACTGCCAGGGCTGGGGCAGCCACAGCTTCCCTGGGCAACCTGGGCCAGGCTCTCCCCACCCTCACAGCCCAGAATTTCTCCCTCCCATCTCAGCTCCAGCTCCCTCTGCCAGCTGGAAACCCTTCCCCCTGCTCCCATCCCTCCCTGCCCTTGTCCCAAGCCCCTCCCCAGCTTTCCTGGAGCCCCTTCAGGCACTGGAAGCTGCTCTCAGCTCTCCCTGGAGCCTTCTCTTCTCCAGGCTGAACACCCCAACTCTCCCAGCCTGGCTCCAGAGCTGCTCCAGCCCTCCCATCATCTCTGGGGCCTCCTCTGGCCTCTCTCCAACAGCTCCGTGTCCTCCCTGTGCTGGGGACCCCAGAGCTGTTCCCAGCCCTGCAGGGGGGTCTTAGCAGGGTGGAGCAGAGGGGGAGAATCAGAAGACAGTGTTCAAATGAGGGATGGATGATCCAAGCCTGCAGGGTGAGGAACCTGGGTTTCAACCACCAGTTGAAATTGGAGGAACAAACTTGTCCTTAGAAACCTGCTGGGGATCGTGGGGACGACTCGGTGCTGTGTTGGGATCACCTGGTGGTTCCTCTCACCCCCTTCCTTTGCTCTGCAGCCCCAAGTACTGCAAAGTGGTGCCAGGGGAGGGGATGCCCCTGCTGCAGGACTCTCGGAGCAAGGGGAACCTCCTCATCCATTTCAACATCTGCTTCCCCAAGAAGCTCACACCCGAGAAGAAGATGCTCTTGAGGAGCGCCCTCCTCTCCTAGGGGACACCAACCCTCTTCCAACCCTCTTCCCACCAATAAACCCTGGAGCCAGCACTGTGACTGCTGGTTCTCCCCAGCACCCTAAACCCCCAGCACTCCTGAGGCTGTTTCCCTTGGGATTTGGATCCACTTGGCTTTCCAGGCTCTTCAGTGTCACCTCAGCCGTGAGGAGGGTGGTGGAAGAGTGTTTTTTTTGAGGGGGTTGTTGTTCTCCCAGCTCAGCTTGTGTGTGGGACCCGCCATGGTTTGGGAGTGATCAAAACCAGGGAAGCAAAGACCACAGGATCTACTCGACTCCTCCCCACGCTTCCTGCAGCTTTCTCCTGGGCAGGGAGGCTGGGAGATGACCCCCTTGGTGTCAGTGAGCAAAGTGCTGCCAGCAAAGGGGAGATGGCAACGTTGAGGACCTTCTGCTGGTGGACATCAGGTCCTGTTTCAGCTGCTGATGAACCTCAAGACATTCCAGAAGTTGAAGCACAGGAATGAGAGCATGAACCTGCTGGGGGTTGGGATCATAGACTCATGTCATAGAATCCCAGACTGGTTTGGGTTGGAAGGGACCTTAAAGACCATCCAGTCCCACCCATGCATGCGCA
>NW_009953297.1:135737-137046 GCF_000747805.2 Chaetura pelagica
CCAAAGAATTTCTCCCTCCCATCTCAGCTCCAGCTCCCTCTGCCAGCTGGAAACCCTTCCCCCTGCTCCCATCCCTCCCTGCCCTTGTCCCAAGCCCCTCCCCAGCTTTCCTGGAGCCCCTTCAGGCACTGGAAGGTCAGCTCATCCCATCCCAGGGAGATGGTGCTTCCACCCCTGAAGTGGCTCGTGAGCCCAGATTATTTTAGGGATGCACCCTGGGTGCTCCCAGGCCATGGGGTGGGTGGTCAGGATGGGATCATCTGCAGTGAAGAGGATTTATAGGAGTGTGGGACTGTTGGGCTGTGGGGCTAAGGAGGAGCCCAGCTCATCTGCAGCCACACTTTCTGGTGTCCAAGGGGAAGGTGAGGAGGTCCACCACACAGGTGGCTATCCTGGCCCCCACGACCTTCATGGGAACTGTTGGGAGCACCTCAGGTGGCCTTGAACCCAACCATGGTGCAGGTGCTGGTGGGTGGACAGCAGAGAGGGGCCAGGATGGGTGGAGTGGGGAGTGGTGGCATCTGCTGGAGAGTTGTCCTCTGGACAGCTGGCCATGGAAAGTTGTCCCATTTGGGGGTGCAGGAGGGGAGGACAGAAACTGAGGGTGTTTGTCCAACCTAGGAGAGCTGGAGCCCTGAAAGAGTCTCCCATTTTTTGCCTGTTACACCTTCCTCCCTCTCTTCCCTCCCTCCCCTCTCCAAGCTTCCAGGCTGGCACCAGGGGGGGGTTCCAGCTGGAGCTGGGACCCCCATGGTTTGTCCACCTGCTCCATGGGGTGTCCACTCCTTTCTTAGGGTGTCCACTTCCAGCAGCTGGGGAAAAAACGGGGTCACCCAGACCTGGGGAAAGGGGAGGGGGTGACACCTGCCCCACTGTGGGTATGGTGGCCCCCCTGGGACGTTGAAAGTTGGGGTCCCTGGTGGCAGGGACTGGGGGGTTGTTGTGGCTGGGGATGTCCCCCACCCCCCATACAATGGGGGAGAGGCTTGAGGGAAGGGATGGGGAGGGGTTCCCTGGGAGGAGGGTCCTTGGTGCACCCCAGAAGGGATGAGGGGGGTTCCCTGGGGGTGGGGGTCCCCAAGTCAGCCTGGGAAAGATGGGGGGGGAGGGGGAAGTCCCCTGGGATCCCCATCCAGGAAGTGTTGGGAGAGCTTTTCTGGGTATGGGGGGGGTCCCCAAGGAGGGATAGAGGGGTTCCCTGGGGATGGGATACCCAGGACAGCCTGGAGGAGATGGAGGGGTGGGATCCCCAGGTATGGGGGTCCCTGCAGCCACAAGGCCAGAGCAGGAGGACCTGGGGTAGATCCTC
>NW_009953297.1:138427-141257 GCF_000747805.2 Chaetura pelagica
GGTGGGGTCCCTGGTGGCAGGGACTGGGGGGTTGTTGTGGCCGGGCATGTCCCCCACCCCCCATACAATGGGGGAGAGGCTTGAGGGAAGGGATGGGGAGGGGTTCCCTGGGAGGAGGGTCCTTGGTGCACCCCAGAAGGGATGAGGGGGGTTCCCTGGGGGTGAGGGTCCCCAAGTCAGCCTGGGAAAGATGGGGGGGGAGGGGGAAGTCCCCTGGGATCCCCATCCAGGAAGTGTTGGGAGAGCTTTTCTGGGTATGGGGGGGGTCCCCAAGGAGGGATAGAGGGGTTCCCTGGGGATGGGAATCCCAGGACAGCCTGGAGGAGATGGGGGGGTGGGATCCCCAGGTATGGGGGTCCCTGCAGCCACAAGGCCAGAGCAGGAGGACCTGGGTTAGATCCTCGGCTACCGCAGGGTGGGCTGGGGGAGGGGGGGGGCTGGATCCTCATCCCCAGGGAATGGGGCTGGAGGTGCCTCCCGAAAGAAGGGGGCAGCAGCTCTTGGTACCCACAGATGGCCCTGGACCCCCACAGGTGGCCTCAGTGCTTTCACCCCTCTCCCCAAATCACAGAACTTGTCTCTGCTGGCGCCCGACGCCCTGGGAACCCAAACAGCTCTTCCCTTTCAGACAAGACCTGCTCTGCCTTTCCCAGCAGCAGCCCAGGGTTGGAATAACGACCCTAAACCCCCCCAACCCCCCCAAAAAAAACAGGTGACCCCAAGTCCTGCCGTGGTCAGACCCCATAGGGGTGGTTTATTGGAAGTGGGGAATAAACAGGAATCGCCACGTCCTCCGGCCCTCAACTCAGCCCCCCCCTTTGCCTTCTTCCTGGGAAATGGTGCTTCTTCCCAGCTGGAAAAAACACCTGGTGGGTTTTTTCCCTTCCTCCCTAAACTCCTCTCTGGAAACCTCGTCCCTCCTCACACGTTGGTCCATCAACAGTGTCATTTCTCCATCAACAGTGTCATTTCTCCACCGTGTCATTTCTCCACCAACAGCATCGTTCCTTCTTCTATCTTCCAGGTCCCTCTCGGGGGGGTCCCTGTGGGGCTGGGGGTGTTTGGCGTCACTGCCCCCCCCCGCAACTGCTTCAGCAATTAATATAATTTACTCCAGTGTCTCGTCAACGCTGACGAGAGGGGACAGGGTGTTGGGGAGGGAGGGTCAGGACCGGGCCAGCGCCGCCGCGCGCTGCAGCTGCTCGTAGGAGATGAACATCACCACGTTCCAGGAGCCAAGGCGCAGGAAGGAGGGGACAAACCTGTGCCAGGAAGGAGGGGACATCATGGGAAACCACCCCCTTGTGGACCCCACAGCCCTGCCTGGTGCCCTGGGTGGTGGCACATGGGTTGGGACGTTTGGGGCGGGCTGGGTGGTGTTAAGGGTGTTGTCAGTGGGGAGCTGGTCCACGCTGGTGTTTGTGCAGCTGGGTGCACTGAGTTTGGTGGTGCTCGGTGGGGACGTGTCCCCAAACTCACCCTTTGTAGAAGCCAGAGACCCCATCCTGCATGATCAGGGCCAGGATGCAGCTGAGCACGTTCCGGTACTGCCCGGGACCCGCGTTCATGTACCGCGTCTTCACCACGTCCACGGGAGATGCCACCACCGTGGCACAGAAACCAGCCCCAAAAGCTGCCACAAAGTGACAGGGGACATTGTCTGCGGGGCAGAGAATCACAGAACCATAGAAGTTTGGAAGAGACCTCAAAGAGCATCCAGTCCAACCGTCAACCCCACATCCCCATCCCCACTAAATCATCTCCTAAAGTGCCACGTCTGCACGGTTTTTGAGCACCTCCAGGGGTAGTGACTCCACCAGTGCCCTGGGCCTGGGTGGAGGATCAGAGGGACAGGGACACCCCCCAGCTGTGTCCCCCCTGCCCTGTGCCCACCTGTCATCAGCTGTGCCCGCAGCAGCGCGTCCTTAATGAGGTCGTAGGTGACGAGCTCCCCGCAGTTGATGATGGCGTTGCGGGCAATGTTGGGCAGTGTCCCTGTGCAGAAGGGTGGTGTCATTGGGGATGGTGGTCACATTCCCCCCTCCCCGGATCATGCCTGTCCCTATCTCATTCCCATCCCATCCCTGTCCCCATCCCCTTCCCAACCCAACCTCCAGCCCTGTTCCCACTGCTACGCTCATCCCTGTCTGCATCTGCATCCACACCCCATTCTCATCCCTGTCCCCTTCCTGATACCCATCCCTGTGCCCTTCCTTGGCCCTGTTCCCACCCCTATCCCATCTGCATCCCCCATCCCTCTTGCCATCTCCATCCAAGCCCTGTCCCCATTCCCATCCCATCACCATCCCTTTCTTACTTCCCACCCCCATCCCTGTCCCCACCTCACTCCCTGTCCCCTCCCTATCTGCTACTCCATCCTTGTCCCTGTTCCCTCCCTATCTCCACTCTATCCCACCTGCATCCCCTGTCCCCATCCCCATCCTGTCCTTGTCCCCCCTCCTTCCCACCACCATCCATGTCCTCATTCCCATCTTCATCCTTGTCCCCATCCCCTTTCACTTCATCCCTGTCCCCATCCCCTTCCTGTCCCCATCCCCTTCTTCACTCCCACCCTTATCCACGTCCCCATCCCTCTTCCCACCCATCCCTACCTCTCCAGAGCCCCCGGACTCCCTCCTCCCTGGCAATGGTTCTGTAGGCAGCCACGGTTCCACGGTACTGGCGCCCGCTCTCGGGCATCGCCCCGTGGGCCTGGAACCGAACCTTGACCACGTCGGTGGGTTGGGCACAGGCCACGGCCACTGCCCCCGTGGTGCTGCCCGCCAGCAGCCGCACCCACAGCCCCGTGGCTGCAGAGGAAGGGCAATGG
>NW_009953297.1:141875-142421 GCF_000747805.2 Chaetura pelagica
GGGAGGGGCCCCCCCCCCCCCCGACTGTGCAGGGACTCCCTGGCCCTATGCAGACCCCTTGGCTGTGTGGGGACCCCCAACCCTGTGGGGTCTCTGGCTCTGAGGGGAACCCTAACTGTGCAGGGACCCCCAGCCCTACAGGGAATCCCAACCTTGAAGGGCCCCCCAGCCCTGCAGGGACCCAGGCTGTGAGGGGACCCCCAAAAGCTGTGGGGACCCCCAGTTATGAGGGAACCCTCATCTATGTGGAAACGCTGGGCTGGGCAGCAGTTGAGCAGTTCATCTTGGGGGTGGGTCGTTCCCCTCCGGGTGGGCTGTCCCCTTCTGGGAGAGGGCTGGGGGGGAAGGGTTCACAGGGACAGGGTCTTGAGGGATGGGGTCTCCCCACACTCACTCTCAGCACCCTTGGGGGTGTAGAGCTGCTTGACTGAGTCGTAGAGGCCGATGCGGATGGAGGCGAAGCTCATCTGGCGCTGCAGCCCGGCCCCCAGCCCCCGGTACAGGCTGCCCGGCCCCTCCGTCCTCACCATGGTGCTCAGCGTCCCC
>NW_009953297.1:142726-143684 GCF_000747805.2 Chaetura pelagica
CCAAAAAAAAAAAGCAGCCAAATCCTGAAACACCAAAATCTTCCATTGCTGGGGAAACTGAGGCACAGGGCTTTCCTCACTCAGCCCGGGGCTGCTGTGGGATTTGCTGCTCCCACCCACCCCGTCCCACCACAGCAGGGGGGGCTCGGTGAAGAGTCCCACCCACGATGACCGTGTCCTCACCGTAGGGACCTGGGCACCGTGTCCTGCCTCCTTCTTTAGACCCTTCTCCTTGGAGCCATCAGCCCTGAGAGCTCCTCCTTGGCCCCTCCTTAAATAACACCCGGGAGGACATTCCAGTGTCCACCAGGATCGGGTGACAGTGAAACCCTGTTCCCCTGGTGCCATTTGAGCTGATCAGAGCGGAGTCATGACGGGGTGGCTGATCCAGCCCCCTGCCCCCTCCCCACATGGCATGGCTGGGGGTGGGAAGGGGTCCTGCAGCACCCAACCATGTGGTCCTGCCTCTTTGGTGACCACTGGGACCTCAGGGATAGAGAAGTGATTTTGGTTATTTAACCCAAATGTGCTTGGGAAGGAAGAGACCAAGACACCCGAGGCTTTTGCCACCAACAGTTGAGGCAGCGCAGCCCCGAGGGTGCCCCACGTGGGGCACCTCTGACCCCTGGCAGGGACCAGGCAGCTGTAATTCATCCCAGGCAGTTGCCAAACTTTCCAGCAGGATTTCCTGCCCGTGGTGTAACGTGTCATCCGAGCTCACGTGGAGCACCCCAAGGGCAGGGGCCATGCAGGAGGCTTGGAGGTAAAATCCCTCCTGTGCTCAAGGCCCTTTCGAGTGTGGCTGTGAACAGAATCCTATCAAGAATCAGGTTTGGGTTGGAATGGACCTTAAAGCTCATCCAGTTCCAACCCCCCTGCATGGGCAGGGACACCTCCCAGCAGCCCAGGCTGCTCCAAGCCCCATCCAACCTGCCCTTCAACACTGCCAGGGATGGGG
>NW_009953297.1:143813-146043 GCF_000747805.2 Chaetura pelagica
CTCCCGGCCTGGCTCCAGAGCTGCTCCAGCCCTCCCAGCATCTCCGGGGCCTCCTCTGGCCTCTCTCCAACAGCTCTGTGTCCTTCCTGTGCTGGGGACCCCAGAGCTGTTCCCAGCCCTGCAGGGGGGTCTCAGCAGAGCAGACCTTAAAACCTTAAATCCTTAAATCCCAAATCCAAAGCTGTTTTTGAGAACCAGCTCAGAGATCCAACCCATTTCACACAGGCTGCACCACCTGGTGGCATTCAAACTCTTGGCAGAGCAGTGACCTTCACACCTGTCCCCAGCCCCATCACCTTCCAGGAAACACTTCTAGGACAACCCCTCCTGCCTGTTCCCAGGAGCTCCAGGGGGGAAGGACTCCCAGTCACCTGGGAACACCAGGCTCGTGACCTGGCAGCGCGACGCTTGGCACCGGCCAAGAAACCAGGGGGATTTTATTGAAACCCAAACACTGGGGAAGAGCAGTACAAAAATAAATCAGTTCATATCAAAGCCCCTGATCCCAAGGTACCTGACATGAACATGTATAAAAATAATTTAAATATACAAAAATTCCATCTTCCAAGCACAACCCTCTGTACGCACGTAGGAATTTTACAGCATCCTTGGCCTGTGTTTCCACAAGCACCTTGGGCACGAAGATCCCTCTGGAATCCACAAATTACCCTTCCCACCAACTATTTTGGAAAGGCCACTGAGGAGGGAGCTCATCTTCCATGCCTGCAGGGAGGTGACATTTCTCTGCTCCTTGATGGGAGGGCAGATTTCTGACGTTCTCCACCACGTGGCTGAAGGCGCCGTCTCCAAAGTGGATTATTTGTGTTTACTCAAAATAAACCCAAGAGGTTCATTGGAGACATTTCACACCAATCAATCCCAAACCTGGAGTTATCTGCAGATGAGGGAACAGCTCACTGGTTACCCAAAGCCATGAGTCTCATCAGGGACCTGCCCTTGGTCTCTCGGCTCCCCTTGGTTGACCACCAGGCTTTGTGTCTCTCCAACGAGACACTAATTAGGCCAATTAAAAACCAGAGCCTGAAACCTACAGTGTCAACCTCCTGTCCCCTGGAGGACCTGGAGTTTGCTGATGCATCAGGTTGAGGAAGCAGCTTCCACAGATGACCTCTCACCAACGTTATTCCTTCTTGGACAGCTGAGCAGAGAAGATCCTGGAGATCCTTTTGGCTTCTTCCTCTGAGAGATCAGCCCTGGGCCTGGGCCGGGCAGGTCTCTGGTGCAGGATGAGCCCTGGGTGCCCTGGGCTGCTGCTCTGAGGAGAGAAGGAACAAGAGGTTGGAGCCACCTCTGCCTTGTGCCCCTTTTCTGGTGGCAGCAAAGCACAAGGTGGTGCGGAGTGAGGGAGGTTGGACACATGGAAAAATCCCTCAGGAGGTGTTTTGGATTTCTCACTGTGTCTCCTCAGAGGAGTTTTTCTCTCGTTCCACGCACTGAGAGGCAACTGTTTGGGGAAAAAACCCACCTGTTTGTTCCAACTGCTTGGGAAAAAAAATCAGAGAATCAGAGAATCATTAAGGTTGGAAAGGACCTCTGAGATCACCAAGTCCAACCACTAAACCAACACCACCATCTCCACTAAACCTCATCCCAAAGTGCCACGTCTACACGTTCTATGAAGACCTCCAGGGATGGTGACTCCACCACTGCCCTGGGCAGCCCGTTCCAACCACTCTGCCAGTAAATAAATCGTTCCTAATTTCCAATCTGAACCTCCCCTGGTGCAACCTGAGGCCATTTCCTCTTGTTCTCTCGCTTGTCACTTGGGAGCAGGGACATTTTAACATCATGAAGTATGATAAGACCAAGTGCAAGGTCCTGCACCTGGGTGGGGCATCCCAAGCACAACTACAGGTTGGGTGGAGAATGGATCAAAAACAGCCCTGAGGAGAAGGACCTGGGGGTGATGGTAGATAAGAAGCTCAACATGAGCTGGAGCCCAGAACCCACCCGTGTCCTGGGCTGTGTCACCAGCAGCATGAGCAGCAGGGCCAGGGAGGGGATTGTCCCCTCTGCTCTGCTCTGCTGAGACCCCCCTGCAGGGCTGGGAACAGCTCTGGGGTCCCAGCACAGGAAGGACACGGAGCTGTTGGAGAGAGGCCAGAGGAGGCCCTGGAGATGCTGGGAGGGCTGGAGCAGCTCTGGAGCCAGGCTGGGAGAGTTGGGGTGTTCAGCCTGGAGAAGAGAAGGCTCCAGGGAGAGCTGAGAG
>NW_009953297.1:146136-171237 GCF_000747805.2 Chaetura pelagica
CCATCCCTGGCAGTGTTGAAGGGCAGGTTGGATGGGGCTTGGAGCAGCCTGGGCTGCTGGGAGGTGTCCCTGCCCATGCAGGGGGGTTGGAACTGGATGAGCTTTAAGGTCCCTTCCAACCCAAACCATTCTGTTACTCTATGATCATCTGGGTTTGAACACATCCCCCAGCCCTCACACTCCCTCCCAGCTACAGCTGCTCTCAGTGTACACAGACACTCATTTCACCCAGAGAGGAGAGACCCAACTCCAGCTGCCCTCAGAGGCTGAAGCACATGGGGCTGTTTCAGGACACGTCCCTCATGAGCTGCAGGGCAGGGAGGTCCCTTGGCCAGTGGGGTTTGATTCTGAAAGCTGATCTGTCCTCCTGCCCTTTCACCTACATCCCTGGGCTGCTTCTCCATCCCAGCTGGGCTCAGCCTCGCTGGGCACAGACACAGGGGAAAGGTCTCCTGAGGTGATGAGCTCCCTGCTCTGATTTGCACCATATGGGGAGGGAAATGGCTTTTTTTTTAAGGAATAAAAAGGTTTGGGGATTCCTTGTGTTTGGTTCCCTGCACTTTACAGGCTCCAGGAGTGAGCACATGGAGTGTTAGTCCTGTGACAGCACTGCTGGTGGAGACCCAGGTGGTGACCACTTAAAACCAGATTGTCTGCAACCACCTGTATGTGAAGAGCTCACAGGAACCAACTGCCACTTAAAACAGTAGCAGGTTTAAAGTAGAGAATCACCAAATCAGAGACTGGTTTGGGTTGGAAGGGACCTTAAAGCTCATCCAGTCCCACCCCTGCATGGGTAGGGACACCTCCCAGCAGCCCAGGCTGCTCCAAGCCCCATCCAACCTGCCCTTCAACACTGCCAGGGATGGGGCAGCCACAGCTTCTCTGGGCAACCTGGGCCAGGCTCTCCCCACCCTCACAGCACAGAATTTCTTCCTAATGTCCAATCTAAATCTCTCCTCTTCCAGTTTTAATGCATTCCCTCTTGTCCTTTCACAACACGCCCCTGTAAAAAGCAACAGCTCTATAGGAAATTACCCAAAATATCCAGTTTATCCTATTTCAAAGGGTCAGGAAACTGCACTTTCCACAATTCCCCCTCACGAGTGGTTGTGCTACAGGTGCCTCTGTGCCCAGTTAGGAACTGAGAGCCAGGAACTCATGTTTTGAGTACAAGGAACAAACATTTTCCTGACCCACCAGGACACTTCTAATGAATTGCAGTGGGAGCAGTTGCAAGTCCTGCAGTTCAGAAGAGCAGGGAACAGAGTGTGTGGGATAAGAATCAGGAAAAGAGAACAAAATGGCCTTGAGAATCCCAGGTCCCCCAGAGCCAGCAGCACAGCTCAGTGCTTCTGCAGACAGGAAAGGACTTTTTCTTTGCTTTGCACTAACCCAGTGACCTAAACCAGCTGGAAAAGAACCTCACCCTGGTTGTGGGAATGGTTGAAATTGATTCTAAAGGAGAAACGAAATGAGATTTTCTCCTTTGTTCTTAAGAGTTCACAATCCAGAGGGTCCCATGGTACTTCTCCTGAGTCACAGACTGAGCTGGTTTCTGATCTGGTCTGCCAAAAATGCTGCTGCAGAACGTGCTGCAACACTCAGCAACATACCCTGAAAAAGCACTGTCCTCTGAAGGTGACAACAGGACACAAGAGCAGGTGGCTGCTGCTACTTGATGCCACCAAGGTGATGAGGAGCAGGCTGTACACTCCTGGCTGCAAGTAAACAAGTGGAAAATATCCCCCTCGTGTGCTGTTTCAGGTGGAAGTGGCTAAAATCCTCCTCCTCCCATTTTCATGTCACTGTGTCCACCAGAGGTGAGAAGATGCACTTATCTATCCCAAGGACCTTCCTAAAAATGAGCTTCCAGCTGTAGGAGAGGTTTGGGACCTCACAGCAAAGAATTTCTTCCTTATATCTCATCTAAGTCTCCCCTTATTTTAGCTTGAGGAGAGGCTGGGAAAACTGGGTTTGTTCAGCCTTGGGAAAACTGGGTTTGTTCCAGTCCTTAAAGGGTGGCTCCCAAGAAGATGGAGACTCCCTATTAACAAGGAGTCCCATGGAAAAGACAAGGGGTCATGGGCACAAGTTGCTCCTGGGGATGTTCCCATTGGATTCAGAGGTAAATGTTTCCCCATCAGGACAGTCCAATACTGGAACAGTCTCCCAAAGGAAGTGATGGATTCCCTCACACTGGGCAGTATAAAGTCTCAGCTTGACAGGGTGCTGAGCCACCTCATATCAACTGGAGTAGGACCTGGAAAGGTTGGACCAGATGGTCCTTGAGGTCCTTTCCAGCCTGGCATTCTAGGATTCTTGAAACTGTCCCCACCACTCCATGCTTTCTTTGGCCTCAGTGATCTTAGAGATCTTCTCCAACTGTGACAACTCTGTGGCTCTTCTTGCTGCCATGCCATGTGTGAAGCAAAAGAGAAGTTTAGAAGCTCAAAGAGAAGTTTAGAAGCTCAAAGAGAAGTTTAAGAGCAGAGTGAACACTCACAGCTCAGAGAGATGATAAGAAGCCTGATAAAATTTCATCTGTTGGTTTAACTTCACCACCAGTTTTGGGGTATGGCTGCAGGAAAGAGCTGCACTTCTGCACGTACCTCTGTGTGAAGCTGTTTCTCTTTGAAATATGCAAATTCCTCACACACACACATTTAACAGCCTCACTGCTGCATTTTGAAGATGCTCCAAGACACATCAAACAGTCTCAAACAGCCAGGGTTTTCAACTTCCTGCACAGTTCTGAGAGCACACATCTGAAATGAGGTGTTTACACCATTTCTTGTCTCCAAAACATGCTTGAGCAGTTCAGACCACGACCTGAGCTTGTCCTGAGTTTCTCCTTCTCTGTCCCTAAGCCAAGACATGACCCTGAGTCCCTGATGCTCAACCCCAAAACACACACCAGAAAGATGCAAGAGGAAAGAGGACCCAGACACAGCTCACCCTTCACTTTTCTTTTTATAGACAGGACAGTGTCACTTAAACCAGCCAAGGATTATCCAAGTGCTGAGTGCCAGGGCAAAGTAAACAGATTTATTAGCATTTTATAGGTGGTGGGGGGGTGGTGGTTTATTTCAAGGTCAAAGAATTCTGGTAAGTGAGGGGGAGAACCTGTCAGCCCTGTGGCTCAGCAGATTGAAGGCTGGTTTTGTTTGTGCACAGGGAGGAAGGAATGAAAAGAGATCTGTGTCAATAGACTACAGCCCATCTTTGGAGTGACCTTGCAACTACTTTGCCTTCCGGGCCAGGAAAAGGTTTGGATGAAATCCCAGAGCACAGCCAGCAATTCCCAAAGAGGTGTGAAGAATCCAGCCACCTTTTCCTCCTTTTCTGATGGTGAAAATGAAAGAGAACATGGGCATTTCTGTTGGGCAGGTTAGGAGGGTGGGTTTAGTGGGTAAAAGCCTGAGCCCTGTTCTCTGGGTAAGTTGAGTGAGGGAAAAGAAGAGTTTTGAAATCATTCTATGATTCTATGACAAGGGCTTGGAGTGAGAGGACAAGGGGAATGGATCAAAACTGGAAGAGGGGAGATTTAGGTTGGACATGAGGAAGAAATTCTGTGCTGTGAGGGTGGGGAGACCCTGGCCCAGGTTGCCCAGGGAAGCTGTGGCTGCCCCATCCCTGGCAGTGTTGAAGGGCAGGTTGGATGGGGCTTGTGCAGCCTGGGCTGCTGGGAGGTGTCCCTGCCCATGCAGGGGGGTTGGACTTAGATGATCTTTAAGGTGTCTTGTAACCCAAACCATTCTGGGATTATATGATTTCTGCTTGGCAGGCCAGGAGGGTGGATTTAGTAGGTAGAAAGAAGCCTGAGCTCTGCTCTCTGGAGACGCTGAGTAAGGGAAAAGAAGAGCTTGGGTGGCTGGGACTGAAGTGGGAGCAGATCAAGAAGAAACATTATGACTGAGAAAGGGTGGCTGGACCATTGCTAAAAGCCTTTTAACTCTGAATCTGCCCAAGTCTGTGTTGTTAAAGAGTTCTTTCCAATTCACACTGTGGGTAAATCCACGTATACACAAATCACAGGATCACAGAATCATTCAGGTTGGAAAAGACTTTTAAGATCATCGAGTCCATAACCCAACTCTACCAACCATTAACCCAACTCCACCAACCATTAACCCAACTCTACCAAGTCCAGTGCTTAAACCATGTCCCTCAGCACCACATCTAGAGGTCTTCTGAACACCTCCAGGGATGGAGACTCAACCACCTCTCCAGGAGCCTGTTCCACTGTTGAAATACCCTTTCAGTGAAGAAGTTTCTCCTAGTATCAAATCTAAACCTTCCCTGGCACAACTTGAGACCATTTCCTCTGTCCTGTTTCTTACCCTTTTGGAATATTCAGATGTGAGGAGAAAAAAAAAATAATCTAGCTCTTTTAATGAAGTTTATTAAATCCTCAATTTTTTAACTACTTTCTCCTGCCCCCCCAAACCCTAAGTTGCATCAGGAACTGTTTGGAAAAGTACTAAGAGGAGAAAAGCACAAAGCTGCTTGCTGAACTGGAATAGTGGCAGAAGTTGAACCAGGATTGCTGGGTCAGACAGGAGAGCAGGTGACCAGTGTGGAAGAGGTGAGCTGGGAAGAACCTCAAGAACTGGAAGGCTGAGTCTGATGTAGTGGAGGAAAAGGTTAAAAAAAATGTAGATTTCCTGGTATTTTGTAAAACTCAGGTCCCTGGAAGATGAGCACAGCACCCAGGCTGAGGCCTGAGCTGCTGCAGCACCTCCTCAGATCCCTGTATCCCTGCAGGATGAGCTCAGAGGACCCTTCTATCTCAGAATGTTGGACCAGATGATCCAACCTTCTAAGATTGGACCGGGTGATCCTTGAGGTCCCTTCCAACCTGGCATCCTATGATTCTACAACAACAACACCTCCCTGGTTTCCTCATCATTTTGTGTAGGAAGCCAGGGAAAGCAGGAGTCAGACAAGCCAGGGGAAGGTGGCAGGAACACCAGGAGAGAGGTTTGCCAGCTGCCACGTGAGCAAGAGGGGCCTGCTGATCCCCAGAGGAGAACAGCTCGGGTTTCAGCCTTGCCGTCATACTCGGTGTTTGCTGAACTGTGCAGAAACCAAACAAACCCACATTTAGCAGCTGATGTTCTCCAGGCTGACTGAGAACAAAACCATGAGGAAGCAGCTCTGCTGAACTCTTGTTTTGCCACCAGCAGAAGCAAAAGACTTCTTGTTCTTCATACAGAGTGTGCACGACTGAGTCCTGTCACAACAGCCCCTACAAGTGCTACTTGGAAGGATTTGCTGCAGCTAATCCTGGAATTTAGCTCATTTAAGGTCAGATATATCCAAATAGGGCCTTGCTAATATTCTCCCTAATTATTAATTACTTTCAGGAGTGTGTTTTCAGCCACTGCAGAGAGAGGGAATTCAAGTCAAGCTGATATCAGCTTGATACCAGAAAAAAAATAAATACCATTTTTACAACACACACCAGCAAATATTTACCTGGGCTGTAAACATGTTTATTTATTTAAAGTGATTTCCATCACTTCAGAGCTATTAGATCCTGCCTGTTTCTGTTCTGTTGAATCAAGCAAGCTGTTTCTGATTGCATAAATGTTCCTTGGGGTGCTTGTTCCCAGGTCATAAGGAGGGAAACAAGCACATTATCTTTTCTGGGAGAGGGAAACAAACAGCCCAGCTGGTGCACTGCCCAGGTCCACATCAACACCCCCAGCAAAGCTGTGGCTGGAAAAGCATGACATGTAGACCTCAAAACAACTGAGCCACAAACCTCCTGCAGCAAACAAATATTTATGTACAGAAAACCACCCATGCAACAGCAAAAGCAAGCAACAAGCAGCTCTCCTGTCTGAGGAAGGATCACTCCAACTGCTCCACTGCTCCCTCTGCTGAAGAACAGTTCCTTGAGGCCTCTCAGGGAGAGGCTCTCACCACAAACTCCCTCCTTTCATCCTGATTTGAAAGATATATAAATTTGAGTCATCATTGACAAGTTGCAGCTTGTGTCCCCAAAATGAGGCACCTCACCTCTTATTAAAGCCCAAGGAAGAGTGGAATGAGTGCCTGACCCCAGAGGAGGGGAAGTGCAGCACTGACTGAGCATACAGACAAGCTGATTAACATAAATGCATAATTATCACTGCCAATGCAACCATGAATGTTGAAAATGATTCTCACAGAGAGAAGAGGTATCAGAAAGGTTCTCCTTGATGGGATTTGGAAGCCATCACCTCTAGGATAAGTGCTGACAGGTAAAGGCAGGGAGAAGTAACTTCCTTTCCTGCTTTAACAACCAGACTCCATGAAGTTGGGATAATAAAGGAAAGGAAGGGATGTCCCATACTTACTTTCAGTGCTGTGGAAGGATGAGAAGAAATGCTGAGCAGTCTCATGGAGGCTTCCATCTGCTGGAGTGGGAGGAAGAAGTTGGGAACAACAGGATCAGATCTGAGCAGAACTGTTAAGGAACCATCTGTGGCAGTGTGTAGTTGCATAGAACTGCAGATGTGGAACAATCCTCACTGTAACAGCTGGGAATGGATCCCAGGATGGTCAAGCTGATGAATTTTCATCAATATCCTATAATTCTGAACATTTGGTTCTCTCACCTGGCCTCACATCAACTTGCTTAACAGTAATAACCTCCCATAAAATTCCAACACAACTTAGTGAAACTGAGTTAGAAATCTGGGATCTGTGCAAGAAACATGGGCAAGTATTTTAAAAGCAAATCAAACTATGTTTAATTAAATTAAACTACAGAATAAACGCAAGAGCTATGATAAATGGAGAAAAACAAGATGGGGAAAAAATGCAAGAAGACATGTTCAAACTACCCAAAATCATAGAATAGAATCAGAGAATGGTGAAGGTTGGAAGGGACCTTAAAGACCATCAGGTTCCAACCCCCCTGCCATGAGCAGGGACACCTCCCACCAGACCAGGTTGCACAAGCCTCATCCAACCTGCCCTTCAACACCTCCATGAATCATGAAAATGAAATAACTCTCAGGAATATATTGGTTATAAATGGTAAGGAAGTCATCACCACAGTGTGTGAAACCAAACATAACCAAGATCTTCCAACCTTCCCAGGCCACCAACTCCAGGTTCATTTTACAGGGCTTCACACAGGGGATTTCTCCTCCCTGAGGCCAGTGACATTCTAACCAAGAAGACATGCTCCTCCAGTGCAGTATGTGTTTAAGAGAAGAGAAAAGAAGGATACAAAAGCATTTTTGGTTTGACAGACTTTTCTGACTCTTCCAGTGGGTCTTCACTACTGTCATCAGAAAAGTTTTCACCATATCCTTCTGAGCCTGCTTGGGCTGACAGACTCTGAACACTGACCTCATCAGAGCCACTTTCTTCCTTGTCTTCATGATCTTCATTTGCAGCCTCACTGGTTCCCCCTTTCTCTCTTTCTGTGGTTTTTAAATCAGTTGAACCAACATCTGGAGGAGATTCCAGTAGTTCTTTTGAGCCTGCATAAAACTCTTCATCAGGTTTAGTGTCCACTGCTCTATCCCAGTCACAACTTCCACCTTCTGCAGGGCCATCAGCTGTTTGAGACACTCCTGACAAATGAGCAGGCTGAAACTGCTCCTTCCCAGCTGTTTCTGTACCACTGCCCAAGCTCTGAAAGCCTTCTGGTGCTGCCCAAGGACTGCCTTCCTCTGCGTGGAGAGAGCTAAGGGTGGTGAGCATGCTTGGGTTGTCACCTTGTAGGATGCCAGACAGGGTGCTGCTCCGTCTGCTGGTTCCTCTTTGGAAACAATTTATATCCACCAAGCACTGATCTTCAGACCTGCTGTCTACAGGCTGGTGGTCTGCACCCTGCTCTGCTTCAGACACCACACTGGACCAGGGGCTGGTTTTGTCTGTCAGGGTTGTTAGTTCATTAAGAGTTCGTGGCTCTATAATATCTTCTTCATAGTCCTCTTCACTGTGGGGCTGGATGGCAAAAGCACCTTCACCTTCCTGGATGGAGTCTGGTGGCAAAGGACCTTCTCCTCCAGGGATAGCTTGGTCTAGGAATTCATGCAACATGTGTCTCTCAAACACAGATCTCCCAAAAGAACATGGCTGCTGTGTATCACTGCAGATGCTGGATGAGTCCAACTCCAGTTGGCCTTGAGATTCTTCTGTTCTGGCTTCTTCATCCTTCTGGCTGGGTCCCTGTGTAGCACCCACCTTCCTGCTGCTGTCCTGATGCACACTGGGAGATTCTTTGCTATTTTTAGTTTCTGATGATTAACAGAAAAGAGTATCAGTAAATGCAGGGAGCAACAATTCACCTTTTGTCTGATTTATTTGGGCTTTTTTCAGAAAGCTGTATGTAGAAACACAGAATTGTTTTGGTTAGAAAAGACCCTTAAGATTCTCCACTCCAGCCATTAACCCAGCCCTGCCAAGGCCACCCCTGCCCCATGTCCCTCAGCACCATCTCCAGGGCTTGGAACCCCCTCCAGGGATGGGGACTCCCCCCCTGCCCTGGGCAGCCTGGGCCAGGCCCTGACAACCCTTGCCAGGGAGAAATTGTTCCCCAGATCCAACCTCAACCTCCCCTGGCACAACTTGAGGCCGTTCCCTCTTGTCCTGTCGCTTGTTCCTGGGGAGCAGAGCCCGACCCCCCTGGCTCCAACCTCCTCTCAGCAGCTGCAGAGCCAGCAGGTCTCCCCTCAGCCTCCTTTGCTCCAGGCTGGACACCCCCAGCTCCCTCAGCTGCTCCTCATGCTGATCACTGACACCAGGAAGATTCCTTAAGGAGATACTTGAAGGCAGCTTCTGACCAAAAACTCCAAGCCAAGTGACAACTCACCATTGATTAGGCTGCTGACCTGAGACACCAACTGACCAGACTTTTCCAAAATGCAGCATCTGTTGGGATTCACTTCTCTGCTCATCAAGCCCTGATGATCACTCTCTGGCTCCTCGTGGCTTGGTTTGGAGGTGCTACCATAACTGAAGTCAGGAAAAGACCTGGTCAGCTTCTGACTGAAGTATCTTTGAAGCTCATCCAGCTCACTCAAGTTTTTCCTGTAAGCAATTAGGCAAGAGAAAAACAACCCTGTGGCACACTGGTTCTACTGGTGTCCTTCCAGACAACAGCAGGTAAATATGGACAGGCAAGATTAAGGGTTAGTGCTGAAAACCAGATCAGAAGGTAAGTATTGAGGTTGCCCTGTCTGATCAAGAGGACAACACACCAGAACAAAGCTGAATTGGGTATGAATTCAGGCTTGAAGTTGTTTTTTTAAAAAAAGAGCTAGTTTTAAACTTACTTTATCAAAGGAGGCTGCATTTGAGGTGGCCTTCCAATAGAAGACATAAAGACAAGAATATGAATTGATTTATGACTGAGCTTGATAAAAACCTGAGGATTTCCAGCTGCTTAAGATCTAAGGATTTTATGATATTTTGCTTGTGGTAGCAGAGGAAGGGATGGAATGACTCAGAAAGTCTCTTTCAGTTCCATATTCCTACAGATATTTATTCAATCACAGAATCCCAGAATGGTTTGAGTTGGAAGGGACCTTAAAGATCATCTAGTTCCAACCTCCCTGCATGGGCAGGGACACCTCCCAGCAGCCCAGGTTGCTCCAAGCCCCATCCAACCTGCCCTTCAACACTGCCAGGGATGGGGCAGCCACAGCTTCTCTGGGCAACCTGTTTCAGTGTCTCCCCACCCTCACAGCACAGAATTTCTCCCTCCCATCTCAGCTCCAGCTCCCTCTGCCAGCTGGAAACCCTTCCCCCTGCTCCCATCCCTCCCTGCCCTTGTCCCAAGCCCCTCCCCAGCTTTCCTGGAGCCCCTTCAGGCACTGGAAGGTGCTCTCAGGTCTCCCTGGAGCCTTCTCTTCTCCAGGCTGAACACCCCAACTCTCCCAGCCTGTCTTCCTATGATAGGTGCTTCAAATTCAAGCTCTGCTTTGCAAACTTAGGGCTGTGAATGACCTCCTTGGCCACAGCTCTGCCTCACCTGAGAGCAGAGAGCAGAGAAGCACGTGATGACTGTGCTACTGGGTCCCCCTGGGCCTGCTGCAGGGACTCGTGGAACCGCCGCACGTTCTGCATGTGCTCCTTGTGCCGAGGTCTGTGTGTCCCAGGGGAGCTGAGTCTGCTGGACACAGGCCTAGGTTGAACAACAGGGAACAGTTTGAAACCTCTGAGCCTGAGAGGTCTGCCAACCAGCAACATCCAACATGTTTAAATGCATGGAAGAGCCACTGATGGATGAAACAAGCTCCTTCAAATGTCATCAGGAATTATAGAATCACAGGATGGTTTGGGTTGGAAGGGACCTTAAAAATCATCCAGTTCCAACCCCTGCATGGGCAGGGACACCTCCCACTAGACCAGGCTGCTCCAAGCCCCATCCTCATCATCTGATCTCCTCATCAGACTTGCCCTCCAGTCCCTTCCCCAGCCTCATTGTCTCCTCTGGACCTGCTCCAGCACCTCAAGGTCCTTCTTGCAGTGAGGGGCCCAGAGCTGCCCCCAGGACTGGAGGTGAGGCCTCCCCAGTGCTGAGCACAGGGGGAGAATCACCTCCCTGCTCCTGCTGGCCACACCATTCCTGATACAAGCCAGGATGCCATTGGCCTTCCTGGCCAACTGGGCACACTGCTGGCTCATGTCCAACTGGTTGTCAACCAGTGCTTCCAGTACTCTCTCTGCTGGGCCACCCTCCAGCCACTCTTCCCCAGCCTGTGGTGCTGCAGGGGGTTGTTGTGACCAAAGTGCAGGATCTGACACTTGCTCTTGTTGAACCTCACCCCATCTACCCAGCCTGCCCAGGTCCCTCTGCAGTGTCTCCCTGCCCTCCAGCAGGGATGTATCAGGAATGCTCTTTCCTCAGGCACACTTCTTATCCTCATGAAAAAGAAACCCGAACACAAACACAACCCTGACTCTTATAAAGGCCTGGAAGAAGCACCTGCCAGTTTTAGAAATGTGAATTGTAGATGTAAACCAGCATGGTGCAAATCCTGGTGTAGAAGGGTGCAAATGCAAGACAGCAGGAACCAGAACATTCTGGGGTTTGTTGCAAAGTACCTGCCTCAGGATTTCTGTCTCCTGGGCCACCCTCTCACTGGGAAAGGGGATTTGATTTAATCTTTAAGCTCAAACACAGGGAAAGACCTTGGACAGGGTTTGATGTGGGTTTTTTTTCAGTAGAACCAACAGCCTTCAGTGAGTTTCTGAGTCCTGAGAAGAATCAAAATGGTTGAGACCCCACAGCCTTACCGCTCTCGGGTGGGAAAAGTGCCTTCCTGTGACATCTGCTTGGAAAGACTTGTGGCATTATTGGGGAAAGCTGGAAAGTTGGGTTTGACCTACAACACAGAGCAACACTGCACATGAGTCTCCCACAGCAAGAAGACAGAGAAATGAAAGGAGTATTTTGCTGAGCTAACAAACAAAACCTTCCGTTTTCTAAACAGTTTTACATTTTTAAAAGGATCTTCCAGTCCTGAGCCAAAGCACCATTCCTCAACATTCTTATTTTGGAGACATTTGTTAATTCCCCCCACACTACCAAAGAGTAAAGTGATGGAAAGCAGGGTACAGAGGCTCTAATACTTGTGTATGTCACAACCCAGTGCAACTGACATATCTATATAACAGAAAAAAACCAAACAAAACCAACACAAGAAATGGCAAATCTTCCAGAAAAATAATTTCTGCCAAATTAGAAATTTCCTAACCAACAAAAGGCTGGGTTAACCATCTGGTTTGGGGCAGCAGCTGCCACCCAAAGCAGCAAACAGAACAAACTCCCAGACATCTAAAACCACCCAACATTCTCCTAATAATAAAAACCAACCCAAACACCCATGAAGGAACAGCAGAGCGAAGCCACTGGAGATGCTCCTGACCTGGGTTTCTGTGAGTGCTGCAACCAGAGCTGCCCTGCAGCTCCCATGGAAACACACAGAGGAATTAAGTGTTTCTGATACATTTACACAGACAGACTCCTTTACAGCCCTGTGAAGCCCCCAGAGCTGATGATGAGGAATCTAATCAGACGTGCAGAGGGGAGGGAACTGAAGGACTCACTGAGGAAGCTGCTGGCTGGGTGCGGAGCCTGGCCTGTCGTTCCTCCTTGAGATGACTGATGTTTTGAAGAGGGGAAACTGCTACTTTGATCTGCCCTCGGCACTGCCCACTGAGATCTGTAATATTGTACCACCCACACACCAGCTGGAAGCCAGAAAGAAGAGGAGAAAGGTCCACTGAGGCAAATCCTATCACTCGTTCGGTCTCTGGGGAAGAAGAATATGAAGCATCTATGAATCTCAACTGCCTGGAATTGGAATATTTTCAAGAATGCAAAAAATCAGTCAGTTATACAGGCCTTGAAATCTGTCTAGACTTTACAGGGAAAGACATAAAGCAGAAAAAAACCCCTGGTTTCAAAGATGACAGCTTTCATGAATCATAGAATGGTTTGGGTTGGAAAGGACCTTCAAGATCATCCAGTTCCAACCCCTGGATGGGCAGGGACACCTCCCACCAGCCCAGATTGCTCAGAGCAAGTAAAGAGTGAAACAAAAAGAAGTGGAGGAAAAGGAAAACAGAGATTAAGAAAACAGAAATCAGACTTAGATTTTGGTTGTTAACATGCTTCAAACTAAGAGACTGGTGGTGTCTTGATGGAGAAGCAGGATAAACTGTTTCATGCAATTAAACCAGCTTCCTCCCTATGGATTTGTCCATATTGTGGCTGTTGGTAACATTGCTGGTAACTGACAGCAGGGTGAGGGTCTTGCTGCAGGAGTAAGAAAGGACAGGAGGGTTATATACCCTCAGTGATACTTAATCAGAACTAGTTAAAAACTAGTTGTAATAAAGGGAAAAAAATTCAGCTTGAAAATGGGCTGGAAATGAGAGACAATCAATGAACCTAGAAGCCAATCCAGGGAACTCCAAAAATGCATTTCATCTCCAGAATTGCTGCATTCTCACTTCAGAAACTCTTCTTCCTTCCCTTTTCCCTTTGCCAACACTTTCAAAAAAATGATGATTTGTCATTACACTGTTGGATTTTTGTGCAACATTTTGTCTTTTCTGTCTTGTAAATTCATCTGAAGTACAGAACAAGCAATCCTATCCAAGAAGAAGATATTATCTGGATGATTTTAGCAATTATATTCAGGTAAAAATGGCCCTCCAAGGAAAGACCAGGGCAGGGAGAGGGATTACCAGGAGAATCACTGGGTACACACAGTACTCTGAGGACTACAGAATAGCCAAGTTATGTGGGAAGTTTATTCTGTAGCAAGAAATCAGCAGCTGAGCTTTAACATGTAAAAAGAAAGAACCACCACAGTATTTTGGAGAAGAGAAGGCTCCAGGGAGACCTTAGAGCACCTTCCAGTGCCTGAAGGGGCTCCAGGCAAGCTGGGGAGGGACTTGGGACAAGGGCAGGGGGTGAGAGGACAAGGGGGAATGGATTAAAACTGGAAGAGGGGAGATTTAGGTGAGACATTAGGAGGAAATCCTGTGCTGTGAGGGTGGGGAGAGCCTGGCCCAGGTTGCCCAGGGAAGCTGTGGCTGCCCCATCCCTGGCAGTGTTGAAGGGCAGGTTGGATGGGGCTTGGAGCAGCCTGGGCTGCTGGGAGGTGTCCCTGCCCATGCAGGGGGGTTGGGACCTGAGGATCCTTAAGGTCCTTTCCCACCCAAATCATTGCATGAGTCTACGATTTTAAAGATCACAGCCCAGCAGTTTGAACTGAAGAAGCAGGGCTGTTTCCCTAGCAAAAAACAAAATATTGGAGGATCTGGTTTGAAACTCAGAGCCTTCAGCTCCCCCAGTGAATGCTGAGACTGGATCCAGGAGCAAGTTTTAAAATAGATCCGTCCTACTATAAAACCCTTCGATTACAACTGGCAGAGACAACAAACAGTGTATGAAAGACATAGGAAAGAATTTCCTTCACTGGGAAAGCCCAAACTGTAAAATACTGTCACTTTAAAAATGAAACTAAACCTTGCCAGATGATTAATGGGGAAAAGAAGGATGAGGGGCAGGAAATCAAGGGGTATTTCCCTTTAGCATTCTTCTAGTGCAAGGTAAAACATATCTTTACAATTCCACTCTCCAATTTACTTAATAGAATTGATTCACTTGTACTAAATACACATCACCCAAGGAAAGGGATGCAGGAAAAACCCTGCTCTCAAAACAACACTGCAAACCTTACCTGCTTTATGCCACACTTTGAAGACCAAGGTTTGCTGTGGATCCAGCAGAAGATCTTTGGCTAATCTGTTAAGAACAAAAAAAAATAATATTTTGTACAAAGTAGGAAAAAGAACAATTACAGTAAAATGCTTGTGAAGGTTCAATGCCATTGCATCTATGCAGACAATGGATCAAAACTGGAGAAGGACAGATTTAGGTTGGACATTAGGAAGAAATTCTGGGCTGTGAGGGTGGGGAGAGCCTGGCCCAGGTTGCCCAGAGAAGCTGTGGCTGCCCCATCCCTGGCAGTGTTGAAGGGCAGGTTGGATGGGGCTTGGAGCAGCCTGGGCTGCTGGGAGGTGTCCCTGCCCATGGCAGGGGGGTTGGAACTGGATGATCTTTAAGGTCCCTTCCAACCCAAACCATTCTGTGATTCTATGATATTGGGCAAAAAGTTGTTTGAGGAGGCTTGATCTGAAAGCCAAGGTGAGGAAGGGCAGTTTGAGCTGTGCTGACCCTTGGCTGTGTTGTGTTTTGGCTCAAGACCTTGGATAGGTCAGTCTGTTTCCTTTCATCTGTTGTTCCCCCTCTAGAGGAAGGGGCTGCTAATTCCTAAAAGATTCTGGGGAAGGTTAAGTCAGACTTGATCCAATTTATTGGCCTTTCCTGTATCTTTTACTTTGTTTCACACTTAGAAATTATGCCCTGGTTCAGAACCAGAGCTCTAAGCTTGGATTCACCTACTCTAAATTGATGTACCTGGATGTTAAATTTCTGACTCAGAGCAGTTCAGCCATGGTTTCCTCTGCAGTCACTGGAGAAATGCAGGAACTTCCAGGCAGTGAGTTTAGAAACCAGATTCCCTGAGGATCCCTGTTTCTCTCCAGTGACTGCCAAAATGATGTGAGCACACAGCTGGGGACTTAAATACCTGAGCCTAAGGTAGAGTAGGTGAATTGACCACTCCAAGGAGCCTCAGCAGATCCAAGTAATTAATGAATCTTCAGTAATAAACCAGTCTCTGTAATCTTCTGGCTTCTCCAGTGTTTTTATTACAGATTTCAAATCATTTTCAAAGCAGAAGCCAAAGGTGTTTTTTCTAAACTAGATGGAACAAGCCTGCTACAGGCTAGAAGAAAGCATCCTGAGCTTATCTGGACAAGCACAAATAGACACCAGTGCCTGCACAGGAGTGGGCTTTTCTGCCAGGTTGCTGATTTGGGTTTTAGCTTTAGGGAATCTGTGATGTGAAGATAAAACCATTGAAAGACTCTGAGCTGAAGTTTTGTTTCATAAAATCATAGAATGGTTTGGGTTGGAAGGGACGTTAAAGATCCTCAGGTTCCAACCTCCCCTGCTATGAGCAGGGACACCTCCCACCAGCCCAGGCTGTACAAGCCTCATCCAACCTGCCCTTGAACACCTCAAGGGATGGGACAGCCACAGCTTCTCTGGGCAACCTGGGCCAGTGCCTTCCTGCCCTCATGGGGAAGAATTTCTTCCTGACCTAAATCTCCCCTTTCAGTTTAAAATCATCAGCCCTTGTCCCAAGCCCCTCCCCAGCTTTCCTGGAGCCCCTTCAGGCACTGGAAGGTGCTCTCAGGTCTCCCTGGAGCCTTCTCTTCTCCAGGCTGAACACCCCAACTCTCCCAGCCTGGCTCCAGAGCAGAGCTGCTCCAGCCCTTGGATCATCTCATAAAACATGGAAACAAGGATTTTTATTTGAGAGTACATGGCCAGGAAGTAGAGAAGCACCAACTGGAGATGTCTTTTTCAGACCAAAGTGTGTCTGTGTGGGCCCATGACACTTACCTTGCTTCTTGCTGGAAGTCCCAGACTGGTGAGTCTGTATTTTCTATTATTGACGTGGTTATTGGAGCATCTGCACCAGCAACAGCAAAGGAGACACAGCTACTGGGTGCTGCTACTTCACGTTCTGTCAGAGGACTCCCTAAAATTATACAGAATTAAATACAGATTTGTTATTAATTAAGAAATACAACACATAGAAGCAGTTTGGCAAATAGAATCATAGAATCATAAAATCTTAGGGGCTGGAAGGGACCTCGAGAGATCATCTAGTCCAACCCCCCTGCCAGAGCAGGGTCACCTAGAGTACATCACACAGGAACTCATCCAGGTGGGTTTTGAATGTCTCCAGTGAGGGAGACTCCACAACCTCCCTGGGCAGTCTGTTCCAGTGCTCTGTCACTCTCACAGTAAAAAAATGCTGGGGAGGGGCTTGGGACAAGGGCAGGGAGGGATGGGAGCAGGGGGAAGGGTTTCCAGCTGGCAGAGGGAGCTGGAGCTGAGATGGGAGGGAGAAATTCTGGGCTGTGAGGATGGGGAGAGCCTGGCCCAGGTTGCCCAGAGAAGCTGTGGCTGCCCCATCCCTGGCAGTGTTGAAGGGCAGGTTGGATGGGGCTTGGAGCAGCCTGGGCTGCTGGGAGGTGTCCCTGCCCATGCAGGGGATGGGACTGGATGATCTTTAAAGTTCCTTCCAAACCAAACCAGTCTATGTTTCTATGCTAAATTGTTTTTATTCAGCTTCAGGAAACACTTTATAACCCATGCCCAACCTAGACCCTTCTGAGTGCCAGGCAGAGCAATGAGGATGGGATGGGATTCACTCTGCAATGCACCAGTGAAACCTTCACAAGGTTCCTTGTGTAAACAGAGCTCAGGGCTTCAACCACAAGCATTTTATCCCTCATTCATCCTGAAACAACCTGGGACAAGGTTTGTGAGAAAACAGATAATGAATTAACTTGTCTGACTTAATTGTTGATCTTTGCACTTTGAGGCCGTTTCTCAACAGAGAGATGCAAGGTCAAGGGACAGAGCCAGATGTTCCCCAGATGCTGCTGGATATTATGGATTAGAGACTGTTGAATGAAAGCTACAGAATTTATACAATCATTTGCACTGAGTTACAGCCCTAAAAGGGGTTGAGATGCTTAGAGCTTCTTCTATACATGACCCTTCCTCCAGGCTTGGACTCTCTTTGTCATGTTCTCATTAATGAGATTAAGTTGCTGCAGTGGATCATGCCTTGTCAAGCTGCAGTAGCATTTTCCTGCTTACAGAGCTGCTTACAGTCAGATGGTGAATATGAAGCTGGCAAAATCTGCAAGGAGCAGTGGACTTAGCCAAGGGGAAACAAGGTCAGACTTTGCAACCAGCTACCCCTCAGTTCTTACACACTCCTTCCTCTCATGTGCCTTTAGACTCTTCCAAGAGTTTGCTGGCCAGGGTGATGAAAACTGATTATTATTAATCTGACTGAAATAAAAATAATTTTTTTTTCTCCTGAAGTCCATGAAAACATGATCAAATGTCACTGGGGAGGGACTTTTTACCAGGGCTTGTAGTGAGAGGACAAGAGGGAATGGTTTTAAACTCAAAGAGGGGGGATTTAGGTTGGATGTTAAGAAGAAATCCTTTGCTATGAGGGTGGGGAGAGCCTGGCCCAGGTTGCCCAGAGAAGCTGTGGCTGCCCCATCCCTGGCAGTGTTGAAGGGCAGGTTGGATGGGGCTTGGAGCAGCCTGGGCTGCTGGGAGGTGTCCCTGCCCATGCAGGGGGGTTGGAACTAAATGATCTTGAAGGCCCCTTCCAACCCAAATCATTCCATGATTCTATGAGTTCAGGAAGCAAGTGGTAAAACACAAGAGCTTTAACCCCAGGGCACCTCCTGCGTGACATGATCCTGACTGGCAGTGTAACATGCCAACTGCTGCCCCATAGCTGAAGAACTTCTGGAAGTACATTATTGACATTATTCTGAAAGGAACAGTTTTCTCATGGAAAAGACAAGGGGTCATGGGCACAAGTTGCTCCTGGGGAGATTCCCATTGGACTCAGAGGTAAATGTTTCCCCATCAGGACAGTCCAACACTGGAACAGTCTCCCAAGGGAAGTGGTGGATTCCCCCACATGGGGCAGTTTGAAGTCTCAGCTTGACAGGCTGCTGAGCCACCTCATATCAACTGGAGTAAGACCTGGAAAGGTTGGACCAGATGGTCCTTGAGGTCCCTCCCAACCTGGCGTTCTTTGACTCTATGATATGACAAAAGGCTCTGTAAGGAGCAGAGAAGCCAGGACTGGGAAGGGAAACTCCTTCCCTTTTGCTAGGGATGATCTTCCTTTGATAAACCCATGGACCCACATCCCAGTGAGGATCAAGCTTGAACCCCTAACACTTCTGTTTTGTAGCTGCTCTGTGGGGAGAGAACAAATCAGAACCAAGAGAAAAAGACTTGTTGGTTTGAGCTTCTACATGTTGTGGAACTCCTGCATTTTTACAGAATCCTTCCCAACATTATGAAATTTAAGCTATTTCTTTTCTTCATATTGTTTGGAAGATGAAGAAAAAAGAGGAAAGTTTTGTCAAGACCATGAGAAATAAGAAGAGGCCTGGGGAAATATTTTGTATCTTCACTCAATTTCTGAAAATTGTGTATCTTTAGCAATTCTTCCAAAATTGCAGGAAGTTTATCATCCATAATATACTGGGCTAGAAATGTATTCCAGCCTTTTTATCTGTAACACAATCAAACCACTGTTATCATGAAGAATAAAAATTCTTCTTGGAACCAGTTTATGTGGCACTTGTTTCAGTGCACTAGTTGCCTCTCAGCTACTTCCAAAACTCCCCAAAATGTTAAGTTGTTGGAAGATTGTTGGGGATGAAAATAGCTTGATTATAGAGTACAATTTAGCATGATTGTAGAATATTAGAATTGTGTGAATGCTTTAAAATTAGGTTGAATTAAAACTTGCTTAGCATGAGTGACTGGAGAGCTGAGGCCTTAAGCAACAACTAGAACTGAATTTAAAGTTGAAACTTTGTTTAGTAATGATGAAAAAGCACCAAAACTAGCCAAAACCAATGGAAAATTATTACTCAAAAAGGACTTTTTCACAACCAAGGTTTGCTAAGAGAAACTCCAGTTCAAGAAAGAAGCCTATAGGGGAGTCATAATTACTTACACTGAAATTGTGGCTTATAATTGACTCTTTTAGTTGTGCTATCACCCCATAAAGTGCTGAGTTTTCCTTTCTGGTGCATCACCTGGACTGTGAAACAGTTGATCTTAGCAGAGACATTGTCCATAAACTCTCCTTGGGTCAGTTCCTTACTCCTGACTTTATGTGGGCTCTGTGCAATGGCCCAAACAGGATCAGACCACGTGAAGTGCTGAGCAAACACAAAGTGATCAACTCTTGCTCAAGGTGAAGGGTAAAGCACCTGGTGTGTTTTAAAGGGCTTCACACATTAATTCACAGATTAATTCACAGACTGCAACTTGAGGGAAAAACAAAAGGCTCCACAAACCAACAAATTCACCAAGTGTGTCACATTGCTGCACATCAAGAACCAACCATCACCTGCTAGGAAGGAATATCTTAATATGCTTAGCATTAATTTAAAAGCAAAGAGCAATTCTTTGCAGACCCTCAGCAGAGCAAGGAGCCAGCAGGCTGTAATTCCCACTCTAGGCTGTGGGAAGGAGCATGGCAAGGCTGGCTGAGCTGAGACTGCTCTGCCCTTCATTGCCCTTCCTCATTGCTGGGCCTGGCAGCCTCCAGACAGCATGAGGAGATCAGCTTTCCAAAGTGATTAAGTGCTCAAAATGCTAATTTGCCTTTGAGATACAAGTGTCTGGGGCGTTCAGTTATTCAGATAATGCTTAACTTCAGAAGTCACCTGCCATCTGTAACAGTGGGCATTATATTATTTATCTTTTGGATTTTATTAATAGAGGAAGGTTGAAGAGTTGCACCTCCTGCTTCCCCTGGACTTAGACAATGCTGCAATGCTCTAGGGGCTGCAACACCACAAAGTCAGTTTGAAAATGCAGCACATCCTTTTACTGTGCCAGAGGAAGTTGGAGGGGCTGTTTTAGAGAAAACAGAAGAGGAGAAGAGAGGGAGAGGAGAGGGAGAGGAGAGGGAGAAGAGAGGGAGAAGAGAGGGAGAAGAGAGGGAGAAGAGAGGGAGAAGAGAGGGAGAAGAGAGGGAGAAGAGAGGGAGAAGAGAGGGAGAAGAGAGGGAGAAGAGAGGGAGGAAGAAGAGAGAGAGAGGAAGAGAGAGGAAGAAGAGAGAGAGAGGAAGAGAGATGAGAAAGCAGAAAAAGGAGGATGGTGGTGTTACCTTTTAAACTTAGATGCATGGCTCTTTCCACAAGGATATTGACAGCAACTGTGTTTTCCAGAAACATCAGGTCTTCTTCTTGTGGGTTGCTATTGCTGATTTCTGAACTGACAGGATCCAGCTTCTGACTCTGATCTTCAGAGACCTGTTGGTTCAGATCAGGGGCTTTTTCTGTCTCTTCATCTTCACTGCTGCTGTTCTCCTCAGCACAGGGAAGTCTGCTGGGCAGAGCAGCAGAAGTGGAAGAAAGGACGATGTGAACACGTAGAGCAGCTCCTGCCAGGTTTGCAGCATTGCATCTGAACAGAGGATACACCCCTGCAAGAGAATTCACAACTGCTGAACAAGCTAAACAAACCTTAGAATCTTGGACTTTGGACAAGGGTTTGTAGTGAGAGGACAAGGGGGAATGGATGAAAACTGGAAGAGGGGAGATTTAGGTTGGACATGAGGAAGAAATTCTGTGCTGTGAGGGTGGGGAGAGCCTGGCCCAGGTTGCCCAGAGAAGCTGTGGCTGCCCCATCCCTGGCAGTGTTGAAGGGCAGGTTGGATGGGGCTTGGAGCAGCCTGGGCTGGTGGGAGGTGTCCCTGCCCATGGCATGGAATGGGACTGGATGATCTTGAAGGTCCCTTCCAACCCAAACCATTCTATGAGTTTATGAAACCAACTGGTACAGTTCATTACAGCAGAGATCAGACCAGCAGAATGAATTTTGGATTTCAATCTAATTTCTATCCATGGTATCACCCAGCATACTGGTAGAAATATCTGCTTGGAAAGGTTCAAAACAATGGCCAGTCCCTCAGACTGGGTGGATAATTTTCCTACTAGCAAAGGAACTAGGGACTTACCACTAACACTCCGTGTTGTCCTTGACCCCCCTGCTAATGCTGCAAGGTCAACGTAGGCAGATCCAATGAGTCTGTCAGTATCAAGGGGTCTCTCCACATGACCTTCTTTGCCATATGCCCACCACACCTGGATTTCTAACTTCTCCTCTTGGAGGAACCAAAGGAGTCCTGGGCTCCTTTGGAGAGTCACTTTGTTTGGTTTCTTAAAGTTCACTGTCACGTTCTTGGTGTCCTCACTCGGTTTTGGTCTCCTGAGCTCAGTCCACGTGGCTTCCTGATCAAACAGCTTATACCTGAGGTAGCAACAAGTGTTTTTGTTCAGGTGTGTCTGGCCTGTGAGCAGCACAGAATGGATTGGCAGCCACACTCGTGGGGTTGAGATGGTGACAGTGACTGGAGTGGCACTCTGCTCCCACCCGTTGCCCTCATCCATGCTGTCCTCATGGCTCTCCTCACTGCTCCATCCCAAAAGCCTGGCAGCCTCCCAGACACGCTCCCTGTCATCCTGATGAGCAAAGGTGACAGAAAGTTCCAGCCCTCCCACGATGGTCTGCATGATGCTTGTGCAGTGGGAGGGGATTAAATCTTCAGAGAGGGTAACTGGGTACCAGCCTGAAATGCCTTCAGGAGAAAAGACCACCATTAGACTTTGAAAAAAAGCAGTACAAGAATTTTCTGCTCTCTGGGTGTGAGTCAAGGACCAGAACTTGAGGTATTTCCTGGAATTTGTCACATCATTTCTAACCTGAAAATGCACCAAACTGTTAGACCTTTGGAACAGTTCTGATCCCAAAGGCATTTTACTTTTCATTTCACTAATGATAATCATTTAACAATACAACTATATCCTGTGCATTTCCAATTATAACATTCCACAAATCTCCAATTTAAACATTTGTGATGCTCTTTTTTTCCCCCTCCTCTCTTTCCATTGAAAAATAAACTCAAAAGAAAAGGACCAGGATACTGAAATTAAAGCAGAGATAACCAAGGAAATCAGGAAAATATCATTATTACAAGACTAACCATGACAAACTAACACTAGATGAGGAGACATGATGCATTCAATTAAAAAAAATAATTAATCCAACTGCTTTCTAACCTTATCTAAACCTCTGTTTCCAGCTTTGATATCTGAAATGTAATCAGTGTTCTGCCACTGAACACTACAACTCTGGATTTTCCATCTTATGGTAAAAGGTACCAGACCCTCCAGTGCCTGAAGGGGCTCCAGGAAAGCTGGGGAGGGGCTTTTCATCAGAGAGGGCAGTGACAAGACAAGGGGTGATGGGTTTAAACTGAAAGAGGGGAGACTGAGGTCAGACATGAGGAAGAAATTCTTCCCCATGAGGGTAGGAAGGCACTGGAACAGGTTGCCCAGGGAGGTTGTGGCTGCCCTCTCCCTGGAGGTGTTGAAGGGCAGGTTGGATGGGGCTTGTGCAGCCTGGTCTGGTGAGAGGTGTCCCTGCTCATGGCAGGGGGGTTGGAACCTGATGGTCTTTGAGGTCCCTTCCAACCTTCAGCATTCTAGGATTCTAAAATAAAAATAAACAGCACTGAATAAAACACTAAGGAGGTGTGCTGGTTTTAACTGAGAGAGAGTTAAATTTCTTCATAGTAGCTTCAGAATATTTATTCAGCTACTGTACATCCTACACACTCAAAACAGATCTTCAAAAAACCACCTTTACATGAGTTTTCTAACACAGGCTTTCAAATGTAGACACATGCAATGTCTGAAAGGACTTTGGTCTTAAAAAAATCCAACACAACCCTTAAGAAAAACAAAATGGGAATGAAAATTGTTTACAGGAATTAGCATTTATCCAGAAAGTCAGCAGCATCATGCTGCTGTGTTACCTGATCTTCTTCTCAACAGGTCTTTGGCTGGAACTGTGACTGTCCCAAGAAGATAATCTCTTGCTGTCCGAGCTGCCAATGTCTCAGGGGCTGCAAAATAAGTAATTTTCTAAATAAATCAAAATGGAACACAAGATTCTCCTCGTGGTGAAGAGAGCAAATAGTATCCTAGGGTACATTAAGAACAGTGTGTCCAGCAGGTCAAGGGAGGTTCTCCTCCCCCTCTACCCTGCCCTAGTGAGGTCACATCTGGAGTATTGTGTCCAGTTCTGGGCTCCCCAGTTCTAGAGGGACAGTGGAGGCAGTAAGAAACACACACACACAAAGGCAGGGAACTCCAAGAGCCAAGAACTAATACTGGTAATTGCATTATCTTTGTATTTAAGAGGTGATCTTGACCACCTGGAGTCTTAGAAACATTAACTCTTTGCACAAGGGAAACAGTATCTCCCAAAGCCTCTTTGAAAACAGTTTAGCTAATTACACCAATTAGAAACTGCACAATGTCTCTGGACATACCCAAGATCAGGCTGGACAGGGCTCTGAGCAACCTGATCTAGTGCTAACCCACCTGGAGCACTGTGTCCAGCTCTGCAGTCCTCAACACAAGAGGTACATGGAGCTGTTGGAATCTGAATCTAGAGAAGGGCCACCAAAGTGATCTGAGGGCTGGAGCAGCTCTGCTCTGGAGCCAGCCTGGGAGAGTTGGGGTGTTGAGCCTGGAGAAGAGAAGGCTCCAGGGAGAGCTGAGAGCAGCTTCCAGTGCCTGAAGGGGCTCCAGGAAAGCTGGGGAGGGGCTTGGGACAAGGGCAGGGAGGGATGGGATGAGGGGCAATGGCCTTAAACTAGAGCAGGAGAGATTCAGGTTGGGTATCAGGAAGAATGAGGAGAATGAAGAATTCTTCACAATGAGGATGGTGAAGCTCTGGAACAAGTTGCCCAGAGAGGTGGTGGAGGCCCCATCCTGGACACATTCAGGGTCTGGCTTGACCAGGCTCTGAGCAACCTGATCTAGTTACAAAGGTCCCTGTGCACTGCAGGGGGGGCTGGGCTAGATGACCTTTAAAGATTCCTTCCAACCCCACACATTCTATGATTCTAGTGGAAGATGGCCCATTGCAGGGGAGCTGGACTAGATGATCTTTAGAAGCTCCTTCCAACCAAACCATTCTATGATTCTATGAATAGTCTCCTAAACTAAACATTAAGGGCACTGGATCATTCTGCAACAGCATTCAGTGATTGTAATCACTTGTCCTCCTTACCTGACTTGGTGCTCTGATGGTAGATAGAGAAGATGATCTGGGCATCCTGCAGGACTTCCCCCAGACAAGAGGCTTCTCCACTGCTTTTCTGAATGATGAGGTTACACGGAAATAGGACGTGATGCTCAAACTCTGGGCAGAAGGTACGAGCCACAGCTCGTGTGCAGTGTCTCTCTGCCTCAGACAGGAAGGAGAGGTGCACAGAGACATAAGCATTAACTCCCACACCTGTGTAGTACTGGAGTGAAGGGTTCTTCTGTGCCACAGCTCTTCATTTAGTATGCAAAAAGAAAAGAAGAAAGAGAAATAATATAATGTACAGGGCCACAAAGATGATGTGAAATAGGCTGGAGCAGCTCTGCTCTGGAGTCAGGCTGGAAGAGTTGGGGTGTTCAGCCTGGAGAAGAGAAGGCTCCAGGGAGACCTGAGAGAAGCTTCCAGTGCCTGAAGGGGCTCCAGGAAAGCTGGGGAGGGGCTTGGGACAAGGGCAGGGAGGGACGGGACAAGAGGAAATGGATCAAAACTGGAGGAGGGGAGATTTAGGTCAGACATCAGGTTAGACAATTCTTCCCCATGAGGGTAGGAAGGCACTGGAACACGTTGCCCAGGGAAGTTGTGGCTGCCCCCTCCCTGGAGGTGTAGAAGGGCAGGTTGGATGGGGCTTGTGCAGCCTGGTCTGCTGGGAGATGTCCCTGCTCATAGCAGGGGGGTTGGGACCTGATGGTCTTTAACGTCCCTTCCAACCCAAACCATTCTACGATTCTATGATAAACTAACTG
>NW_009953297.1:171283-171545 GCF_000747805.2 Chaetura pelagica
AGGAAGAATGCTCCTTAAGGGACAAAAATAACCCCCGATGTTCTTTATAAAGTTATTTTCATTTCTGATTAGAACCCAGTTTGAATCTTAGTCTCTGCAGATGGAAAGTTGGCCAGTTACAGTTTGTTCTAATCTCATGTCTCAGGCTCATGCCCCCAGATAAAGCTATTTTAGGAAAAAAATCTTCCTTTTGGAATTAGGTTTTACCTGGCTGCTGCCTGCAAACCAGCTGCCCTATGTATTTGTATAGAAAGAGAAACAG
>NW_009953297.1:171582-193351 GCF_000747805.2 Chaetura pelagica
GTTGGTATCTCACATTCACGTTGAGCAAGCCTGGATTAAATGAAAGAAAGAAAGCAATGGTCAGCTTTTTGTAGTCACAGCCAATAAAATCAGTACTTAAGATTTACCTCTTAACACAAACTTGCTCAATTCATGCAAAAAAAATTCCATATGAAAGCCACTGAGAATGACTGTGCAAGATAGAATCATGGAATTGTAGAATGGTTTGGGTTGGAAAGGACCTTAAAGACCATCAGGTCCCAACCCCCTTGCCATAAGCAGGGACACCTCCCACCAGCCCAGGCTGCACAAGCCTCATCCAACCTGCCCTTCTACACCTCCAGGGATGGGGCAGCCACAGCTTCCCTGGGCAACCTGTGCCAGTGCCTTCCTGCCCTCATGGGGAAGAATTTCTTCCTGATGTCTGACCCGAATCTCCCCTCCTCCAGTTTTGATCTATTTCCTCTTGTCCCATCCCTCCCTGCCCTTGTCCCAAGCCCCTCCCCAGCTTTCCTGGAGCCCCTTCAGGCCCTGGAAGCTGCTCTCAGGTCTCCCTGGAGCCTTCTCTTCTCCGGGCTGAACACCCCAACTCTTCCAGCCTGTCTCCAGAGCAGAGCTGTACTTCAGCCACAAGTTATATCATGATACAGTAGGCACATAAGAAAATGTTAAGGAGTGCCTCCTGTGACCTGAGCACAGTCACATCTGATGGTCTTTAATGTCTCCCTCTCATGGGAAAATTTGTGGCACAGTAAAACTAGGAGAGGGTCTTTAACCCAGCCATGCCCTCACATGTGTGTTCACTTTAGGACCTTTAAATTATCCTACTGCAGTATTTCCACACAACCTTTTTACAGCATTGCAGTGAGAAAAACTCCATAGAGACACTTGCTGCACCTGGCTAAGCTATTACACAACATACAGACTCAACTCCCTCTCCAACCTCAGCTTTTTTTACAGCCACTTTTTCCAAGAAGCTGCCTCAGATTTCCATGGTGTTGTTCCCAGAGCTGATGTTTGTATCATGTGAAAGAACCACGAGAGAACAGAGAGGTTGGGGGGACAGAGGAGGGCTGGACTAAATGACATTTAGAGGTCCCTTCACATTCTATGATTCCATGATTCCATGTTTCTGCTCACACCACATTCCATAAACACCACTTCTTCAGATCTCCCATTTCCTCCCTTACATGGGAAGCTTAACTGTGGCTTATTTGTCAATTAAGCAGATCAATCCACAGGGAGAGCATTTTTTAAACTAGTCAGGAGTTGGAGGGTTGCTCCTGTTTAACCACCGATTCTTCACTAGGCTTGGTGACAGTGAAAGCTGGGAGGGGAAAACACTCAGGGCTGGTATCAATTTCCAACCCAAACACATCTTTTCATTTCTCTTGGCAGCAAACACCCAGACTTTTTCACTTTTAAATATAAAGTGAAACCCCACAAGCCTTCCTTACCTGAGGACTGCAGGTGGAACTCCCCTGAGGAATCAGTTCTGGGAACCAATGGAAGGTTAAAAGTCTGTATCCCTGTTTCTTCCCGGTGCTGCAGAGTCACCATGGCACAGAGCCTGGACAGAGGCAAGGTCCCTTTAGCAACCATCTGGTCCCTGACATTGGGGTAATAATACCTGGTAAGACACAAAGAAGCAGCATCAGTCATACTGGTTTGATGATGAGAAATGATCATTATTTCTCTCAAGACTGTGCACGAGTCAGCTTTGTGTGCCTTCCAACACTAGTCTCCTGACAGGGATGAACTCAAGTAAGTGAATTTCCAGGAAAAAAAAAAAAAGTAGGTGCTCAGGTAGATAATGTTACAAATGTAGTTCTGAACTAGTCAGAGTGAGTTAACCAGCAGAAACTCTAAATTGACACGCCAAAGAAAGAACAAGAGAAGGATCTGGCACTAAATATTCTCTACTCTTAATTTCCATTAATAAATAGGGCAACCAAGATGATTATGGGGTTGTAGCATCTCCCTGATGAGGAAAGGTTGAGAGAGCTGGGACTGCTCAGCCTAGAGAAGAGAAGGCTGAGGGGAGACCTTCTTAATGCCTGGCAGTATCTCAGAGGGGTGCAGGAGGATGGAGCCAGACTCTGCTCAGCAGTGCCCAGGGACAGGACGGGGGGCAACGGGAACAAGCTGGAACATGGGAAGTGCCACTGAAAGAGGAGGGAAAACTTATTGCCTGGGAGGGTGACAGAGCCCTGGGACAGGCTGCCCAGGGAGGGTGTGGAGTCCCCTTCTCTGCAGATATTCCAGCCCCTGGATGCAGCCCTGGGTGATGTGCTCTGGGTGATCCTGCTTTAGCAGGGGAGTGGGACTAGATGGTCTCTAGAGGTCCCTTCCCACTCTGACAATTCCATGAATAAAAATGCAATTTGTAGATCACATTTGTGGCACCAGTTTTGAGCATAAAAAATTACTTTAGACTGTTTCTTACTGTGCTCCTTGGCTTCAGACTCATCCCAAAGTGAGTTTTGGCACTGTGCCTAGTGAACAACAAGTAGACCACAGAAAGGCACCCACTAGCTTGTCAGAAGCACTGAGTAACATGGAACTGCCACAGACTTGTGTTTTCCCTTCCATTTTGGGACAAATCCTCAACAAGAATTGATTGTTTGAGTCTTAGGTAGAGCACTGCCTGAGCAGCAGTCCCAGTATCTTGGAATATTACACCTGTGGGTTTCTACTTTTTTCCCACACACACTTCTAGGGGTAATTCAGGATGCTGACAGCATCATAGCAAGAACTCTCTGAGCTGGAATCTGGCAGTCAGTATCTGAGCTCCTTCCCAATAACAAGGATCCCTTGGTAGGCTTTTTCCATTTCAATTACTGCAAACTGGCTGTTTACAGAATTCTCAAAAGGTTTTCAGCTCAGGAATTTGCTCCTTTCACTCAAAACAGCCTAAATTTACCAACTACTATCAGTGAGTGGTCAGGCCAAGACAAAATCGAAGCCTAATCACCCTCAGGAAACTGAGATGAAGCACATTTTTGAAATGCCAGGTAATAAAATTTGGTCACTTTAACAACTCTGGTCATTAACAAGATTAATGTAAACTCATCCAGCATGTAATATTTGTGTTGTAAACTTACAAATTTTAAACAGCTTGGTTTGTTTATCAAGTACCTGTCTTCATGGTCTCTGCTTTCCCTTACTACAAACTACTATTTGAACTTACAAACATGTTATAGTCCATTCTGTTGTACTTGGTGACTTGTCTTAGGAAAAAAAAAGACTCAAAACAATGAAATTATACTGCCAAGGTGCTATTAAATACAAGTTACATGTACCAAGGGTTTAAACACTACTTTAAACACTATGCTGATCACAAATGGAAGAAAGCAAACAAAGAGCACACACTTTCTTGTGAAGCTGTAAAAAGAAAACAGCGATTGGCACTCCTGGGGGAAAAAAAAAAGCTCATGTGTCCTTAAGTGCAAACTTAAATGCAGATATTCATCACCAAATGCTGATGAGTTCACCATTTTTTCACTTCTTATTAAATATCAATCCCCCAGCTTGAGATTTTGGAACACCAGATACGTCTCTATCTTATCGATCTGACATCTGCAAAGAAGAGGATGTTGTTCTGTACCTGCACCAGACTTCAAACTGGATTCCTCCTCCAGCTGCTCCTGGCACCATAAATGCACCCACCAGGAGTCTCTGGACTGGGACAGCAGCAGGAACCAAGAAGGAATGACGGTGCTCATCACTGAAGAGGGGATCAGGGACGCACAAAGCGGTTGCTGTGCGGAACGGCCTTAATTTGATGCCTACAAGTCAAACAAGAGTTAGTTACAAATGGTTGTATTGGGGGTTTCACAGAATCCCAGATTGGTTTGGGTTGGAAGGGACCTTCAAGGTCATCTAGTTCCACCCCCCGTGCATGGGCAGGGATACCCCCCACCAGCCCAGGCTGCTCCAAGCCCCATCCAACCTGCCCTTCAACACTGTCAGGGATGGGGCAGCCACAGCTTCTCTGGGCAACCTGGGCCAGGGTTGGGACCTGGGGGTTGGGACTCTATGATCTTTAAGGTCCCTTCCCACACAAACCAGTCTGAGATTCTGTGAAAAGACACCTAAACAATATTTAACTAAAGCAGTGCTCTAAATAAGGATGGATTATAAACGAAACTTACCACCCTCGTGCAATTCAGTCCCTTGCAGGGCACCACAACCTGTCTCTTGAACAGGGAAATAGTACTGCACGTAGCAGTCAGCCTCCCCCCAGACAGTGGACTGTAAGGGAATGAGGCCTTTCACACTCTCCACATGGATCTCAAACACATGCTCCATCAGGTCTTCCCCTTCTTGCTCTGACTGCTAGGAAAACAAAGGAAATCCACATGGAAAGGAGAACTCTTTGGGAAGAGACAGGAGGCAGAACCACTACTGGCTGTATGTTTCACAGAAACATCAAAAACCTGATAGTATTTTTTTCTTCTGCCAAAGCCCCAAAAGTATGAAAATTCCTACATGTCCAGCTCCAAAGGTGGTGGTAAAACCTGGATGGTACAGAATAATTAAGATTTTTTGTCATTTTGGTTGGGGTTTTTTAATGCACTTGTCATGTAAATAGAAGCATTGGATAAGCAGGGCAATGAAAGGGGCAATAATGTCAACGCTGGGGAGGTAAAATGCGTAAGAAAACAGTACAAACAATATAGAAACAGAATATCTTGGGGTGGAAGGGACCTCTAAAGTAATCTAGTCCAACCCCCAAACAATAAGCAGGGACATCTCACACTAGACCAGACTGCCCAGAGCCCCATCAAGCCTGACCTTGAATGTCTCCAGGGATGGGGCCTCCACCACCTCTCTAGGCAACCTGTTCCAGTGATCCCCCACCCGCATCTTAAAGGCCTTTTTCCTTATGTCCAACCTAAATCTCCCCTTCTCTAGCTGGAAACCATCACCCCTTGTCCTGTCCTTACATGCCCTTGTGAACAGTTCTTCCCCAGCCTTCTTATAGGCCCCTTTCAGGTATTGGAAGGTCAATATAAGGTCCCCCCAAGTCTTCTCCAGGGTGAACAACCCCAACTCCCCTCTATGATTCTGCAAATAATGTAACATTTTAAACCAAAATTGGCTACAGCATCAGAAGAGATTGGGGATCACTGGTAATGAACCCACAGGTAAAATCTTTGTCACGTGTCCCTACCAGCAAGAATGGGAATTTCCTGAGCAATAAATAAATACCCTTGTGGGCTGTGTAGGAGGAGGGTCCAGAGAGTGGGCAGGACGTGGTGGGACAGGAGGGATCCTTCCCTCTTCGCTTTTGAGCCGCTGCAGCGCCACTATCTGATCAGCTGAGCCCATGGCAAGAATGACCCTCAGGCTTCCACTCCTGCTGCCAGTAAAAACATCTATCACAGGCATGTAGCTGTCCACAGCCACCACTGGGTACTGGGCTTGAAGAAGCAAGTGGGAGATCTTTGGATCTCTAGAACAGATTAAAACAAAACAAAACAAGCCCCAGCATGAGAATGAGCCATCTCAACATGAACACAGAATCAGTCATTTTGGTTGGAAAAGACCAAAAGGCCTTCAGATCCTCCAGCCCAACCCTTCCCCCAGCCCTGCCAAGGCCACCACTGCCCCATGTCCCTCAGCACCATCTACAGGGCTTGGGAACCCCTCCAGGGATGGGGACTCCCCCCCTGCCCTGGGCAGCCTGGGCCAGGCCCTGACAACCCTTGCCAGGGAGAAATTGTTCCCCAGATTCAACCTCAACCTCCCCTGGCACAACTTGAGGCTGGTTCCTCTTGTCCTGTCACTTGTTACTTGGGAGAACAGACCAGCCCCCACAACATGATCACACACCTCATTTTAGATGAGACTTTCAATGCAGTTAGAAACCAATCCATCTCCATTCCTCAAGAACCCAACTCAATTAGATTAGTCTCCACACAGCACTGGTCCATGAGCTATTTTCAGCAAAAATAAAGCACAGCTGTCCAAAAACTAACATGGCCTCAACTATAAGCCAGCCTAGAAATCTGAGTGAGGTGATGAACTGGAACAAGACTCTTCTTAATATCCTGTAGCCACAGGATACTTCTATGAGGCAGTTGGGTGCCTTTGGGGATGGACTTGGGCAGGAAGAAAACAACAGGGAGAGTCTACCAGGAAAAAGTAAAAATCTCTAATAATACACTGGAGATATACCCAAGTAAGCCACAGGGGATTACTTAAAAATTATACAAATGACACACTAACAATTAACAAAGTAGGGGACAGTCAATTCCAGCACTATCTGATTTCCTCCTGTCACTAGTTTGATCAAAATAAAAGAAACTGATCCTTTGCATCAGAAAGAATCTCTTCTGTTCAGTATTCCTATTAATTTAAATAACTTGACTGAACAAGAAGCCAAAATATTGAATCAAAGAGAACAAAGAACTCTGGAGAGACCCATCAGGTAAGGTGATAATTAAAACATGAAGTATTCAGAGACCTCTTTAATGAAGAGATCTTTTTGAAACTAAAAGCATTATCCTGTGCTGTGCAAACTGACAGCATCCCCTTGCTATGGGATCTCTGCAACACAGCCACAGCCCTGGGGAATGCCCAATGGAAATCCATGCTTCATTTCCCTGTGCAGTCACTTTGATCTTAGAGCTTTACTCTTTCACAGGACCACAGGCTATCCTGGCTCCAAACCTGACAGGGTCTTTATTTCTGTGCAAGGACAATGTAACTTACCACAGACTTCCACAGACTAGGGAAGAACCAGAGGAAGTTTGGCAGGACAAAAATGCCTTTTGCTGTAAAATCTAATGAAGAACTCTCCCACACAAAGCCCAGACTCTATCCTTCCATTCATTCTCTGAGCATCAGACAGGGTATTCCCAACCCAAGAAAACATGGCATAAAGATGTTTACTTGAATGAGATGTAAAACTGATGCAGAGGAAGCTTCACTAATCCTAGCAGTCTGTCACAGCCAGGGCTTCCCATCTTGTTCCATGCTTCAATAATCATGACATTGTTCTTCAGCCTCTCCAAGTGTTTGGAAGTCAATGAAAAAGGCATCACCTGCAAGAGTTCAGTGCAGAATCAGTGCACACTGAATATGCCAGGTGCTATTTGCTAAGTACAGGGCATTCTGGTCATGCTACATTATTCCAGGCTACAAAATTGTGCTCCTAATTTTCATTTCTAAATGGAAATTAAAAATTAAGTGCATACTTGCCTAACAAGTTTCAGAAAACTGATGAGCTTGAAAAAGTTGGCCAGGAAAAAAAAATGCAGTTTAAAGAAATGTTAACATATGATCATATGCTATCTCAAAAAACATTGCTTTTAACTTTTAAGAGTTGTTGACAAACAGCAGATAAATCATTTCAGACAATTGTTTCAGATGTCTTTGGCTCTGGTTTTAGATTTCTCTCAGCTTAAAACTAACAAGCCTCACTAATCACTAGGTACTGTTTGAAGTACAACAAATTAATTTGAGCATCCTGATACCTTCAAAGAAAAATGTCCATAAAAAAGGAAACTGGAGAGAGCCCAGGGCAGGGCACTGGGATGCTGAGGAAACTGGAGCATCTGCCTGTGAGGAAAGGCTGGGAGAGCTGGGGCTGCTCAGCTGAGAGAAAAGGAGGCTGAGGGGGGATCTGATCAGGGCTTGTAAATATCTCCAGGGGGTCAGGAGGTGGGGCCAGACTCTGCTCAGGGGTGCCCAGGGACAGGACAGGGGGCAATGGGCACAAACTGGAGCACAGGAGGTTTGACCTGAATGTGAGAAAATAGTTCTTGCCTGTGAGGGTGGCAGAGCCCTGGGACAGGCTGCCCAGGGAGGCTGTGGAGTCTCCATCCCTGGGGACATTCCAACCCCACCTGGATGTGTTCCTGTGGGATCTGCTCTAGGGGATCCTGCTCTAACAGGGGGGTTGGACTGGGTGATCTCCAGAGGTCCCTTCCAACCCCACCACTCTGTGATTCTGTGAAAAGTACAAACTCATGACAGTATTCAGTGCCTGAAATTCTGCTGTTTGCAGGGAGAAGGCTCTAGCCTGTATTAGGACAGTAGCCCACACTTCTCTGCCCCATGTACCCATGGAGAAGAAAAAAAGCATTAAGCAATGGAACAAACAAAAGAATTCTCCATCTACATATTAGGATGTCACCAACAATATCTTTTCTTGCCAAATCACAAGAAAGGACAAATTAACTTTTTTTCAGTTTTAATCAAAACTTTTCTAACTATTTTTCTTCTGTACTTCAAAGGTTTCCTTTGTTATTTGGATGATTCAAGGAACTGCATTTCAAGTTGTGCAATCAGCCAAACCAGTACTGAAAAGACTTTTAATATACTGGAAAGAGCCAAGCAGAGAAGTGCCTACATACATAAAAGTATAGAATCTCAGACTGGTTTGGGTTGGAAGGGACCTTCAAGGTCATCTCGTTCCAACCCCCCTGCATGGGCAGGGACACCTCCCAGCAGCCCAGGCTGCTCCAAGCCCCATCCAACCTGCCCTTCAACACTGCCAGGGATGGGGCAGCCACAGCTTCCCTGGCCAACCTGGGCCAGGCTCTCCCCACCCTCACAGCACAGAATTTCTTTCTAGTATCTCACTTAAATCTCCCCTCCTCCAGTAACTCTGAAATATTTTTGTTAGTGGGGAATTTTAATCAGTGTTAGGGGGTAGATTTGTGACTTGCCTGAGAAAAATTAAAGGCAGGTTGTGTTGTGCCCCACATGACAGCAGATCTCGTGGCCTCCTCAGTGCTGAGCAGCTTGCAGTTCAGATACACATTACAGGAACTGTGGAGCCCACAGTCTCCAGCATCAAACTCCTTCCCCTCAGGCACCATCAGCAGCATGTGCAGTAACAACCCATCTTCTTCAGGTGCAGTTTTTTGTGTCACCAGAGCCCGGGCTGCAGAGGCTGGTGCAGCCTGTGGTGAGTGAACGACGCTTAGGGTGGCAGCTCCTGCCTTCTGTGACTCCTCCTGGTGAAGTGTCAAGCAACGAGGGCTCTCTGCGTTTACACTCCTCCTGTTGGGCTCCTGAAATTCCAGGCGGGGACTCCTCAGGGCATGAGGTGGGATTGGCTGTGTAGCCGGTGCTGACCTGGCAGCCGTGGGGGTGAAGTCTTTGTTGTCGGCTGCGAGTTCTAGGGACACCTGCGGAGGGCAGGGCTGGTCAGAGGCGCCTCAACCAGAGACTCAAGAGGGCAACACAGAAAAATGCTCTTTTTATTCAAAAACTATGTTAGATAATCACCCCAAAGGCTGACCTTTCAACACATGCTGGTTACAAGCTACAACTGGCACTGCAAAACAAACTGCAGGACGTTTTTAGTAAAGAAAGCAGGAACTGAAGTCCAAAACCATGGAACTACAGCTGAAGAAAGGAAAAAAGTTAAAAACAATCACAAATTTGCCTGAGAAAGGAACCTAGCCAAGGTGGGAAGAACTGTGATAAACTATCACAGTGTCATTTGCTCCCCTTTGCTACAGCACTGGCTGCTTGAGCAAAACTATGGAAAACAAGCTTTTCTAAATGTTTTCTTACACTTTTACATTCCCTGCTGATTTTAGCTGCCCCTGACTCCTCTCCCTTCTGTGGGCTCCCTCTTCTTCTCTCCAGTGATCTATATATTCCACTGCATTTGCCTTCTTTTTTTTCTAACATTGTTCTTTTTGGCTTTTGTTTTGTTTTTTAACACTCTGTCCTACATTTGAATCACCTCTTCCTGTTGTCAGAATTTGTAAAAGAAATAATTAGGTTGGTATGATTGAAAAGGTGTGTGTGAAAGCAATTAAAGCAACACCAGAACCATGGGTTAAAGGATTTTCAACTCTTAATTTCCAAGTGTTAATTGCTAGAGCATCGTAGATCTGCTGGATTCACTCACACCACAAGACAGCAAGAAAGAGAGGAACAAACTGAAGCTCAGAAGTGAACAGGATAAAGAAAAGGGTTGGAGCCATAAAATGCCCAAATAAGGAAAATAAAATAGACTCAAGAATGTTGCCTAAGACTTTGGGAGGATGAGACAAAATATTGCAGCAAAAGATTCCAAACTCTATCTACTCCCAAAGGGTATAAATACCATGTCCAAGGATGAGGAGTTCAGGCCATCTCTCAGAAGGAGCCCAAGAAATATGATGTGGACTCAACAGCTGACACCCCTTTTCCTCCAAGCCCTGTCTGGAAATAGCTGAACACACAAGTACTGCTGACAGGGAGGGAAATCTAACAGACAAGGTGACTAAAATCCCTTTTCTTTAAGTATTAGCTTCCCCTTCAGTAAGTTCATAGAACCACAGAATCATAGAATGGTTTAGGTTGGAAGGGACATTAAAAATAATCTCGTTCCAACCCCTCTGCATGGGCAGGGACACCTCCCAGCAGCCCAGGCTGCTCCAAGCCCCATCCAACCTGCCCTTCAACACCCCCAGGGATGGGGCAGCCACAGCTTCTCTGGGCAACCTGGGCCAGGCTCTCCCCACCCTCACAGCACAGAATTTCTTCTTAATGTCTAACCTAAATCTCCCCTCTTCCAGTTTAAAGCCATCACCCTTTCTCCTGTCACTATGTGTCCTTGTAAAAAGTCCCTCCCCAGCGTTCTTGTAGGTCCCCTTCAGGTACTGGAAGGCAAACAAGATAACTCTTGAAGTGAGAAGGTGGCACCAATGACAGGAAGCATCAGACCTCTGCATTAGGAGAGACCTCAGCTCATGTCATGTGTGGAGCAGAAGCCAAAGCTGCCAGCCCTGAAGACAGGCCACTCAAAACCTGCCTGCAGAGTGATTCTGTATTGACCCTCATTTCACCCTGGAGCCAGAACTTCACACAGCAACATCCTGAGATATGCAGGAGGTTCAAAATATTTCTCAAAAACCTCATAAGAAAGAAAATAAAGGTTCGTGTTATCTTGCATTGTTTTTACAAACCTTCATACTCAGGATCTGGTAAATTAAACCAAGAGAAGGAAAAATGAAAAAGAGAGAATATGCAGCCAGAAGTAGGAACAGGAAGTTTAACTCAAACCCCATATGGTAAAACACATACCTTGAGTGGTCCAACTTGTGTCTGACCTTCCTCCTTTTCCACAGGTATTTCACAGCTGACAGAGAGCAGCTCAGACTGAATAACCTTGAGTAACTGAAGTGCTGCTGAGCCAATGGCCATGGGCTGAGGGCAGAAAAAGAAGCCATTTTGCAAGATTTCTGTCAGGTTTAAAGGGAAGGACTTTTTCTTTTTTTTTCTTGCTGGTCAGTCTCAAAAATAATTTAATTGGGTGACAAGATTGAACAGCAATTAGTTCAACTGACAGTATCTGCACATGTCATCTCCCTTCATCATCTGAGCAACCTGGTCTGGTGGGAGGTGTCCCTGCTCATGCAGGGGGACTGGAACTCAATGATCTTAAAGGTCACTTCCAGGCCAAACCAGTCTGTGATTTTATGATAACTGGTAATGGTTAATTAAGAAGTGGCTCAGTCAAGCCATGTTACTTTGTTTTGCTTCTGATGGTTAAGATGGCAGCAACTACAAGAAGGGATTGCAGAAGACTTAGCAAAGCCACTGCTGTCTGCCTAAGTGTTGGGAGGAAAAAGAAAAAAAAAGAAAAAGCAAAGAACTTCTTTGCTTTTCAACACACCAAGTAAAAACGACTTCTAAAAAGTACCTTTTTCTGTGTGCTTTTTCTCATGAAGATTTTAAAAGCCAGGTCAGAGCTCCACCAGTGCTCTATCATCATCCCAGAGAAGCGGACAGGGAACACGAACCGCTGCTGAAATGTCACCACTGCAAGGAAGACAGAGAGTTTTCTGAGCTGGATCCAGAGCTCACCTGCCTTTTGAGTGGGATGAGGAGCAGAGAAATCTTCAGCCTCTGCAGAGAATATGCAGGGTGAGTAGAGACACACCAAGTCCAGAAGGTATGACAGGAAAGTGGTGTCACTTCTTTGGAGGATAGACAAGCACAGAATCCAAGATCAAGCATGGTTGGGAGCTGAGGGGGAAGGGCTGTGGCTGGAACCCTCAACTAGAATCTCTCAAGGTTTCAACCTATTAAATTATGTAACAACTCTGCAGGTAATTTGCAAAATTATAGAATCATAGAATGGTTTGGGTTGGAAGGGACCTTAAAGCTCATCCAGTTCCAACCCCCCTGCATGGGCAGGGACACCTCCCAGCAGCCCAGGCTGCTCCAAGCCCCATCCAACCTGCCCTTCAACACCCCCAGGGATGGGGCAGCCACAGCTTCTCTGGGCAACCTGGGCCAGGCTCTCCCCACCCTCACAGCCCAGAATTTCTCCCTCCCATCTCAGCTCCAGCTCCCTCTGCCAGCTGGAAACCCTTCCCCCTGCTCCCATCCCTCCCTGCCCTTGTCCCAAGCGCCTCCCCAGCTTTCCTGGAGCCCCTTCAGGCACTGGAAGCTGCTCTCAGGTCTCCCTGGAGCCTTCTCTTCTCCAGGCTCAACACCCCAACTCTCCCAGCCTGGCTCCAGAGCAGAGCTGCTCCAGCCCTCCCATCATCTCTGTGGCCTGTGGTTGACTTGACAGATTCTTCAAATGATTTTCAGTCCTATTTTACTAGGGGAAGGGACCTTAAAGCTCATCCAGTTCCAACCCCCCTGCATGGGCAGGGACACCTCCCAGCAGCCCAGGCTGCTCCAAGCCCCATCCAACCTGCCCTTCAACACCCCCAGGGATGGGGCAGCCACAGCTTCTCTGGGCAACCTGGGCCAGGCTCTCCCCACCCTCACAGCCCAGAATTTCTCCCTCCCATCTCAGCTCCAGCTCCCTCTGCCAGCTGGAAACCCTTCCCCCTGCTCCCATCCCTCCCTGCCCTTGTCCCAAGCGCCTCCCCAGCTTTCCTGGAGCCCCTTCAGGCACTGGAAGCTGCTCTCAGGTCTCCCTGGAGCCTTCTCTTCTCCAGGCTCAACACCCCAACTCTCCCAGCCTGGCTCCAGAGCAGAGCTGCTCCAGCCCTCCCATCATCTCTGTGGCCTGTGGTTGACTTGACAGATTCTTCAAATGATTTTCAGTCCTATTTTACTAGGGTGCAAGAAGCTGTAATCTTAACTATAGAGAACTACAGCAGGAGGCTGTGGGATCTTTGTAGCACATAGAGCAAAGGTTCAGAAGAATTAAGAAGTTTGGTTTGGACCCAAATGGAGAATATACAAGAGAACTGAGAATTATCCCCAGGTCCCTCAACTGCCACCCAGAAAGATAAAAAGCCAATGAAAGATCATATGGGAGAGGTATTTTGAAGTCACCCTGGAATTCCAGTCTCTGGGAAAACTGGGCAGAGAGGATCTTGCTCATACAGCTTCTCTGCTCACTGAGGACAGAAACATATCCTGAATTGTTCTCAGACACTGGTGACTCTCAGTAAAGAGATTAATGTCTCATGAGTTGGGCACAGGAATTGTCAGAATCTCTTGCATCCATTGGACTTTCTGAGCTCCTGCAGATGTTATGAGACTTACTGCAGTATCTGAAAAAATACTTATTTGGGATATAAATGTCTCTGGTATTTCTAAAAGTACTTTCTCATCTTCATACCATTGCAGAAAGGACTGCCCCAGGTTGCCCAGGGAAGCTGTGGCTGCCCCAACCCTGGCAGTGTTGAAGGGCAGGTTGGATGGGGCTTGGAGCAGCCTGAGCTGCTGGGAGGTGTCCCTGCCCATGCAGGGGGGTTGGAACTGGATGATCTTTAAGGTCCCTTCCAACCCAAACCAGCCTGGGATTCTATGAAATGAAGGAATGGGCTTAATGACCTATTATGCCCTGAGGAAAAGAAATGTGAAAATACCAATATTAGTATTTCTTGAGAGCAAAAAAAAAACAACCCACAAGACTCTTGGCTTCCTCCTCCCCGAGAGGAGCACTAAACTACCTGCAGTGCTGGGAGAGGTGCCACTAGTCCCATGGTATTTTTCAGGCAGCAGAGAAAATACACAGAAAATGCTACTAAATAATTTCCAAGAGAGGAAGGAGTCACCACTACTAAAGACAGGGGGGAAAACCCAATTGCTCTTACCATTGTCTGTGATTTTACTTGAAGCTACTCGAATTACTTCTGTTGTTATGGAGATCTGTCCTGTTGCATCCTTGGAGGCTCTCACAGGAAAGTGGTACTCAACAAAGAAGGTACTATGAATCATAAAAAAGAGACTGGATGATCACAGTCCATCAAAAATCTCATGTATGTGATGAAACTGAACAGGGCAGGCAAGTTTCATGTTCACAATTTCTAAAGTTCATTGATTTTTTAAGAATAAATGCACTACCTACTTTATTCTTCCAATGGATTATGTAAATGTTAAGATTAACCCCCCCAACCCCCCCCTCCTTCTCTTTTTAATGTGCAAAGCACATTTGTACCTGCACAAAATCCCAGGAGAAGCAAAGCCTGATGTAAGCCCACGTCAGGATAAATTACTGACACCTCAAACCTACAGGGTACACCTTCCTGAGTGGAACAGATAAATGGGAATACTCAGGAGCCTGGAGAATTTACCTAAACTGGATTCCACCACAGACTTCAGAGAAATCTACCTTGAAAGCACAAATAAGCTGGTGAGAAACAATCCCCCTTACCACTTGTTGACTGGAGCAGGCTTTGGAGGCTTCCCTGTCAAACCTTTCTTTCTTGGTGTAATCTGGGTGCTCTCAGGAGGGATTTTCAAGCTTTCAATGATGACTCTGGCCAAATGTATTTGCCCCAGCAATGCCAACCTGTCTGCACCCAGGGATGTCACAGGAGCTGCTTCTGGGTGATCTTCTGGTGGAGCAAATGGTCTAATAGGTAAGCAGCTGAAGAGAGAAAACTGAGAATCAGGACTACATGAATATTCTGAACTCAATCACACCAAGGGAAAATTGTAACTTGGTGGGAAGGACATTGAGATCCTGGAGAGAGTCCAGAGGAGGCCACAGAGATGCTGGGAGGGCTGGAGCAGCTCTGCTCTGGAGCCAGGCTGGGAGAGTTGGAGTGTTCAGCCTGGAGAAGAGAAGGCTCCAGGGAGAGCTGAGAGCAGCTTCCAGTGCCTGAAGGGGCTCCAGGACAGGTGGGGAGGGACTTGGGACAAGGGCAGGGAGGGATGGGACAAGGCAGGGGAATAGTTTTAAACTGGAAAAGGGGAGATTTAGGTTAGACATTAGGAGGACATTCTGGGCTGTGAGGGTGGTGAGAACCTGACCCAGGTTGCCCAGAGAATCTGTGGCTGCCACATCCCTGGCAGTGTTGAAGGGCAGGTTGGATGGGGCTTGGAGCAGCCTGGGCTGCTGGGAGGTGTCCCTGCCCATGCAGGGTGTTGGATCTAGATGATCTTCAAGGTCCTTCCAACCCAAAACATTGTATGATTCTTTGATACTATTTAAACACTGCTCACCATTAATTGAAATGAACATATTTTAAAATGTATTTTTACAACAAATGTGTTGGTCTGGAAACAGAAATCTTGCAATATAAACTATCTGGGGAACATTAAAAAAAAAAGACACCAAAACCCCACACATGTTCCACATTGTTGGAGTTTTAACAAAAGCTTATGCAGCCTAATTCTTCAAAAAGCAAACTTGAATTTAGTGTCACATACAAAAAAAGGCAGATAATAAGAGTTACACACAGGGACAAATCAGTGCTGCAGGGCAACAGCAACAGGATTTCTGTCATAATTTAAAATCTCCCTTGCACTTTATTGTTGAGATTGGACTTGTCAGTGGTTTTGTGTTGGTACCTCTGAGGTGAACTCTGTCCCTGTAAAGCAGATACCAACTTTACACATTTGTGTATAAATTTGTACCCATAGAGATAATAGGATGGGAGTTACTTCATATCTGTTACACACACAATGCCACAGAGCTGCAGAGAACTGGTCTGGAGGCTGCTTTTTTTCAGCACAGGGACTGATTTATCATGAAGGTTACACAGTGGTTATTGTTTCAGGAGACAGGGCAAGAGTTCAGACCAGAGCCCTGCTCAAGCCTCAGCATTTCTGCCTCCACAGTTCAAAACATTACTACATTTTTGGCAAACTCATTATTTTAACTAATTTATAGAAACTTAGAAAGGTTTTGGGTTGGAAGAGACCTTAAATATCATCAGGTTCTAACCCCCCTGCTATGAGCAGGGACACCTCCCAGCAGCCCAGGCTGTACAAGCCTCATCCAACCTGCCCTTCAACACCTCCAGGGAAGGGGCAGCCACAACCTCCCTGGGCAACCTGTGCTAGTGCCTTCCTACCTTCATGGGGAAGAATTGTCTAACCTGACAACATCCAGAAATTCCTGGGTGATGGTGAACCTCCATAATTCCCAGAGATGCCAGGAAACCTCCCCAGCAAATCAGTTATTAAGTGAATGGTGTGATAATAATGGAGCTCAATAACATAGTGTGATTACTGCAAATACTAACTTAAAATGAGTAGGATACTACCAAAAAATAGTCAGAAATGAAACTATTTACCTGGGTTTAATATCTGTCACCTTCTGAGCCTGATCAAAGGCATTAGAATCCTTCTGTGCATTTGCTTTCTTGAGAGTTCCTGTCTTGGTTAATTTTTTGGAGGAGTTAACTTCATCATCACTGAGGACATCACTTAAACTGGAATCAGATTTCTGAAACAGAAATAATGCAGAGAGATGCCCAAAACAAGAAGTTACTGTCATTGTCAAGAGAGATACATAATGGTCATGATAAATCAAGAGAAAAGAAAAACAACTTATGGACTGTATAATTCAAACAACTTAAATTTACAGAATCATGGAACTGTCAGTTGGAAGAGGCCTCTAGAGATCATCTAGTCCAACTCCCCTGCTAAAGCAGGATCACCCAGGACTGGTTGGAATATCACCAGGGAGGTTGGAATATCTGCAGAGAAGGGGACTCCACACCCTCCCTGGGCAGCCTGTCCCAGGGCTCTGTCACCCTCCCAGGCAACAAGTTTTCCCTCCTCTTTCAGTGGCACTTCTCATGTTCCAGCTTGTGCCCATTGCCCCTCGTCCTGTCCCTGGGCACTACTGAGCAGAGTCTGGCTCCATCCTCCGTGCACCCCCCCTGAGATACTGCCAGGCATTAAGAAGGTCTCCCCTCAGCCTTCTCTTCTCCAGGCTGAGCAGTCCCAGCTCTCTCAGCCTTTCCTCATCAGGGAGATGCTCCCATTGTATCAACATTTCTCATAAAGATATTAAAAGTCTTCCTAGACAGCCTCAATCCTGGCAACTCCCAAACTCACTTTTGAGTCTTAATAGTATTCTTTAAATATTATTTATTTTAAGCAACATTCTCACAAGTTTTTCTATGATATTTAATGCTTATTAGCCTTAGTAAGACTGAAATTTGTAGTCTTTTTCTCTTTATGCATGTGTCTCATTTTCTTCACTTTAGAGACTACATATGAAGTTGTTTTCTTTTCTTTTCCCTTTTGCTCTCCACTTACAGGGCCCGTGTAGAAAAGACTCTCGAGCAGACTCTGGTCATAAAGGGGATCATTGAGTTCACTGTCATACACCTCACTCCCCAGAGAAATAGAATCCAAAAGGGAACCTGTCTGATCCCAGACGTGCACAGGAGAGAAATCAGCACTGAGGACAAAAGAGAAGGAAACGTTAAGTTTGTGTAGCAAGTTCTGCAGTCAAATTGTTAGGAATTCATAGGATCACAGAATGGTTGGAGTTGGAAGGGACCTCTAGAGACCATCTAGTCCAACCCCCTGATAGAGCAGGATCCCCTAGAGCAGATCCCACAGGAACACGTCCAGGTGGGTTTGGAATGTCTCCAGGGATGGAGGCTCCACCACCTCTCTGGGCAGCCTGTCCCAGGGCTCTGTCACCCTCACAGGAAAGAAGTTTCTCCTCATGTTGAGGTGGAACTTCCTGTGTTGTCACTTGGTGCAGTTGCCCCTCATCCTGTCACAGGCACCACTGAACAGAAACTGGCCCATTCCTGACACCCACCCTGCAGGTATTTACAGACATTAATCAGGTCCCCTCTCAGTCTTCTCTTTTCCACACTAACCAGCCCCGGGTCTCTCAGCCTTTCCTTATCAGATGTTCCAGTCCCTTGTAGCCTTCCCTGAACTCTCTCTAGTCTATCCCTGTCCCTCTTGAACTGGGGAGCCCAGAACTGGGCACAATATTCCAGATGTGGCCTCACCAGGGCAGAGTAGAGGGGGAGAAGAACCTCCCTGTACCTGCTGGCCACACTGTTCTTAATGCACTCCAGGATTCCATTGGCCTTCTTGGCCACCAGGGCACATTGCTGCCCCATGGATAACATTGTCCACCAGGACTCCAAGGTCCTTCTCCATGTCAATTGTGACAACATTCTCTATTCTATACTAGATTTGTGATGTATTAGTTGAGATAAGGCCAAACTGTGCTGACACAGCACTGGGCTCAACCTACTACATGTCTATGTTCCAACCTGATGGGTTATCTTGTGATAACATCTCTGGACCCAACCTCAAAGAAGTGCATGTGATTATATATCCTCAGAATCATGGAACAGTTGAGGTGGGAAGGGATCCCTGGAGATCACCTAGTCCAACTCCTGCTCAGAGGCAGAGAATGCAAATAAGGAAATTGTCCAGTTGGATTGTGATCACCTCCAAAGCTGGAGACTCCATAACCTCTTTGGGCAACCTCTTCCCATGCTTGATAATCCTCATCAAAAAATGTATCTATTAATATCAGCCTATAATATTTATCCATAGGTACTTTATTACTTTAAGAATGCTTTAAGGTATCAGTAATAGTTCAGGACAGTTTGATAAAAAATACATACAGAACGTATCTGAGTAGGTAAAGAAAATCATCTTTAGAACATGGTTGGAACAAGTTGGGGTTTATTTCTGGTTCAAGAGTTTTCTAACTGTGCTGTGAGTTCAGATTAATTTTATGTTCTCCAAACACTTCAGTGATAAACCACAGGGGAAAAACAATACACAGGAACTGAAATTCTGAACCACATCTGACACAGGATCTGCACACTTCATACCCCAGATTTGGATAAAAACAACCTAAGCATCATTTATACTCTCACTGCTCCTCACAAAATGAGAGAAAAAGGTTAATTTAAAATTTGGAGAAAGATTAAAACCAACTACCAGTTCTCTCTAATTTTCAATTTACAGACTGCAAGCTCTTCAAAGAAATATTGTATCTGTTTTATGTACTTCTTAATATTGTAGCACACAACTGTTACAACTACTAAATAAATTAATGTTATCAAAGATTGTGGTTAATCTTTCTACTATCATTGTCACATCAAGATACTCTGAGTCATCCAGGTTGTCAAACATTAGAGCTGAGTGCAAGCTGAGGTACAAAACACCTCCATGAGCTGCATGAATGATTGATCGATGGAGAACTTGAAGAGTCAAGATGCATTTTTAAGTAGAAAGTTCTTAAATAAGGACAATTTTGCAGTGCTTTACACTCACCTGCCCAACAGCAACTGTATTGCTCTCTCTTCAGAGTTTAGGTCAAGTTGCTGACCTGAAACTCCAGCTGCAAGGAGGTGGGGACCTTCAGGAGCAGGCACAAAATCTGAGTTCAAGCCTTTTGGGCTCCTGGATAACAGTGATTGCAGCACAGGGAGAGAAAAAGGAAAAATAAAAGATATCAAGACACATTCAAGATCATCAGGGAATCACAGACTGGTTTGTGTTGGAAGGGACCTTAAAGCCCATCCACTTCCAACCCCCCTGCATGGGCAGGGACACCTCCCAGCAGCCCAGGCTGCTCCAAGCCCCATCCAACCTGCCCTTCAACACCCCCAGGGATGGGGCAGCCACAGCTTCCCTGGCCAACCTGGGCCAGGCTCTCCCCACCCTCACAGCCCAGAATTTCTCCCTCCCATCTCAGCTCCAGCTCCCTCTGCCAGCTGGAAACCCTTCCCCCTGCTCCCATCCCTCCCTGCCCTTGTCCCAAGCCCCTCCCCACCCTTCCTGGAGCCCCTTCAGGCACTGGAAAACTTCAGTTTCTCCACTAAAAAAACATGTAATTTGTCTTAATATTTCTAAATTTCAATGTCACTGAATTGAGAACACTCACTAAGCCCAGTTCTACATAAAGGTGGAGTCAGAAGCTGCAAAGGCACAAAGTTGTTGTTTTTTTTCAATCTGCTAAGAAAGATCCTATGAAAGAAGGGAACAACAACTGGCTCTGAGAACACAGAGATGCCAATTTTCACAGGTACTTTAGCAGCAAGAGGTGCAAAACAGAATAGGTAAAAGTACTCAATTTATGTCACTAATTACTTAAATTTCTTTGAAAATGTGTTCTCTGTGAAGAAGCACCATTTCATTTGCTGTGTTCCTCACATTACTCTTCTTCCTGATCAACATTTAATGTTTCCTTATTAAATAACTGCATGAAATAAAAATCTACTGCCAAAGCAAATGAAAATCAATGGCTTAAGGCAAGGTTTGCTAGATGATGATTAAACCAATTAATAAAATGTAAGCTTTTATTCACAAGCAGAAATTAACTTTCCATTTCTCATAAACATAGAATGGTTTGGGTTGGAAGGGACCTTCAAGACCATCTAGTTCCAACCCCCTTCATGGGCACCTCCCACTAGACCCGGTTGCTCAGAGCCCCATCCAACCATCTCATGAATTTCAGTATTTCCTCATAAGGACTCAAAATTTATGGTTTGGAACTTAATTTCCCTTCCTCCCTTCCAAGCTCACTTTGTTGGTGCTTTGAATTCATCTCTGGTGGTTAAAGGGGGCACTTCAGTCAGTTCAATCTCCATGTCTGGACTGGACTTCATTGCAGAAACAACCATGGCATCCCGCAGCTTATTGCCCTGATCCAGAAGAGCTGAGGAACAAGGAGAAGAATTAAATCTCAGCATTCAAGTGGAATTTTAAAGCAATCTGTAAACACAACAAATGTGCCAGCTACAGTCAAGAAAGTGCTTTCTGCTGTTCCACAAAGATTGTGACATCCTGGAGATGAAGTGTGTGCTACAGACCATAAAACAGAGAGCAAAGCTGGGAGTGATTGAGAGAAATCCTGCATCAGTCTCCACTCAGAGCTGCACAAATAACTCATGTGCACACCCCAAGTCAGGCATCAGAGGGGGGTTATTAACAAAGAGCAGCAACATTAATTGATGGAAGAGTAGATTGTCACTTTAGGAAGTCTCCACAAGACTCTAATTTTAGGTCTTCCCTGTAAATATAAAAAAAATAACAAAAAACAACACATGTGGAAATGCATTCTGCTCTGATGCTCATTAGAACACAGTCCAGGCAGCCTGAGATCCAAAAGGGATCTAAAAGGCAGGAGATGGAAAAGAAATAATTCTTGCATCTGAAAACACCAATGGCACAGAAACCCTCCCACAACCTTTGTGAATGTCACCTTTGATAGACATCTCAGATGTGTCAATGATTAAACATTCAAAAAATCATGGAATCCCAGACTGGTTTAGGTTGGAAGGAACCTTCAAGATCATCTCGTTCCCAACCCCTGCATGGGCAGGGACACCTCCCAGCAGCCCAGGCTGCTCCAAGCCCCATCCAACCTGCCCTTCAACACCCCCAGGGATGGGGCAGCCACAGCTTCCCTGGGCAACCTGGGCCAGGCTCTCCCCACCCTCACAGCCCAGAATTTCTCCCTCCCATCTCAGCTCCAGCTCCCTCTGCCAGCTGGAAACCCTTCCCCCTGCTCCCATCCCTCCCTGCCCTTGTCCCAAGCCCCTCCCCAGCTTTCCTGGAGCCCCTTCAGGCACTGGAAGCTGCTCTCAGCTCTCCCTGGAGCCTTCTCTTCTCCAGGCTGAACACCCCA
>NW_009953297.1:195559-208552 GCF_000747805.2 Chaetura pelagica
GGGCAGGGACACCTCCCACCAGCCCAGGCTGCTCCAAGCCCCATCCAACCTGCCCTTCAACACTGCCAGGGATGGGGCAGCCACAGCTTCTCTGGGCAACCTGGGCCAGGCTCTCACCACCCTCACAGGGAAGAATTCCTTCCTGATGTCTCACCTCAATCTCCCTCTTCCAGTTTTAATCCATCCCCCCTTGTCTTCTCCCTCCCTGCCCTTGTCCCAAGCCCCTCCCCAGCTTTCCTGGAGCCCCTTCAGGCACTGGAAGCTGCTCTCAGCTCTCCCTGGAGCCTTCTCTTCTCCAGGCTGAACACCCCAACTCTCCCAGCCTGGCTCCAGAGCAGAGCTGCTCCAGCCCTCCCAGCATCTCTGGGGCCTCCTCTGACCTCTCTCCAACAGCTCCATGTCCTTCCTGTGCTGGGGACCCTAGGACTGGAGACAGTTCTCCAGGTGGGGTCTTGTGAGAACGGATCAGAAGAGGAGAATCACCAGGGGGGTTGGAACTAGATGATCTTGAAGGTCCCTTCCAATCCAAACCATTCCATGATGATAATTGCCCACAAACCTGAGAGCAGGTCTTTGGTAGCCGGGTTGTGCAAAGAGAGGACCCGCAAGTTTGTTCTAGCTTGTGCTTCAGGATCAGTGCTGGTGGGAAACACCATCTGCTGCTTTGAAGGGTTCACTTGCAAATGTTCATCTGGTAAATTCCCATCATGACAAGAAGGAGAAAAAGTGTCCTTTATGTTTTCAGAGTCCTCTTGAAAAAGCAAATGGTCCTTTCCTCTACTGAAAAATGAAACAGTATTTCAGTAACAACCAAAGTGGAGCTGGAAAGGGATTCAAACCTCTTCAGACTCTCCCTAGCACTGCAGCTGTGCCCTTTCAGCACATGCTCCAAAAAGAAATGTGACACATTATTTTAATGACTCTTTCTCTTCCCCTTATGCCACCAGAGAGACCAACTCAAGCTGTAAGTAAAAGACTTGAGGCCCCTCTTTATCAGCGAGAGTAGTTTGAACTATTTCAATCTAGGATGAAAATTTGTATCAGATGAGAAACTGTCCCTGTAAGCTCTGAAATGCTGAATGTTCTGTATTTCATATAGAATACAAGTGTTCCACAACTCACATGTGTGCAGCCACTGCTTAAAAATGTGGGTGAACTGCAAAATAAACCAGGATTTTGTCATGGGGTTGAGGGGAAAGCTACCTGGGAGTTGTGGCTCTGCTGTGGCTGATGGCCTTGTGATCAGCAATTGTCACCCGTGTTTGCCTGGGCTGCTTCCTGCTTCCCTGGGCAGAAGTGATACCCAAACTTCCATCTGTGGTTGGTACAGAGCTGCTGGTGTCATACAGTTCTGGCAGAGGCTCCAGAACCAGTGAGACCTGAAAGGCAGAATGTGCAAGGTGTATTTTGTTATTTTTCTGAATTAAGTGCAATACTTACTGTGCTCAACTTGTCACTCAATGGAAAACTCGTGTTTTTCTAGACAAAGAAATATTTCTTTCATGCAGTTACACAAAACTCTGACATATTCACAGCTACTTAGTTCCCATGCTGTGTTTTCCAATCACAGGCCACCATCTTTCAGCATTAATTGACCAAAGCCAGAGCTGCAAAATGGAACATCACTTTCTTAACTCCAGCTTTCAAAATCTTCTACAATTTCAGCTCTGGAGAAATGTCAGAACTGAGCATCAGTGTTTAAATCTGTTATTAAAACTCACTTTCAGCATGGAGAGTCTAAGTTTTCTTTATGAAGCTTTATGAACCAATGCTCCACATCCTCCTCAACAAAACAGAGCCAGCACCCATCAATGATTATTGTCCATTTGCCACCTTGGTTGATGAACCAGGTCTGCAGTGCATACAGCACAGCTTGATCCTGGCACCTGATCACACCAGGAAATGTCACTTACAACAAATGTACAATTTGCAATGCAACTTATGACAAACAAGATGTAAAGTCTACCTGCAGCTCTCCCAGTTTGTCAGATGTTGGTGAAATGATGGTGAAAAACCCATTGATGGGATGGCTGGGGGAGAGCTGGGCCAGGCCAGTGATTTGCACTTTGCCAAGTGGAAGATGGTCAAGTTTGGACATTACCTCCAGGACAAGCACACCCATATCTGCAAAAAATTAGGAATGGCTTCATCTCAGTCTCAAATAATGTGGTCACGATTCAAGATAATTAAAACTTTAATGTTAACAGGACAGATGTCAGAGGTTAATATAAAGTAATGTCATTAAATGATAATACGGCAGCAGGTAAAGAAGAATTCTACTCATAATACATGATGATAAATAAGTACAAGATGACCACAAAAGGACTATTTATTATCAGACAAGGGGTAGTGGGTTTGAAGTGAAAGTGGGCAGGTTTAGATGAGATTTAAGGAAGAAATTCTTTATGATGAGGGTGGGGAGAGCCTGGCCCAGGTTGCCCAGGGAAGCTGTGGCTGCCCCATCCCTGGCAGTGTTGAGGGGCAGGTTGGATGGGGCTTGGAGCAGCCTGGGCTGCTGGGAGGTGTCCCTGCCCATGCAGGGGGTTGGAATGAGATGATCTTTAAGGCCCATTCCAACCCAAACCAGTCCATGATTCTCACCTATTTCAATGCAGCAATAGGTGCCATTTTATCACAAAATACTGAGACACAGATTCACCCAGTAACAGCTTATGACCAAAAAAGATGCAAGACTTCATCTTGCTTAAGAATCCCTCACTACAAATGCCAAGAGCTCCTTTGCAAAACAAAAAACCTCAGAGTAAGCTTGAAAATGATGTTCTGAAGAAACCATCCTACACTTAACTTTCTAGACAAGGATGAGAAGCCTGAGAAACCTCATTGCTGCAGCCAATGATGTTTCCATTTTCCTACAGCAAAACCACTTGCTCCTCCCTCTGTTTCTCATGGGCTGCTTTCAGCCACACCACACAGTCACATCAATGTGCTCTGCCTGGTGGATATTAAATAATAATTTAAAAAATTAGTGCCCAACACACTCCTCAGGGCTGGTGCATACGAAGCAAAGCATTTAGCCATGGAAAAATCTTGCCAGCATTTCTGGATAACATGTTTAAACCCATTTTAACAGCCCTGCTTCCAGTGGCAGGGGGTTGGAACTAGAGGATCTTTGAGGTCCCTTCCAACCCAAAGCACTCTTGTTCTACGAGTAGCAATATCAGGTAGAGGTTTAATGGAGACTCTAGGTAGCAGGTTTGCATTATTTTCCTGCAGATCTTTCACTAAACTAAGTACCTTAACAACACTACAAGCTCATCTGAGTATCTTTCCATTCTTTATGTCCTTAGAACACTGAAATGCCTTTTTAATGTGTGTAACACTAGAAGTCATCTGATCTTGACACTCTGGGGACTACAGGAGACTTCTGTAAGTTCTGCTCAACCTGACTAGTAGAGAGAGTGATGCCAGCAATTCCAGGCAGAGACCTAAAGCTTCCTGAATCAAGAAAACCACCTAAAAAGCGAAACAAGAAGTAACGGGGTGGTGCTTGACAGGTAAAGAACCCCTCGGCTTTTCTGGGGTCTCCCCACAGCTCGGGCAGTGTCCCTACCTGTCAGGTAGGCAGCGAACTGCCTGGGCCCGCAGCGCACCGGGAAGCGGGCGGTGGTTCTGCCCGCCGCTTGGCCCGCCCTGGAGGCGGGCTGGAAGACGGTGCCGTCGGAGGTTTCCCCCCACCATCTCAGGCGAACGAGGGCGGTGGGGGTTTTGGGGCCCGTCCACAGGAGCCGGGGGACGGTGCAGCGGAGGAAACAGCGCAGAGGACCTTCCACGAGCGGCGGGAGGCTGGGGGGCGTGGGGGTGTCACCTGTGAGGATGAGGGTGTCAGGACGCTGAGGGCAGCTCCCAACAGATCACAGCAGCTCCCCACAGCTCCCCACAGCGCCGCTCCCCGTCACCTCGAGGGGTCTGGAGGGAGGGGGTGCTCGTTATTGAGGGGTCTGGAGGGAGGGGGTGCTCGTTATTGAGGGGTCTGGAGGGAGGGGGTGCTCGTTATTGAGGGGTCTGGAGGGAGGGGGTGCTCGTTATTGAGGGGTCTGGAGGGAGGGGGTGCTCGTTATTGAGGGGTCTGGAGGGAGGGGGTGCTCGTTATTGAGGGGTCTGGAGGGAGGGGGTGCTCGTTATTGAGGGGTCTGGAGGGAGGGGGTGCTCGTTATTGAGGGGTCTGGAGGGAGGGGGTGCTCGTTATTGAGGGGTCTGGAGGGAGGGGGTGCTCGTTATTGAGGGGTCTGGAGGGAGGGGGTGCTCGTTATTGAGGGGTCTGGAGGGAGGGGGTGCTCGTTATTGAGGGGTCTGGAGGGAGGGGGTGCTCGTTATTGAGGGGTCTGGAGGGAGGGGGTGCTCGTTATTGAGGGGTCTGGAGGGAGGGGGTGCTCGTTATTGAGGGGTCTGGAGGGAGGGGGTGCTCGTTATTGAGGGGTCTGGAGGGAGGGGGTGCTCGTTATTGAGGGGTCTGGAGGGAGGGGGTGCTCGTTATTGAGGGGTCTGGAGGGAGGGGGTGCTCGTTATTGAGGGGTCTGGAGGGAGGGGGTGCTCGTTATTGAGGGGTCTGGAGGGAGGGGGTGCTCGTTATTGAGGGGTCTGGAGGGAGGGGGTGCTCGTTATTGAGGGGTCTGGAGGGAGGGGGTGCTCGTTATTGAGGGGTCTGGAGGGAGGGGGTGCTCGTTATTGAGGGGTCTGGAGGGAGGGGGTGCTCGTTATTGAGGGGTCTGGAGGGAGGGGGTGCTCGTTATTGAGGGGTCTGGAGGGAGGGGGTGCTCGTTATTGAGGGGTCTGGAGGGAGGGGGTGCTCGTTATTGAGGGGTCTGGAGGGAGGGGGTGCTCGTTATTGAGGGGTCTGGAGGGAGGGGGTGCTCGTTATTGAGGGGTCTGGAGGGAGGGGGTGCTCGTTATTGAGGGGTCTGGAGGGAGGGGGTGCTCGTTATTGAGGGGTCTGGAGGGAGGGGGTGCTCGTTATTGAGGGGTCTGGAGGGAGGGGGTGCTCGTTATTGAGGGGTCTGGAGGGAGGGGGTGCTCGTTATTGAGGGGTCTGGAGGGAGGGGGTGCTCGTTATTGAGGGGTCTGGAGGGAGGGGGTGCTCGTTATTGAGGGGTCTGGAGGGAGGGGGTGCTCGTTATTGAGGGGTCTGGAGGGAGGGGGTGCTCGTTATTGAGGGGTCTGGAGGGAGGGGGTGCTCGTTATTGAGGGGTCTGGAGGGAGGGGGTGCTCGTTATTGAGGGGTCTGGAGGGAGGGGGTGCTCGTTATTGAGGGGTCTGGAGGGAGGGGGTGCTCGTTATTGAGGGGTCTGGAGGGAGGGGGTGCTCGTTATTGAGGGGTCTGGAGGGAGGGGGTGCTCGTTATTGAGGGGTCTGGAGGGAGGGGGTGCTCGTTATTGAGGGGTCTGGAGGGAGGGGGTGCTCGTTATTGAGGGGTCTGGAGGGAGGGGGTGCTCGTTATTGAGGGGTCTGGAGGGAGGGGGTGCTCGTTATTGAGGGGTCTGGAGGGAGGGGGTGCTCGTTATTGAGGGGTCTGGAGGGAGGGGGTGCTCGTTATTGAGGGGTCTGGAGGGAGGGGGTGCTCGTTATTGAGGGGTCTGGAGGGAGGGGGTGCTCGTTATTGAGGGGTCTGGAGGGAGGGGGTGCTCGTTATTGAGGGGTCTGGAGGGAGGGGGTGCTCGTTATTGAGGGGTCTGGAGGGAGGGGGTGCTCGTTATTGAGGGGTCTGGAGGGAGGGGGTGCTCGTTATTGAGGGGTCTGGAGGGAGGGGGTGCTCGTTATTGAGGGGTCTGGAGGGAGGGGGTGCTCGTTATTGAGGGGTCTGGAGGGAGGGGGTGCTCGTTATTGAGGGGTCTGGAGGGAGGGGGTGCTCGTTATTGAGGGGTCTGGAGGGAGGGGGTGCTCGTTATTGAGGGGTCTGGAGGGAGGGGGTGCTCGTTATTGAGGGGTCTGGAGGGAGGGGGTGCTCGTTATTGAGGGGTCTGGAGGGAGGGGGTGCTCGTTATTGGGGGGGAGTTGTAAAGGCAGGAGGTCCTCTTTGCTGGAAGGTGGGAGCAAAGGGGCCAGGCTTGTGTGGACAGGCTGGAGTGCCCTGTAGAAATGGGGTGCTCTGTCCTGAGTGGAGTTGGGGAAGACTGGGGGAACTGGGGCTGGGGTGTTTGCTGCTGGGGTGTTCCAAGGTGGGGGGAACTGGGAGAGGGGACCTTCATAGGTGAGATGCTTATTCCTGGGGGAGTTATCAGGGAAAGGGAGAAAGCTGGGGAGTTTAGGGTGAGGGGATCTTTGGGGGTGGGGTGGCTGTGAGTGTGGAGGGTCTCCCTGGACAGTGACACGATGGAAGAGACCATCCAGCCTTCAGGCTGGCCCTGCTGTGGGCTGGATTGCTCAGCAGTGCCCATGGAGAGCAGCATCTGGACCAGGCTTCCCCAGCCACCTCTCCCTGGCAAAGGAGGCAGGAAAAAGTGTTCCTGCAGAAAGAGAAGCCTCAGTGCTGGGGGAAGGTGGCTGGGACTGGGCTTGCTCCTCAGCAGCACTTTTCTCCAGGTCCTTTTGCCATGTGTGTTGGAAGAGAGGGTCTGATGCACAGGGATTTATCCAGATGATGCCTGAAAGTCCATGAAAACCTGGCTGGGAGAGAGAGGTGTATTTTAAATGTTATTTTTCTCAGCAGCAGACACTGTATGAGACACTGGTGAGCTCTGCCAAGTGACTTAAGTCCCTGCTTCAGGTGATGGGAAATCTGGGATAGTCTGGTACAAATTGTCAGATCTTTGAAGCAGGAGTGAGAACATGTTTTGGAAATGCTGAGAGAAGATTGACCAGTGTGTGGATGGTGACTAAAAAGAACAGACTGGACAACAGCAACCTCTGCAAAAGCTTTATTCTCTGGTGATGAGTCAGAGGGAGAAAAGAGGTTACAGATGGAGTAGCTTTGAAGGGAATGTAGTTGTTTCACCTCCAGAGGTGTGAGGGAGAACATTGTTTCCCAAGCAGCTACCTAGTTAAGGTTAAAAGAGAGCAAGATGACGTTGCAGCAGAGTTAGGGGAGGGAAGTTATTGTTGCAGAGAGAGGCAAAGGAAGGCAGCAATAATCGTGGGGACTTGGGCTCAGGGATCTGAACAGAACAGTTTGGCAGCTGCTGTGCAGAGTGGGGAGAGTGAAGATTAGAGCAGAATGGTAGAAACACCATTTAATCCATGAAAGGGTAATAGATTAAAGCTGGAAGAGGGGAGATTTGGGTTAGACAGTGGGAGGAAATTCTGGGCTGTGATGGTGGGGAGACAGATTTCCCAGGGAAGCTGTGGCTGTCCCATCCCTGGCAGTGTTGAAGGGCAGGTTGGATGGGGCTTGGAGCAGCCTGGGCTGCTGGGAGGTGTCCCTGCCCATGCAGGGGGGTTGGAACTAGATGGTCTTGAAGGTCCCTTCCAACCCAAACCATTCCATGAACACATACATATTATATCTGGAGAAAATGCTTTTTTTTCAGGGCTGTGGGACTTTTGGTCTATAGGTGGTTGATAAATTATGAGCTCTGAGGTCTGGGTTGTGCCAGAGACCAGGGGTTGGTCCTCCTGGGGAGAGCCAGCCTGTGCACAAGAGCTCTCCCTGCGGGGTCCAGGTGGGCACTGCACGATTCCTGCAGGGTATGAAGTGCTCTGTTTGGAGGATAAAAATACCCTACAATTCCTACAGGAGATCTCCCCTGCCTTGATGCATGAAATCAGATAACTACAAGAAGTAATGAAAAAGGCAGCTACTCTGCTGTGATGGAAATAAACTGTTCAGGTGTTGATGTATGGGAGAGGACTATTTCTCCTCCCCTTTAAAGCATAGGTTTAAAACATTTATTTCACATCCTGTTATTTATATTCTATTTAAACAGACAGAATACAGTTCTGTAGCTAGTATATGGAGTAATACTAACAAATCTTCATCAAACACTAATTTCTTTTAATAGGAATTATTTTAAAGCTAAGTTTCATGGAAGTGCTTAATGGAATGGCTTTGAGGCAAAGCAAAGTTGTATTTAAGGATTAAATTATGCTGTTAGTATACAAATAGGCATGGAAATTAGAAAGAAGGCCTTTGAGAGGGGGTGGTTCCCTCAGGACTCCTCTCTGCTCTCCTATGTCTCTTGGTTATCTGATATGGAGAAGAGGACCCATGGGTTCTTGTTTCCTTATGTTCTGTTGAGCTGTGGGTTTATAAGCAGATTCCTCAACCTCTAGTTGACCCTTTTGTGTTGTGGAGAGTTTTATGTTTCACAGAAGTGCTGGTGGTTATGTGCTACATCTCAGGCTAGATTTAATATTAGATATATTACTTAATTAGCCTGGATCTGTTCAGAACAGAGTTAAGCAAGCAAACCCTTGCACTGCAGTCTGCCCAGCACACAATTATTCTGGTTTAGGTGAAGAAATAAAGTTTTGATTTCTTCCTCTTGTTTTATCCTGCTTATCTTAAGAGGCTCATCCCCTGTGGTTATTTTGTGTAATTTTTAATGTACCTTTTAATTCTTTAATGTGTTGTAAACTTTATCAGCACCCCTGATAGCACAGCCAGCAAACAGCACGATTCACTGTGTGTTCAGTTATGTGTTCCTACTGTAACAAGAAAAACTTCCAACGTTGGTGTTTAGGTGGCTTTAAAGAGGATGAATATCAGTCTGCAGTGTATCTTGCTGCTGGTGTCAAATTCTGTGACTTGTTTCCTGAAGGCAGGTTTAAGTAAAAAGTCGAAAATTAATTTCCTGCCACGTAGGGTGATCCAGGCTCTGCTGTGAGAGCTTGGAGTCAGAAAGGTGCAGGAGCTGAGGTGGTTTTGTGTGCTTCTGTTGGCTGGTTTCTTACCGAATTATCATAGAATGGTTTGGGTTGGAAGGGACCTTGAAGATCATCTCTTTCCCACCCCAGCTTTCCCACTCCCACCAGCCCAGGCTGCTCCAAGCCCCATCCAACCTGCCCTTCAACACTGCTAGGGATGGGGCAGCCACAGCTTCTCTGGCCAACCTGGGCCAGGCTCTCCCCACCCTCACAGCCCAGAATTTCTCCCTCCCATCTCAGCTCCAGCTCCCTCTGCCAGCTGGAAACCCTTCCCCCTGCTCCCATCCCTCCCTGCCCTTGTCCCAAGCCCCTCCCCAGCTTTCCTGGAACCCCTTCAGGCACTGGTGTTGTGGTGAGCGAGAGTCGGACACACAATACTCATAGAGTTATGGTGAATGCTCCATTTTATTGTTAGGTACATCAGTATATATAGGTTTATTACAAAGATCATTACGTCTTCAGTATGCTAACTGATTGGTTAGTAATTACCTATTGCTCACGCGTTATGACGAGCTATAACTTTGATACTTTAGGTGCTATAGTAAGTTACTATTTGGATACTTCTTCTGCTAAACCTGCATCTTGTTGAATATGATCTTCTTTGTGGTCTTTGTGGCATCAGCATCTCTAACTGGTCCTGCTTCAGTTCCTTCTTTGTATTCTGCTGTTACAAAGTTCCTTTAACCTGTTACTAAAGTGTCCTTTTCTCCTGTTTCTTGCTCGTACAGCACTTCTGTTCCCTGCACGAACAGCTCTAGTATTTTTCCATGTCCATTGCTGTACAGAAATTCATCCACACACTGGAAGCTGCTCTCAGGTCTCCCTGGAGCCTTCTCTTCTCCAGGCTGAACACCCCAACTCTCCCAGCCTGGCTCCAGAGCAGAGCTGCTCCAGCCCTCCCAGCATCTCCAGGGCCTCCTCTGGCCTCTCTCCAACAGCTCCGTGTCCTTCCTGTGCTGGGGACCCCAGAGCTGTTCCCAGCCCTACAGGGGGGTCTCAGCAGAGCAGAGGGGACAGTCCCCTCCCTGGCCCTGCTGGTCACGCTGCTGGTGACACAGCCCAGGACACAGGTGGGTTCTGGGCTCCATGTCATGTGGAGCTTCTAATCCACCATAACCCCCAGGTCCCTCTCCTCAGGGCTGTGGTGATGCTGAGCTGCAAGATGTATTTCCCACGTTGGTGTTGTCATTTCGGAAAATCCATCCTCATTATAGTTTTTATTAGAAAAATAGCAGTAAAGGCTATTGAGTTACTAATTTAATGAAGTGCTGACAAAGTCCCCATGATATTTGTTGCTTCACTTGCTCATTGCGGGTAAATAAATGACAATTGAGCATTTCCAGGGGCATGAAGATGGGTTTTAGGATGTCAGCCTGTGGGGTGTTTTTGCAGTTCAGTAAAATTTATGCTCGTGCAGGGCTCGTTAGCAGCAATTCCATCTAGTAATTTATAAAATACTTCCTGTCTTGCTGATCTTCAGAGGGTTTTTGAATGTTCCCTGTTAGGGAAGCCATTATGAAGGGAAGTTTGATTTCTGTCGTTCTGTAATTCTATAAACTTATTTTCTTTTCCCTTCCAAATGCTTTCATAAAGCTCTGATATGAAATCTGATATTGCCTTTCAGGATCAGGAGTTCTGCCATCCTTCCCCTTTGAAGCAGCAGAGAGTGCTTTATAATCACATTGTAGTTGCATGGAGCAGTTGTAGTTTTGGTTTACAGCTCTGACATGGAGTAAAATCCCTTTCAAGGGTGATGTTCCATTGTGTGAGGCACTGCAGCATCATCTGGGGATCATGGAATCTTTGAGGTTGAAAAAGACCTCTAAGCTGATCAAGTCCAACCATAAATGCTTGTGATGTTAAGTGTAAAAAAGGACACATGAAGTGGAATGTGGAGACAGCAAAGTACAAGTGCTGGTGAGGTGAAGCTGTCGTGCTGTAGGCATGGCTGTTGTTGCTGGAAAGGGGTTGTGGCAAGGTGGTGAAGTGGCTGTTTAAGTAGGTTGGTGCATTGGAGAGCTCCAGCATTGGTCTGAAGATGGAAGGTGGGCAATGGATGTTGGTTCTACCAGCTGGTGTGGCTCAGGCTTTTAGTCAATATCTACAAATGCCAGAAAAGTCCAATGGGCTGAGAGAGTTGGGGGTGTTCAGCCTGGAGAAGAGAAGGCTCCAGGGAGACCTTAGAGCACCTTCCTGTGCCTGAAGGGGCTCCAGGAAAGCTGGGGAGGGGCTTGGGACAAGGGTAGGGAGGGACGGGATGAGGGGGAATGGATTAAAACTGAAGGAGTAGAGACCTCAATGTATATAAGAATCTAAAGGGTGAGTGCAAGGAAGATGGAAACAGGCTCTTCTCAGTAGTTCCCAGTTTCAGAACAAGGGGCAAAGGACACAAGCTGGAACATGGGAAGTTCCATTGAAATATGAGGAAAAACTTCTTTACAGTGAGGGTGACAGAGCCCTGGGACAGGCTGCCCAGGAAGGGTGTGGAGTCTCCATCTCTGGAAATATAAAAAACCTGCCTGGATCCAGCCCTGTGTAAAGTGCTCTAGGTTATCCTATTCAGTGGGATAGTTTGACTAGCTGATCTCTAGAGGTCCCTTCCAACTCCAGCAATTCTGTGATTCTGTGATTTAGGTGAGACATGAGGAGGAAATTCTTTGGTGTGAGCGTGGTGAGACCCTGGCCCAGGTTGCCCAGGGAAGCTGTGGCTGCCCCATCCCTGGGGGTGTTGAAGGGCAGGTTGGATGGGGCTTGGAGCAGCCTGGGCTGGTGGGAGGTGTCCCTGCCCATGCAGGGGGTGGGACCTGAGGATCTTTAAGGTCCCTTCCAACCCAAACCATTCTGTCATTTTATGATTCTACAGTTTGGAGTTGTCAGCCTGTTTGTGCAATGGTATCATTTACTTGTCTCTGGTTGTGGATGAAGCTTGTGGGAGATGTGGGTGACTGGATGTGACCATCACCTACACATTTGCTTCTGAACCCCATGAGTCTGTAGACTCAATAGTTTCTCTTTAACCTTTTCTTCTCCCTCCAATACCTCTCATTTCTCCTGTTGATCTCATACTAAGCTGTATTTTGGTTCTTGGACAGCAGTGCCCACAAATGGACGTGGAACTTCAACAGAGGCTTTGATACACCTGGGAACTGGAAAGGTTACTTCATCTACATTGGTAGAGGATGACCTCATTTATATTTCATTGGTGGTTTGACTGTGCCCCTCTGTTCAAGCTGTGGGCTGCATTTCAGCTGTGTGGCTGCTTCCAGCTTAGCTGTGTTTAAGTTAATTCTACCCAGATTGAGCTGAGTTTATCCTGAGCAGGATGCAGCTCAATACAAACAAGTGCAAGATTCCACAGTCATGCCAACGAAAGAGAAGGTGATTAATTATAGTGAGAAAAACCAGTGTGAGTTACAGGCCTTTAAAATTCACACTTTTACGAGGAACAAAACTAATTACAGTTAGAGAAACATTTGTTTGCTGTGTTAAGCATCTCATGTTTATAAATCTCTTTTATTTCTGGGCTTTGGATTTTTTGAATTGGAAGCAGGGCTGATAAAATGGGTTTAAACTTGTTATCCAGAAATGCTGGCAAGCTGATTTTTCCATGGCTAAATGCTTTGCTTCGTATGCACCAGCCCTGAGGAGTGTGTTGGGCACTAATTTTTTAAATTATTATTTAATATCCACCAGGCAGAGCACATTGATGTGACTGTGTGGTGTGGCTGAAAGCAGCCCATGAGAAACAGAGGGAGGAGCAAGTGGTTTTGCTGTAGGAAAATGGAAACATCATTGGCTGCAGCAATGAGGTTTCTCAGGCTTCTCATCCTTGTCTAGAAAGTTAAGTGTAGGATGGTTTCTTCAGAACATCATTTTCAAGCTTACTCTGAGGTTTTTTGTTTTGCAAAGGAGCTCTTGGCATTTGTAGTGAGGGATTCTTAAGCAAGATGAAGTCTTGCATCTTTTTTGGTCATAAGCTGTTACTGGGTGAATCTGTGTCTCAGTATTTTGTGATAAAATGGCACCTATTGCTGCATTGAAATAGGTGAGAATCATGGACTGGTTTGGGTTGGAAGGGGCCTTAAAGATCATCTCATTCCAACCCCCTGCATGGGCAGGGACACCTCCCAGCAGCCCAGGCTGCTCCAAGCCCCATCCAACCTGCCCTTCAACACC
>NW_009953297.1:208966-219483 GCF_000747805.2 Chaetura pelagica
CTGGCTCCAGAGCAGAGCTGCTCCAGCCCTCCCAGCATCTCTGGGGCCTCCCCTGGACTTTACCCAGGAGCTTGTCCCTCTTTCTCCACCCCCACCCCCCCTTCTTCTTTCTTTTGCATTCTTTTTTTGTCATTTTCCAGCTTCCTTGTGTCTCTTTACTGGAGAGTCTCATTTGTGCAGTTAACTGTGAATCTTAGCTCTGCTTCTTGCAGCCTCTTCCACCCTTCCAGTTGTATATCAAAATAATGACATGTGTAAAAATGCAAACAGTGGGAATATCAAATCCTTTGTTGTGTGGAACACTGATATTAATATTTAACTAAAACCCTGCATAGTTAAAATGGCAGCTGCAATGGAGTTTTGAAGGACTTTTGTGGTAGCACGACATGTCCACTAAGAATTTCATGGTGTTGCACAGCACATGGCATTGATTTCTCCTACCTTGCTGCCTCTCAATTTACAGCCTATATTTAATTGCTCTTCAACAGAGTTGTCCAACTGAATGATGTTACCAAACGGCTGATTTTAAGGGAAGATGGTGCCTCTCTTCAGCTTAAGGTGTACCTGAAAATCACACCACTGAGAGGAACTCAATGTTCATTTTTCAATGTCCATTCATTTTAAGAAGCAAATCTGTCTGAGGTTGTGTTTGAAATTGCCTGCATATTGAAAGTGATTAGCTTGAATTGCTCAGTTGAAATTGAAATAAAATCAAGCTTGATGGTCAGGGTTCTTTGGGGAAATCAAATAATGGAGTTTTCAAAGTCAGTACTGAAGTAAGAGGACTGAGCCCAACAGAAGCAGGTCCTGACAGCTGTACCTGCTGCTGCATCTGCTGTCTTATGTCCTGCATCTTTCACAAGTTTGCTTATGGAATCAGAATCACAGGAAGGTGAAGGTTGGAAGGGACCTTGAAGATCATCAGGTGCCAACCCCCCTGCTATGAGCAGGGACACCTCCCACCAGCCCAGGCTGCACAAGCCCCATCCAGCCTGCCCTTCAACACTGCCAGGGATGGGGCAGCCACAGCTTCCCTGAGCAACCTGTTCCAGTGCCTTCCTACCCTCATGGGGAAGAATTTCTTCCTAATATCTAACTTAATATCTAAACTTCCTTATTTCTAGAACTAGCTTATTCAGTGCTGTGGATCCGGATGAGATTTGCAAATGAATAAAAATTTGCTGTCCTTTTCCAATCTGTGAATAAAAATTATGTGCAGTCTCCTAAGACATTTTTATTGGATCATAGCTGTGTAATTTGATCAAGACAATTTCAACTAATTTCTCCCTTTCTAAGCAATTTTTCCCCCCAATACTTCTTTATTAAAGAAACATGTTTAGTATCTTCAAAGCAGACCTTAAAATACTGTCCTCATCAAGTTTTAGAATGTTTAAATACAGCTTTTCAACTACTGAAGTTTTCACATCTACCCAGGGAGGTTGTGGCTGCCCCATCCCTGGCAGTGTTGAAGGGCAGGTTGGATGGGGCTTGGAGCAGCCTGGGCTGCTGGGAGGTGTCCCTGCCCATGGCAGGGGGGTTGGAACTAGATGATCTTTAAGCTCCCTTCCAACCCAAACCTGTCTGGGATTCTATGATTCAGACTTTGATTTGCTTTGGTCAGGTTCAAATATGATACAGGGATTGAGCATCTTGATTGGTGCACCTGATGTTCTTCAGTTGCAGTAGCTGTTTTAAATATGGACTGACAGAAAAGAAAAAAAAAAAGCCATTTCTAAAATGTTTCCCTGTGCTTGGTACAACCTTTTTAATTTCTTTTTAGGAAACTAACCTGAAATAAAAACCTCTTTAAAAGCTGTTGAGAGATTTGTTGAATCATAGGAGAATCATCCTGGTTGGAATGGACCTTGAAGATCATCAAGTCCAACCATAACCCAACTCCCCCCACCACAGCCTGATTTAACCTGTTCAGTGTTTCAGTCATGTCCCTCAGCACTGTATCTACATTTCTTTTAAGCACTCCCAGGGATGGTGACTCCACCACCTCCCTGGGCAGCCTGTTCCACTGTCCAACCCCTCTTTGGGCAAAGAAATTCCTTCTAATATCCAGTTTAAACCTCCCCTGGAGCAGCTTCAGGCCATTTCCTCTGGTCCTGTCATTCACTTGGGAGAAGAGCCCAACACCCACCTCCCTACACCCTCCTTCCAGGCAGTTGTAGGGAGCAATGAGGTCTCTCCTCAGCCTCCTCTTCTCCAAATTAAGCAATCCCAGTTCCCTCAGCCTCTCCTTATTCTCCAGACCTTTTGTTGAGCCACATCAGCTCCTGTTGCTCCAGGATCACTTGCAGTTCATGCCCATTTTCTTGACTTCATGAAGAGGAGAAACTGCACAATAGGATGAAACTAACTCTAAAGGGTGCCCAGAATTTGTTTTGTGATTCCAGTTAAATATTCTGGCTGGCTTGGAGTCTAAGGATCATTCCAGAAAAGTTGTTCTCTTGGTTCCATTCCTGTTTTGCTTTGCTGGATACTTTAAAAAGCAGTAATTAGTTCTTGTCAATTTAAATATTTGGTCAGCAAAATACTGCTTCAGCATAGGAAGGTGCAGAATCACAGCTGGTATTCCTTGGCCTTGCTTCTAATTTTGTGTGTTGCTGTGTGGCTAAAAAAGGAAGCTCTAGGAAAAATGACAAGTCAAAGATACTAATTCTTTTCTTCAGAGAAACATTTCTCTGGAATGAGCTGCTGCCCAAATTCCTGCCTTCACCAAGTGTGGGGTGGAAAACTACATGTTTGTTCTACCTCTTTTTGAGGCTCAGTATTAAATCTGAGGTCACTTATGTTTCTCCAGCATTGTTTGGAGGCAAATATTAGGAAAGACATGGAGCTGTTGGAAAGGGTCCAGAGTAGGCCATGGAAATGCTGGGAGGGCTGGAGCAGCTCTGCTCTGGAGCCAGGCTAGGAGAGTTGGGGTGTTCAGCCTGGAGAAGAGAAGGCTCCAGGGAGAGCTGAGAGCAGCTTCCAGGGCCTGAAGGGGCTCCAGGAAAGCTGGGGAGGGAGCAATTGGTGATTCCCCATCCCTGGAAGTGTTCAAAGCCAGGTTGGATGTGGTTTGGAACAACCTGATCCAGTGAAAGATGCCCCTACCTGTGGCAGCAGGGTTGGATCTAGATGATCTTTAAGGTCCCTCCCAACCGAAACCAGTCTGAGATTCTGTGAAAACCGTTTTTGCTTTCAGCTAGATCTGCTCACAGAGAGTGACTGAATCTGGAGGAAGAGGATGTGTTCTTCACTAGCCTGGCAGGTTTATTCTGTGTCACAGTGGCTGTGTACCAGTGCTGTATCCATAACTGTTTCTCTGGCAGTTCCAGAAGTTGCATCAGGTCAACCGAAGAGGCTTGAACCTGATACCAAGTTCTACAGATTATCTGATTTCATGAGGATGTCTGCTTGAGAAAATGAGTTCAAAGTCTCCTTCAGTCTGAGCAATTGAGATTAAGTTAGCTCAGCTTAGCCCTGTCTTCCTCCTCCAGCCCCTGCCCCGCTTGCTCCTGGTGCTGTGTTTAACTAGATCAAGCTCTAAAGCTTCTTGCTGTACACCTTGTTTATTTCTATTTTTATCTTTTTAATCTTTTTAACTTCTATCCTTGAATTACCGACCCAGCAGGAGGCACAGTATTCCAGATGTGGTGGCACTAGTGCCTTGCATAGTAGAGGTACAGTCTGCTCAAACTGTGGTTGTCCTTAGGATCACACCATGGTTGGCCTGAGGATCACACCGTGACCAGGGTCACCATGCTCTCATTTCAGGTGTGCAGTCACAGAGTTGTCAGGGTTGGAAGGGACCTCTGAAGATCATCTAGTCCAACCCTCCTGCTAGAGCAGGGTGACCTACAGCAGATCCCACAGGAACACCTCCAGATGGGTTTGGGATGTCTCCAGAGGAGACTCAGAATCCTCTCTGGGCAGCCTGTTTCAGGCCTCTGTCACCCTCACAGCAAAGAAGTTTTTCCTCATGTTCATCTTGACCCTCCTGTTCTCCAGTTTGTGCCCATTGCCCCTTGTCCTGTCATTGGACACTGCTGAGAAGAAACTGGACCCCACAACCCACCGGCTTTCTGGAGACCATGCATCACAGGACCAGGTGCCCCATCTTCCTGTTGTAGTTTCTTACCTTGTGCCTGGGCACACGACTTCACTTTGTTCATTTTGAAATCTGTTCTTCCATCTGTCAGAAAAGGAACAATCATAGAATCATAGAATGGTTTGGGTTGGAAGGGACCCTAAAGATCACCTAGATCCAAATGCCAAGTCCCTCTGTGCCTGCTCCTGCCCACGCAGGATTAAGGAACATTTTCCATGTGGCTCGGCCATCAGTAGCTGATTTCAGTTAGTGCTGTGATTAATATCCCCTCTGGCAGTGTTGAATGCTTAAAAATCTGCCCTTCCTGGTCAAGACCATGACATGGGTTTTGCCATTTGTGGCAGATCTTGAGCCAAGTGTCCTCAGTGATAGCTCAGGCTACATCACATTCTTGCTGCTCGGGCTTGTTGCAACTGCGTGAAGTTTGTTTCTTGCTTTTTGCTGTTATTAATTTTGATTCTAAATATCTCAAACTTGTGTGACTGGTGATTCATGGGATTTCATTCCTCTCCTACGCAATGTTGGCTTCGTGTCCTCGCACTAGTTACCAGACTCCTGCATTCCCTTGCCTGGTGTAGTGATGGCTGTCCATACTGTGTCCTACTTTCACCAAAAGTGGATTAATTTGTCAAAACTCTTCATCTGGCATGATATGATTAATCAACAACAAGATTTCCCCAAGTTCACCCTCCCTTATGGGTAAGAAAGTCCACTCAATCTTTCTGATCATACAGTAAAGTGGGGCTTACTAGGGGGTTCCTTCTCTTTACCAGATTTATGGATTATGTGGGAAAGGGAGTAGCCAGGTGGATGATTGTATTTGCTAATTACCTGGAATTATTCAGGACAATCAAACCTAAAACCAGCCATAACGTGCTGGGGGGAAACCTGACAGCATTGAAATGCTGTGTTTTAAAAAGAGTGATCAAATTTGTTGTTGCCAATTGCACATCCTACCTATTCAAAGACCAGAGCAGTGAAATTGTCCAAGATGTGGGCAGTTCTCTCCATCTCCAGAAAGGACCAGAAATGCTATGGAGAGAGTGATCAGGGCTGGAATGGGTTCCAGGCAAGGAGATAATCAATAGAAGTCGGACTTTGGGCTTGAAAAACCCACAGCCCATGCAAGGGAAATATGATAGGGGAGTGTACAATCATAAATTAGTGTATAATCATAAATTGTGTAAAGAACAGGCAACCAGTATCATAGTGTGGGCTAAAAACCAAACAGAAGTCCTTACTTTTGCTCAAAGCCTGATGAAATCGTGGCTCTGTTGCCACAAATGTTGTGGAAGTGGCTCTGGCTAGAAGTGACTGGTATTTGATGTGACAAGCTAATGGGAACTGTCCTCCCTGAATGCAGCTGCGTGCTGAGGATGCAGTCTCTGGAGATCCCTCTCCTGCTTTGAAGTGACCATTTGGAGGCAGATCATACCCTGCTTAACCCTTTCCAGAGCACTTGCTGTGCTGGCATCTCTCTGTGACATGTTACAGAGCTGGATGGACCTTTGCTGGCTCTCACCATAATGATTCTTCTAGTCCTAGAAGATAAACCAAGTTTAGATCAGGTAGCTTGAAGCTTCTATCAGCAATATACAGTTGCTGTATTTCACACCAAATTCTTGCTTATGAAATTTAACCTTAGTTTTTTAATCTTGACCTGCACTGGGAGGTTTTTTAGTCAGTGCCATGGACAGTGGCATTGATGCCCCCTTAGCAGTTTGTTGATGACACCAAACTGTGGGATGAGGTGACACCCTGGAGGGGAGGGATCCATCCAGAGGTACCTGGACAGGCTGAGGAGGTGGGGCTGTGCAAACTGCATGAAGTTCAGCAGAGCTAAGTGCAAGGTCCTGCACCTGGATGGGGCAATCCCAGACACAAATACAGGTTGGGTGGATCAAGAACAGCCCTGAGGAGAAGGACCTGGGGGTGATGGTGGATGAGAAGCTCAACATGAGCCAGCACCGTGCGCTGGAGCCCAGAAACCACCCATGTCCTGGGCTGTGTCACCAGCAGGGAGAGGGATTGTCCCCATCCCTGGCAGTGTTGAAGGGCAGGTTGGATAGGGCTCTGAGCAACCTGATCTGGTGGGAGGTGTCCCTACCCATACAGGTCATTTGGATTGGATGATCTTTAAGATCCTTTCCAACCCAAACCATTCTATGGTTCCAGAGCACAGGAAAGAGTCCATTGAGTCCATTTCCTGGGGTATCAAACACCTCATTAGAGAGGTGCTTTCTGCCTTGTGCTCACACCTCTGGCACAGCACTGTCCAGAGCTCTCATTTTGGTTCTTTTCTGTGGATATTGTACTTCCTGTCCCTGCCTCCATGGTCTCCTGCATGTACAGAGTCTCAACTATGCCTGAAGATCTTGATTTAGATGAGACTTTAATAGAAACAGTGACACAAGCCCCAGTGGTAACTGCACATCAGCTCCAGTGGGAAGCAGCCTCCCTCTAGTTTTAAAAAGTAATTCAGCAGAGGTTTAGCTTGTAGCAGAGAAAGACACTATGAATTAGGAAAAAGTCATTTAGGAGAAATACCTCTTCACCTCAAGCAGTTTTGAAGCTGGCCCTGATAATAATAGCATTTTTAAATTTATTGGAGATTGTCCAGAGATTCATCTTTAAACATCACTTGTCTGCCCCTTGTACCAAGGATTGTGCATAAAAAAGAGGATGGTGAGACCCTCCAACTTCCTTCCACAGAGAAGTTTCTTCTCTGAAGGGCTTTCACCCCTCACGCCCATGCTTGGTTTTAATATTCTCTGCTGTTTGCCTCCCCCAGAAGAGCTGAAGTGCAAAAAGCCTGTGAAAATGGTTCATTGTTACTCATCCTGTGTACTGGGCTCCAATCTAGCCTAATGATGTCACTGCCAAAATTAAGCACTACTCTTTTAGCCTCTCTGAGTGAGTATCAGCCTGAGAAACAGATTTTGCCTCAACTGAGTCATCAGGAAAATTCTGATTGCAGAGCCTTTTGTTGGGAATGGGATACAAGGAGAGGACACAGCTGCATCTTTTGATGGGAGCAAAAAATAAATTGGTTTGTCAACTGGACACCTTTGAGAGTCCTGGTTTATTTGGTGTCTGCAGACCAGGTCTTCTGCATTCACCCAAGAATTTAGAGGAGCTGCATTCCCAAAGGTGCTGGATGCAACCTGACATTAGTCTTACAGAAGCAGCTAATTTAAGGTGTGACTTGTTGCAGTGCTTTGTGGTGTACCTGTCAACAAACTGTGGCAGGAATTGGCAGGAGGTGAGTCTCACTTCTCATGGGGAGTGATGGCTGTGATTCACCTTTGGGAAACGTGTTGCTGGAAAAATGTGTGACTGGAAAAAACAGCTGTTGTTTAACTGCCTCAGTTTAGGGTGTTATTCCCTGTGGAGCACAGGCAGGAAGATGCCAACTTTTACAAAAGGAGGAAACCTCTCCAGGTAGAAGTAGTTACTAGCCACAGTTAGAGCTGGTGTCCAAGTCTTTCATCACAGAATCCTCTTTTTAACACAATAGTTTTGGTTCATCTCCAAAGCACCTTTTCTTCCCCTGGTGTCCACTGTCCCACACAACATCCTGGTCTCCAAATTGACAAGACGTGGATTTGACAGAGGGACCACTTGGTGGATCAGGAATTGGTTGGATGGCCACACTCGGAGAGTTGTGGTCAATGGTTCACTGTCCTAGTGGAGGCAAGAAATGAGTGGTGTCCCTCAGGGGTCAGTGTTGGGACAGGTGCTGATCAACATCTTTCTTGGAGACGTGGCCAGTGGGATTGAGTGTCTGCTCAACAGGTTTGCTGACAACACCAAGCTGTGAGGAGCAGCTGACACCCCAGAGGGAAGGGATCCATCCAGAGGGACCTGGACAGGCTGGGGAGAAGGGCCAGTGCCAACCTCATGAAGTTCAACAAGGCCAAGTGCAGGGTCCTGCCCCTGGGTCAGCACAGTGGCTGGAGAAAGCCCAGGCACCAATCCAGGCTGGGGGGAGAGTGGCTGGAGAGCAGCCCTGAGGGACTTGGGGGTGGGAGGAGATGAGAAGCTGGACATGAGCCCCCAGTGAGGACTGGAGCCCAGAGGGGCAATTGTGTCCTGGGCTGCATCACAAGAAGTGTGGCCAGCAGGGCCAGGGAGGGGATTCTGCCCCTCTGCTCTGCTCTGCTGAGACCCCCCTGGAGTGTTGTGTCCAGCTCTGGAGCCCCCAGCACAGGAGAGACATGGAGCTGTTGGAGAGGGGCCAGAGAAGGGCCATAGAAATGATCCAAGAGATCATCTCGTAGAGTTGGGGTGTTCAGCCTGGAGAAGAGGAGGCTCCAGGGAGACCTGAGAGCAGCTTCCAGTGCCTGAAGGGGCTCCAGGAAAGCTGAGGAGAGACTTTTCACCACAGAGGGCAGTGACAGGACAAGGGGTGATGGTTTGAAACTGAAAGAGGGGAGATTTAGGTCAGACATCAGGAATAAATTCTTCCCCATGAGGGCAGGAAGGCACTGGAGGCCCAGGGAGGTTGTGGCTGCCCCCTCCTTAGAGATGTTCAAGGGCAGGTTGGATGAGGCTTGTGCAGCCTGGTCTGCTGGGAGGTGTCCCTGCTCATGCAGGGGGGTTGGAACCTGATGATGTTCCCTTCCAACCCAAACTAACCTATGATTCTATTCCATGATTCTCTTGCCTGTGCAGTGCTTGTATTTGGGAAAAAAAATGTGATAGGAAAGGAAACCTTGCTTCTGGGCAGTAGCTCCCAAGAAATCTCCAATAACTTCAGTGTCTTTAGCCAAATGTTACATTCCTGGGCTGTTTTGGGGTTTTTTGGATGACAGTGAAACAGTGTTTCTGTACGGGTCTGTACTATGGCTTCTAAAGGGATTGCAGCAAACTTAGAATCAGTGCAAAACCTGGAGCAAACTGGAGCCTGAAAGCCAGTCCTTGTGTGGAAGTGTTCTGCCCACATCTGTGCTGTGCAGTCTTGGTGTCATGATCCTTAATTTAAAATACGTTTTTTAAAGATCATACCTTTCATTATTACTAGCTTTGAAAATGATTTTAACCTTTTGGACTCACTGCCTTTTTACTCGTGTTGCTGGATTTGACAGCATCTTTCCTAATGAAATGTTTTGATTATGGGGTATTTCACCAGCCTGTGGAGCTCTCAGAGCCCAGAGGAAGGCAGCTTGAGGAATATTTATTGTTCTTTAGTGCCATGTGGTTCTCATGGTCTTTACACTTAACTGAAGCAGAATAGGTATGGAAGCTCAGACTGAATTAATTTGGCTTTGCTCTTTTCCTGTACAGGCCTGATGTTGCCCTACTTGCAGTATTTAAATCCTAGACCTGTGTACAAATCCATTAATTTTAACCATTGCAGGAACTTTCAGGGAACTTTAGCTGTAATTAAAACCTGCTGCTCTTAATTGAAACTGTGGATTTTATTTATTCTTCTCCCAAGAGTGTTTCTACATTTTTTCCTGTACACCAACCACTGCTGTATTCTCTCCATAGTTTTTATTCCAGCCACTCAACCATCAGGGCAGGTTGACTTTCTGTTTGAATAGTATTTCCTCCAAAAATTAGAGGGGATTTCTAGGAAAGTTGTCATCTCATGACAAGTTGTACATGGTAAACTAGTAGGAACCTTCAGTAAGTAGCTGACTGCTTTTCAGTGCTGTGCTATAAAGGTGACTTCTGAGAGGGACCTGTTCTTTTTTTAATTATGATTCATGGGCTGAGTCATAATTTTTGGATGGCTCCTTGTGTTCCAGGCACTGGAGTGTTCCCAGTCATGGCAGCATCAGGCCATTAAATACAAAGGTATTTAATGACTTTTGACACTGACTTTTGAAGTGCCTGATCTGTGGGCCATTGTAAATTGGAAGATTTGGGACAGGATCACTCTGTGCCCTGTTCCCTTCCTTTTCCCCTGGCTTAGGTCTGTGTGGTTTAATTTACCATTGTTCCATCTTTGGGATTGCTTCATGGAGTGCAAACTGCTTGAAGTTCAGCCAGGCCATGTGCAAGGTCCTGCACCTGGCTTGGGGCATCCCAAGCACAAATACAGGTTGGGAAGAGAATGGATTGAAAACAGCCCTGAGGAGAAGGACCTGGGGGTGATGGTGGATGAGAAGGTCAACGTGAGCTGGAGCCCAGAACCCACCCGTGTCCTGGGCTGTGTCACCAGCAGCGTGAGCAGCAGGGCCAGGGAGGGGATTGTCCCCTCTGCTCTGCTCTGCTGAGACCCCCCTGCAGGGCTGGGAACAGCTCTGGGGTCCCCAGCACAGGGAGGACATGGAGCTGTTGGAGAGAGGCCAGAGGAGGCCCCAGAGATGCTGGGAGGGCTGGAGCAGCTCTGGAGCCAGGCTGGGAGAGTTGGGGTGTTCAGCCTGGAGAAGAGAAGGCTCCAGGGAGACCTGAGAGCAGCTTCCAG
>NW_009953297.1:219568-231592 GCF_000747805.2 Chaetura pelagica
GGTGTTGAAGGGCAGGTTGGATGGGGCTTGGAGCAGCCTGGGCTGCTGGGAGGTGTCCCTGCCCATGCAGGGGTGGGACTGGATGATCTTTAAGGTCCCTTCCAACCCAAACCATTCTATGATTTAAGAGGAAAATATTCTCCTCAGTGTCTCCTCGAGTTCCCCTCAGCATGTTTGTGGTCTCCTCGACAGGAGCAAAAATTAGGGAAGAAAAGAGGGATTTCCTTACTGACCATAAGATTGTACTTGTATGGGAATTTCACTGACTCATCATTTGCTTCCTAACCTGTTTTGTAACACCAGTCTGTTCCCTTCAAGGTAGGTAAAGATGCCTGGATGCCAGTTTAAAGGAAAGATTTTTAAAATGTCTCTTACTGATGTTTTTGTGTGTGTGTGTGTGTCTTGCAGCCCTGGAAGGAAACGGGATTTCTCACCAGTGCTTTGGAGCCAGTACTTTGAATCTATGGAGGATGTTGTGGTAGAAAATGAAACTGGCAAGGATATATCCTTTTTTTTTCCACACTGAACGTTTGCCCCACTCACTGAGAATAAGAATATAACGTGTTGTTGAGCTTATTGGGGTTCTCTTCATCTTTGTAAAGTGTTTCTTCTCATCTTCCATATTTAATTTTCTAGGGAATCACCATCAGTAACTAGAACAACCCCATCTAAACTGACAAAACTGGCAAGGTCAGTTCCTGGTATTGCTTCTTTAGGAATCCTTAATTTTAAAAAGTCTTTCAAATAATTTAATAACATATTTTGAAATACTTACCAGTTCCCACAGTTTCAACCATATCAGGATCAAACCTCAACACTAAATGTTAATATATACCTGCAAATTTCTAAATGCCTTTCTACAGCTGCTCCCAGGAGGTTCTGCTTCTGTGCACACACGAAGAAATGTGTGATCTTTAAGGTCCCTTCCAATACAAATCATTCTACTGGGGTTGTTCAGCCTGGAGAAGGCTCCAGGGAAACCTAAGAGCAGCTGCCAGTGCCTGAAGGGGCTCCAGGAAAGCTGGGGAGGGGCTTGGGACAAGGGCAGGGAGGGATGGGAGCAGGGGGAAGGGTTTCCAGCTGGCAGAGGGAGCTGGAGCTGAGATGGGAGGGAGAAATTCTGGGCTGTGAGGGTGGGGAGAGCCTGGCCCAGGGTGCCCAGGGAAGCTGTGGCTGCCCCATCCCTGGCAGTGTTGAAGGGCAGGTTGGATGGGGCTTGGAGCAGCCTGGGCTGCTGGGAGGTGTCCCTGCCCATGCAGGGGGGTTGGAACCTGTTGATCTTTAAGGTCTCTCCAACCCAAACCAGTCTGGGATTTTGATTCTAGGGTCTGCACCCCCAAGAATCATGGAATCACTGAATCAAGATGTGTGGTTACAAGCACACACAGCCTCTTCTGGGACTGCAGGATCTCTTACTTGTCCCCATCTCCTCTGTGAGATGTGGATGCCCCCCATGCTGTTTCTGCTAGTGCAAATGACACTGAGAAAGCACCCCATGAGGCTGCTCATTCACACCCAAGCTGTGGGTCCCTAGTTGTTGCCCCCCAAATTGCCAGTCCAATAGCTGGGGTACAGACAAGGAAGCTTCTGGCCAAGGTGGAGGCAGTGGTGCCAGCATTAAGTCTTCTGGTGGTGTCAAGCCAGATTTTGACTGCTGCTGTCTCCTTTCCAAGATCTCTGTCCCTTTTACAAGTGTTCATGTTGCTTTTACACTACTTTTCAAGCTGACTGCTCTTTGCCAGTCTTCCAGTTACTGTTTAATCCAGCTGATGGCACTCATCCTCTGTGACATGCTGAAACCACTGCTGTTATCCAGACCAGTTGCTAACTGGGAGCTGTGGGACCATCTCAGCAAGTACAGTGTGTGAAGGTACTGGGACAAGACTTCCCTACAGCTCTGACCAGAGCAGTTTGAGAGGTGCTTCCAGGTTTTTTGTCCTAATTACAAAAAGAGAACATTTTAATCTGTGTTTCATTAACACAGCCTTGCTGTAGGAAGAGCTGCCTCAGTTTTTAACATCCATGCTCCAGCTCAGCCATTAGGAAAGCCAAACTTTCAAGCTATTTCTTTCCAAATCCCAATGTAGTAATTCTTTCTCTGAGCAGCATGTGATGCTTTGGAAGGAGAAAATTCTCTCCCTTTGTTGTTTTGCTCAGCTTGTCATTATTAGGTGTTTATTAACTGCATCTGCCCAATTGATCCTGTGAATCCTTCAGGATATGCACCTTGGCTGCCTTTGCAAGGGCAGTGTGCACCCCTGGGGCTGCATCAGTAATGAAAAATAAGAGGGATAATGGGCCTATTTGGGTAGGTGGTGAGCAGAAGCATCCTAAATGGAAGCAAATCTTAGTTATTTAGGATGTTTTATGTTACCTGGGACCTTTAAAAGAAGCTTGAACTCCTGTAGGGATAGGCTGTGGACAGATGTATGCTGTGAAAGCAGCTGAATACTGCTCCATGACCAACTCCAGGAGATGAACCTGTCCAAGCTGGCACAGCAACTGTAAGTGGAATGGTGTGGGGAGCACCTGCACCAGATGTTTGCAGCCAGCAGATCCAGAGGGCACTGCAATAGTCAGCAGAAAAGCAGTGAACAGCCTCTGTAGCTGCAGGTAGCACAGTTAGGTTCAGAGGGATGCTTTTGTCCACCCCAAGGAGAGAAGAACAGCAGAAGGAGCTGATGTGACTTGTCTGATCTGTTGGTCACAGGTTCAGGCACTGAACAGAGATTTCACAACTCCCAGTTCTGTGCCTTTCCCTAAGGGATGTTGTTTTTAAGGATAGTTACACTGATTTTTCAGACTTCAGCTGCCCCAGAGAAGCATCTTTGCTGTTTATGCTCCAGAGAGCATTTATATTGCCTGAAAAATCTTGTTTACTGGCTTATATGACATTTTTCCTTGGAAGTAATAAGAAAATACACCAAATCCAAATGACCTGCTCCTATGTGCATGCTGATCATGGTTTGTTTTTCTCCTGTTAGTTGTTCAATTCACTGTTGTGCATGGGGGGAGAAGGGTGTAGAGGGATCATAGAATCTCATAGAATCTTAGAATCTTAGGGGCTGGAAGGGACCTCAAGAGATCATCTAGTCCAACCCCCAATGTGTGGATAACAGGGGGGAGGAGGTCTAGGCAACAGGAAACCAGCTCTTGAAGCTTGAATAAAGTGGGTAAAGTTTTGTGCTTTCATCAGGAGGAGAAATGAGGCCTTGGTACACAAAGGTAAAAACAAAACACTGCTGGGTGTTGCAGACTCCAAAATACTTCCAGGTAGATGATTTAAAATAACTAAATGTCCTTAACTGGTCATACACTTTTCGAATTTACAAGAGTGGATTGGAGGGGCCTGTTCTGCTGCTGCTACATGGTGGAGGCCATTCTGCTCTTTCCTGGGCTGTATTTACTGTAAGTAAGCTGCTGCTTTATAGAAATGTATATATTTATACATCTATATGCAAATATATTCCTCTGAGCATGGAATGCAACTAGCCATTCAGCTCTGCTAAGCATGGGAAAATCCATTCAGAAAACTGAACTGATGATAATGACTGATAATAAATCTCATCATCAAGTCTTCTAAAATATTTCACTGACAGTGTGTTTCTTAAATAGGCAAAGCTCATGTCAGGGTTTCTCATCTGGGTTTTAATGATCAGCACAAGCCAAAACTACATCTGCCAAATAGCTCCTATGTTTTCATGAAATGACAAGAGAATTCCCAGCATATCCAGTTGTTGGTTTTTCTTCCAGAAGGCTGCTTTTCCAGGACTACCAGTGAAAGTTCAACAGCTTGATCTCATCATAACAATATTATCTTTGCATGGTTGAGGTCCTGTTTGACTTGTTGAAAATCCTCATTTGCTGCTCAAGCAACTTGAACCAGGAACTGAAGAGGGAGCATGGGGACTGACTAAGTAAAAAATCCTCTCTCCCACCCATTCCCTTTCAAAAATAAAGGCAGTTAAGGAAGAAAACTTCTAAAGGATTTCAAGCAAAGTAAAATAACTTCCAGTGTGGGTTTTTAATTGAGACATTTTTAATTGAGGAGCTCTTGGAGCTGTCTAGTGCCCTTAACAGAGGATGGCATAGGATGACTTCCATGGACTGGACAGATGAAGTCTCTAGATCTCCCTGTCTCTGGTCATAGAATCACAGAATGGTGAAGGTTGGAAGGGACCTTCAAAATCCTCAGGTTCCAACCCCCCTGCATGGGCAGGGACACCTCCCAGCAGCCCAGACTGCTCCAAGCCCCATCCAACCTGCCCTTCAACACCTCCAGGGATGGGGCAGCCACAGCTTCTCTTCTGAAAGTGTTGAATTTCAAGTCTTAAATCTCTCTCTTACTGAGTCCTGTAATTATTTGGTTGTTGCTCACTAGTTGCCCAGGTGGACAGATGTCCTTCTCTCTCCTAGTTTAGGGGGTTTTGTTATGATATGCAAGTGCCTTAAACAGATGTAGTGAAGGTCACTGCTTCCAGTGGGAGGCAGAGGTATGAAGTCACATTCTTCTGACTTCAGGGCTTCTTCCAAGACATTTCCACCCTCTCTGGACCTCTTTTATTATTTTTCCCAATAACAACACCAATGCCATATTTACATTTAACAATCTCCAGAGTTGAAGGGAGCAGAGTGATTGCAGGCACTGTACCTCACTCTTACCAGCTTTTCATGTCCCTATTAACAGTTAACAAAGTTAAATGCAAGATTGCTGTAAATTTACACCTTGCACTTCAGGCTGCACCTGGAGAAAGAAGCTGCCACAACAATTAGTTCATGCTATGGAATTATTTCCATTTGTGCATTTTGAAATGAAAGTTTATCCCAAGAAATCAGGTGTTAAATGTGTGGGATGAGCCAGACCTTAAAAAAAAAAAAAAGATGACCCCAAACAATCCCATCCCCCCTCAAAAACAAGAAGAAACTCCAACTGTGAACACTGAGACTCTCTATAAATAAAAAATAAAGGGGAAAGGGAAGGAGGGAGGGAATGGAAAAGGGGAGAAAAATCAGCTTGCAGGAGTGTTGTGCTCCTTTCTCCTTTTACTTACTGGCCTGGTAACTTCCTGGAGGATGTGTCTGTACATCTCTTGGCCAGAGTATTCCTATTGGGATAAAATTCAGGGCATTGGAAATTTTCCCATTTTCTCACATCACGTTGAAGAGCCTCTTTCTTTACTCCCTGCTGACAATGTTTTGATTTTTAGCAGCAGACTTCCCATCTGACTGCTTAAATGCTTGCTTGGGTACATGAGCACCTTGCAAGTTGAGTTTCCAGGATGTCTTTAGGGGCTCTGAAATATTAACTTATGGATTTGATGGTTTAAGGGAGAGCAACTGCTACAATCATTTAGGAGCTGAAAAAGCTGAACAACCAGAATGGGAGGACTGGGAAGCTTTCAGATCTCTACCCATTATGTAGGTGGTTCTATTAAGAATTCCTCAACAAATTCCCCCACTCCTGCAGGGTGGTTATTTGAATAATCAATGCTTCCTGACACTGAAGTTTTCCTTGCAGCAAAGAATGCCACTTCATTGCTGTGAGAAAAGTTGGGGAGGGACTTTGGACAAAGGCTTGTAGAGAGAGGACAAGGGGGAATGGATTTAAATGAAGAGGGGAGATTGAGATGAGATTTGAGGCAGAAATTCTTTGCTGTGAGGGTGGGGAGACCTTGGCCCAGGTTGCCCAGGGAAGCTGTGGCTGCCCCATCCCTGGGGGTGTTGAAGGGCAGGTTGGATGGGGCTTGGAGCAGCCTGGGCTGGAGGGAGGTGTCCCTGCCCATGCAGGGGGGTTGGAACTGGATGATCTTTAAGGTCCCTTCCAACCCAAACCACTCTGGGATCCTATGATCCTCAGCCTGCAATAACTGGTGTAGATGGAGCTGCCAGGGTCAGAGCCACAGTCGTGTTGTAGCCCTGCCTTGCCTGAAAAAAAGATTCCTCACTTGTTCCCCCTGACTGCTTTGGACTAATCAGTTTTTTAACATTTCAGCCTTGCTGAAAAAACCTGTTCTTTGAGAGCAAACCTAACGTGTCCTGCAGAGCAGCTGCTTCATCTTCATGTCACATCAAAGACTAATTCTGTACTGGGGGGGGGGCTTGGGGAAGGGGAGATGACTTCAGTGCCTGTCATCCCACTGCTGCATTTCCATTTCCAGAGGTTCTTCAAAGCTTGAGTTCATTATTCTAGAAAAAACAAATCATGTCTTATGCACAGGGAAATAAATGTCCTTGGAGACAGTGTGAACAGTGGTAGAAAGGATGGAGCTTTGGCTAGTTGAAGTTTATATGGAATAGCCTTGCTTGCTTTCTTTGGCACCTCATGGAATCCACTTTGTTGACACTGGAGGATTTTTGTGCCACCATCTAAGCCTTTGCTGTTGTTCCAGGGAGTGCTTGGTGCTGCTAATCCTTTTGTAGCTGGGTTGTGGTACTTTGCAGATCATGTTGACTTTGTCCCTTCTTGCAGTCTGCAATCATCAACAGGATCCAGTGCAGGATTGTGGCTTTAGATCTCCGAGGCCATGGTAAGTAAAAGAGAATCATTTTCAAATCACATAAGTATGTTGCACACTCTCCTGGCTGCACATCAAAGAAGATGCAATGAATCCTTCCCAAGGTGTCTAAGCAGGCATCCCTGAGGCATCCTGATTTTTATTCAAAAAGCAGGGATGGAAAAGTGGCTTCTGGAGCTCCCTGACCCCCTGTCCTCCCGTGCCTAAAGCTGAGACTCCCTGTGCCTTTGGGTGAGGTGGTGGTGAACTTGTTCCTCCCTACATACTGGCACCAACCCCCTCCTTCCTATTTTCATAACCTAGAGGTGGCCTTTACCTTTATAAATAATCACAGACTGGTTTGGGTTGGAAAGGACCTTAAAGACCATCCAGTTCCAACCCCCCTGCATGGGCAGGGACACCTCCCAGCAGCCCAGGCTGCTCCAAGCCCCATCCAACCTGCCCTTCAACACTGCCAGGGATGGGGCAATAATAACATCTATTCTTTAGTTTTAAGATGCATTGCAAATATAAAAGTCACAGGGAGTGTTTCCTATCCAGAAGATATAAGGGCAGAAAGGACCAACTGTTATAAATTCTGGGTTTCTTAATTATTCATGTTAACTGCTCTAGATTCACTCTTAATAACTGTGTCAAAAACCTTTGTACAGTTGTTGCTCCAAGTATTGAGGGGTCTGAAGCTTTTCTACTTACATAAACTTAACTTTTTGTTGTTTCAGGAGAAACAAAAGTTAGGAACCCTGAAGATCTGTCTGCAGAGACTATGTCAAAGTAAGGAGGTTTATGCTCTCTTCAGTGTTTCACTGTTCAAAACCCTTTATTTTCTTTCTTTTCTTGAATGAGGCCACAGAATCTTCATTCAAGGAATTTGGAAGATAGTTTCATTTCACATGATTCTGGTCATTGTCTCTTCTTTTACTTCCATTTTGGGACAGTTGGAAATTTATTTGAAGTATTTGAAATCTTATCCCTTCCAGCTTGAGTCAGATTCCAAACTGGAGTAATTCTCTAGGTGCCCTCAGTTTTTTAAACTCACTTTAAAGATCAGTGGCTTCATCATTGCTGTGAGAGCAGCTCTGGGGGAAAGGACCTTGAGGTCCTGGTGGACACCAGGCTGACCAAGAGCCACCAATGTGCCCTTGGGGCCAAGAAGGCCAATGGGCTCCTGGGGGCATCAGGAGGAGTGTGGGCAGCAGGTCGAGGGAGATTTCCTCCCCCTCTGCCCTGGTGAGGCCATGTCTGGGGAACTGGATCCAGTTCTGGGCTCCCCTGCTTAAGAAGGACAAGGAGCTACTGGGAAGAGCCCAGCACAGGCCACTGAGATGCTGAAGGGGCTGGAGCATCTGCCTGTGAGGAAAGGCTGGGAGAGCTGGGGCTGCTCAGCTGGAGAGGAGGAGACTGAGTGGGGGTCTCCTCAAGGCTGATCAGTATCTCCAGGGGAGGTCAGAAGGGGGGGACCAGACTCTGCTCAGTGATGCCCAGTGACAGGACATGGGGCAATGGGCACAAACTGGAGCACAGGAGGGTCAAGCTGAACATGAGGAAAAACTTGAGGATGACAGAGTCCTGGGACAGGCTGCCCAGGGAGGTTGTGGAGTCTCTTTCTCTGGAGACATCCCAACCCCACCTGGATGTGTTCCTGTGGAATCTGGTCTGGGGGATCCTGCTCTGGCAGGGGGTTTGGACTGGATGATCTCCAGAGGTCCCTTCCAACCCTGACCCCTCTGTGACTGTGACACTTGAAACCTGCAACACAATGGATCACTTTTTAGAGATTTCCTAACAGAAGGGAAATGCTTTCCTCAGAAACTGGGCTATTTTAGCTTGAAATCCCCAGTTTGGTTCTTCCTGGGCCCATCCATGAGCGTTCAGAGCACGTCTGCCTTGGACTGGCAGCTTCCCCAACGTGTGGGTCACAGCCTGAGACTTTCAGGCATGGAGGGACTTGCTTTTTTCAAGCTACCACAGCCTGTTTGGGGATGCAAATCCCCCCCTTGACAAGGCTGTAAGCAAAGCAAAAACCCACAGCTGAGCACATTATGTTGTGTCCACGTTTAGCACAAAGAGACTCTTTGCTATGACCACAATTAAATCATGAAGGATTTTGTAACCTTCATATGAGCAAATCCACTTGGCTTGTTGTGGGGAGGCCATGTGTGAAATGTGTTCTGACTTCCATTGTCTGCCCTGTTGCTGCTGCTCCTGGCTTGTCAGATCCTGATGTGTTGCTCTCCTGAGAAGATGCTGGTTGAAATGATTAGGATTTTTTCCATCTGGAGCAGCATGACTGGGGGGGAGAAAACAAGTTGCCTCCTGTTTTTTAAACCTTTCTCTCCTCTTAGTAGTGAGGTTGAAAATTATTCTTGAACAGCCTTTAAATGGGAGCCTTAAATTAGAGCTGGTGATTGTGGTTTTTAATCAAATCCTCAAGCAATTTTCTCTGCCAGAGCAAAACAAGCTGGTCAAACTCCAAGGTTTTTTACTTCTTTTCTGTTTTCTAGTGGTGATGCAGCTCAGGTCTGTGGTTCCTCTGAATGATTTTAGTCAGGAAAGCCAATTTGAGTGTCATCATCTACAGAAAGGCACTCCAGGTTTCAGACAGGAGTTCTGCTGCTGTTTTGGTTTTTGTGAGTCTCTCCAGCTGGTTTTCACACACTGCAGTGATGGCTTTGGTTTAATCATGGAATCCCAGACTGGTTTGGGCTGGAGGGACCTTCAAGATCATCCAGTTCCAACCCCCCTGCATGGGCAGCAGAGGCCAGGAGAGGGGTTGGCAAGAGATCATAGAATCATGGACTGGTTTGGGTTGGAAGGGACTTTAGACATCATCCAGTCCCATCCCCTGCATGGGCAGGGACACCTCCCAGCAGCCCAGGCTGCTCCAAGCCCCATCCAACCTGCCTTTCAACACTGCCAGGGATGGGGCAGCCACAGCCTCCCTGGGCAACCTGGGCCAGGCTCTCCCCACCCTCACAGCCCAGAATTTCTCCCTCCCATCTCAGCTCCAGCTCCCTCTGCCAGCTGGAAACCCTTCCCCCTGCTCCCATCCCTCCCTGCCCTTGTCCCAAGCCCCTCCCCAGCTTTCCTGGAGCCCCTTCAGGCACTGGAAGCTGCTCTCAGGTCTCCCTGGAGCCTTCTCTTCTCCAGGCTGAACACCCCAACTCTCCCAGCCTGGCTCCAGAGCTGCTCCAGCCCAGCCCTCCCAGCATCTCCGGGGCCTCCTCTGGCCTCTCTCCAACAGCTCCGTGTCCTTCCTGTGCTGGGGACCCCAGAGCTGTTCCCAGCCCTGCAGGAGGGTCTTTCCAGAATGAAGTGGAAAGGGACAATCCCCTCTCTTGGCCTGCTGGTCATGCTGCAGGTGATGCAGGCCAGGACACAGTTGATTTCTATGCTGCCATCACACATTTTTGGCTCATGTTGAGCTTCTCATCAACCAATACCCCCAAGTCCTTTTCCTCAGGGCTGTTCTCAGTCCCTTCTCCACACAAAGCACGTTCCTTATGGAAAGGACAGGGAAATTGTCCCTTGCCTTGTAGTATCTGTGCTCACAGAGAGGCTGAATTTGTGCTCAGTCATGGTCTGTAGGGCTGTTATCATTTCTCTTTAATTGCAAATGTTTTCTCCTTTCAGAATGGTGAATTTCATTATCTGTGCTTCCATTCAAGACCATTTGACCTCACCTTTTATTTAAAATTCCTGCCAGCTAATGTCAAAGGTTCTCTTTAGGGATTTCTTTTAAATGAGTGCTTTCTGTTAGGAATAAGGGAAATGAGGTGTTTATTCAGGAAAGTCTTGGCTTGAGTGATTTCCTGAATTGGTGTGTAGATCAAAGAGTGACAAGAGAACAAACTGGTCTCAATTACCTGTGGGTTGAATGAGGATACAGGGAGGATTTGGAGCTGCCTTGGATTTGCATTTTCTCTTCCCAAATCTGCTTCAGAGATGCATCGAGGTAGAGGTGCCCAACCCTGCTTTGTCCCTTGGTTTTGCAGAGATGTGGGAAACGTGGTGGAAGCCCTGTATGGGGACCTGCCTCCCCCCATCATGCTGATTGGGCACAGCATGGGAGGGGCCATCGCGGTGCACACGGCGGTCGCCAACCTGGTGCCGAGTTTGTTGGGTCTCTGCATGATTGATGTTGTGGAAGGTAAGTGTGGGCACCTCTGGGTGGGGTCCTGTACCCCTGGGTGGGATCCTGTAGCCTTGGATGGGTCCTGTGCCCTGGGATGGGGTCCTTTACCCTGGAAGGGATTCTGTACCCTTGGATGGGATTCTGTACCCTTGGATGGGGTTCTATACCCTGGGATGGGATTCTGTACCCTTGGATGGGGTTCTATACCCTGGGATGGGTCCTGTACCCTTGGATGGGGTCTTGTACCCTGGGATGGGATTCTGTACCCTTGGATGGGGTTCTATACCCTGGGATGGGTCCTGTACCCCTGAGTGGGGTCCTGTACCCTGGGATGGGATCCTGTGCCCTCAGATGGGTCCTGTACCCTGGGATGGGGTTTTGTACCCTGGGATGAGGTCCTGTACCCTCAGGTGGGTCCTGTACCCTTGGAGAGGGTCCTGTACCCTGAGATGGGGTCTTGTACCCTGGGATAGGGTTCTGTACCCTTGGATGGGGTCCTGTACCCTTGGATGGGGTCCTTTACCCTAGATGGGTTCTGTACCCTTGGATGGGGTCCTGTACCCTGGGATGGATCCTGTACCCATGCAGGGAGTTTGGAACCAGATGATCCTTAAGGTTCCTTCCAACTCAAATTGTCCATGATTCTATGATTATGTTTATGACTGTTTGCTTAGGAGCACCAAAGTTGTACTTTCCTTCACAGCATTAAATCCCCAGTGAGCTCCAGCTCTCTCTGAGGGTGTTCCTGGTGGCCAGTTCTGTGTAGAGGGATGTGGCAGTAATTTCATCAGGTGCCTTAGAGTCACAGCTCTTGTTTTTAGGTACAGCCATGGATGCCTTGAACAGCATGCAGAACTTCTTGAGGAGTCGTCCCAAAACATTCAAGTCACTTGAGAATGCCATTGAGTGGAGGTAGGTCATGCTGAAGTAGCCTCCAAAATCACTTCTCTTTGTAGCTTGACTCCCAAAGGCAACAGAAGTTGATGTAATTGGTCTGTTTTCTCCTTTCACACTCACTTCCCCAACTGTTGTTACCAATTCCTTGGCTGATTTGACAGGGAGGGAGAGGTCACACAGCTAATTCATTTCCTGGGAGAGCTGGTTGGGCATTGGAAAAGGATCTTCTAAGAGCTTCAACTAAGGGAAAGCTTCATGGTAGGAACTGCAGCTTCCTTATAAGTGTCCCAGGTATTACAGAAGAAGCTTGAGATGTGAATCCCTTGCATAAGAAGCAGGATTTTTTTGCCAGTTCCACAAGAATTACTTACACTTCTGGCAGTGAGTTTGAAAGGGAGAGGCCTCATAGGACTCCAGAAAGCCCAGTTCTGCTGCCAAATGCCCTTGTAGTTTCTGACCTCTCCCTGCAATGGGTATAAC
>NW_009953297.1:231643-243950 GCF_000747805.2 Chaetura pelagica
GGCTCAACCAAATGGGCATGTAGTGTGGGCCATTCCAAAAGCCTTTGGAGAACAGGAGGTTTGGGAATGGTTTGGGGAAATCATGAACTGCAAAAGGGCTGTTTCTTCTCTTTCTGGACCTGTGAGTTACTGGTTCTGTTTAGTAACTTATTTCTGTCTTTCCAATCTTTTTCTTTCTAGTGTAAAAAGTGGACAAATAAGAAATCTTGAATCTGCCAGAGTTTCCATGGTTGGTCAAGTCAAACAGTAGGTGGTTTCTTTCTTGCTTTTAAAAGGTCTTAAAATCATCTTCTCTATTTTACAATACTGATACTACAGAGCATAAATGCACTTGGAAGTGAACATTGTCCAGTTCTGGGCTCCCCAGTTCCAGAGGGACAGGGATGTACTGGAGAGAGTCTACAAGGATGATGAAGGGACTGGAACTTCTGTCTGATGAGGAAAGGCTGAGAGACCTGGGGCCTTTCAGTCCAGAGGGGAGAAGACTGAGGGAGGATCTAATTAATGTCTATAAACACGAGGGCATCAAGAAGGCAGGGACAAGCTCTTGTCATTTGTGCCCTGTGACAGGACTATGGGCAATGGATTCAAACTGGAGACCAGGAAGGTCCACCTGAACATGAGGAAGAACTTCTTTCCTGTGAGGGTGACAGAGTCCTGGGACAGGCTGCCCAGAGAGGTTGTGGAGTCTCCTTCTCTGGAGACTTTCCAGATCTGTCTGAATGCCTTTCTGAGGGATCTGCCCTAGTTTTTGGTCCTGCTCTGGCAGGGGGGTTGAACTGGATTATCTTCAGAGGTCCCTTCCAATCCCTAATATTCTATGATTCTGTGATTTCTTCTAGCAAATACTGATGTCTTAGAGAAAACCTGGCCAAGATTTCCCTGGGGCAAAATCTGCCAAGAGTTAGGTTTTAAAAAGCTTAACTACTGCTGTTTGGGTGTTCCTTGGTTTGTCTGGGTTTCTGCAGACATCAGGAAAGGAGTTTTCATTTGATGCCTCTTCAAGAATTTTGCCCTAAGTTGGATTTGCCTTCTGGCTCTGGCATCTGTCACTTCCTTTTAGAAACTGTTGAATTATCTGTTGCATTTGATCTGAGGTTGCTTTGAGGGGTCAGGGTGACCTGCCTGTGCCACTCTCATCCTTCCCATACCTAGAGCCAATGCCTCCTAGTCCATTAAAAAAAGAAGCTGTTGCTGATTGTTTGGCCACTTCTGCCTCCTTTAAGCAGCTGTTTGCATTTATATTTGCACTGGGATAGATGTGCTGCAACAGGCACTCAGCTCCCTGTCTGCTCATGGCTGTATCTTCATCCACAACTACTTTTAAACTTGAGGGGATTTTTTTTTTTCCCAGCCAGTATCTGATAAATTGCTGAATTTTGAGTTAAAAAAAACATTGGTTGTTTTCACAGAGAATGAGTTTCTGGTTTTATTTTCTCAGGTGTGAAGGGGCTGCAAGTCCTGAATGTCCTAAAGCCATAGTGGAGGGTATTATTGAAGAAGAGGAGGAGGAGGAAGAGGATGAGGAAGGAGGAGGCTCTGTCAACAAAAGGAAGAAGGAAGATGACACAGAGGTAAGGAATTTATTGCTGTATTTCCATTGATGCTCCCGTGCAAGAGCAGCCACCAGTAGTTACCCAAATCATCCTGGTAGAAGAGGGAGCAACTCCAGGGACTGAAAAATGGATATTGTGACTGTTTGTTTTGTCTTATGCCCCTGATTCTATTTTGGAACTGTTACCTGAGAGCATGTGTTTGATTTTCTTCCCTGAGATGCTCCCAGGTTTAATGCAGGTGGCCTGAAGTGGAGCTTCTGCCCTGAGTGGGAAATGCTCTTCCCTGAGTCTTGGTGGTGTTTTGGTTCCTTCCCAAGGCACAGGGCCATCCAGGAGCTCATACAGGCAATTGCAACCTAGCAATGTAAATTCCTTGAGGAAAACTACTGTAACCAACTAAGCCCCTTGTATTTCTGTGTCACCAGAGGCAGAGCCAAGTCTGGATACCCAGACAATTTATGAGCTGCTAGAGCCATGTGAAAAAATAGCAAATGCAGTGGCCTGAAAGCTGCAGCCATCCTCACCTCTAGGGGCAGCTCCTGGGGACTCCCCTGCTCCCTGCTGCTGTTCCTCAGCTGTGACTTGGAGAGGAATTGAGGAGCAAGGAGAGTCATCCCCTGGAAGTGTGTGAACCACCAGAGGGAGCCAGTATGTTTTTCTGTGAGCTTCCCAGTGGCACTCGAGTTGATGGTGTTCCAGCTGCTTTCCTGATCACTAACGCAGAGCTCTCTCTCCTCCCTGCAGACAAAGAAGGAGCACTTATACACGTGGCGAATTGAACTGGCAAAAACAGAAAAGTACTGGGATGGCTGGTTCAGGGGTTTATCCAACCTCTTCCTTAGCTGCCCCACTCCAAAGCTTCTGCTTTTAGCTGGTACGTGTCTCTCCCAGTCCTCTCCCAGTTCAGGGGCTGTTTGTTTCAGTCCCACTTGTATGTCAGAGAGCAGGGTCAGTGTGTCCTGTGTCTGGCTGATGTCTTTCCTCTGAGACCAGCAGATCTGCCTCTTCCACCTTGATTTTTCTATGGATCTTGAAATAGCAGAAACCAGCCCATGTGATCTGTGCAGATCTGGAATTAATTCAGGGTCTCTTAATATCAAAACAGCACACAATGACATCCTGTGTGGGTGTTTGACTCATGTGATCTGGAAGATCAGCAGATGGGACAGGTCCAAGCTGCCCTTCAGCCTCTTCTACTACAATATTTTCCTGCAGATATGGGTGGGATTTGAACTCTTCAACTAAAAAAGCCAGATAGTTCCAGAGCCAGCTAGAGGCCCTTCTTGTGCTCTGATGGGAAATGAAGTGTGTAACCAAGATAAATAAATGCCCTTTGAAGTTGTAGGGCAGGTGTGTTCTTGCATTTTTGGCTGGAATTCCCTCCTGTCACTTTAATCTCTTGGAAGCAGCAGTGAAAGGTCCTTGTGGGTGTCAGAGATAATATTAATTTTGAGTTTTTCAAGCTAAGTGTCTCCTTCAAAATGTTGAGCCCTGCCTAGACAGTCAAGTTCTCTCTAGATTTTCTCCAATATGTCTGTGTATTTGATTGTAGGTGTTGACAGGCTGGATAAGGATCTAACAATTGGACAGATGCAAGGTAAATATTTAATATTGCTATCCTTACTGTAAAGCTCTTGTTGCTATGGGTACACAAATGAGAGAGAGCTGGGATGGCCTCTTCCCTGGTGCAGTCTATATTGAAACAAATGTACATTAAAGAATGAGTCCATCCTGAAGAATTCAGCTGTCTGTGGCTGTAGGAAAGGTGGAAAAGTTGGGAAGGGCTGTTGTCATGGTTTTTGTTCAGTTTAGTGTTCAGTTTTTCCAGCCATGTGAGGCAGCCACACTTCAGATCCAGTTCTTGGATCAGAATCATTGTGAGGGTTTCTTTCTAATCTCTTTTTTTTCCCCTTTCTAATTACATTCCTGATTTTCCTAGCTAGAACACTTTGGGACCATCCAAAACTGTGTGGTCTCCTAGGGTTTCTGGCAGACATAACCTCCAAGATTCAGGATCTGCATTAATGGTTTGGGTTTGTGGTTTGTTTGGTTTTTATCCCTTTCTACCTTCATTGACTTCCAGAACAACCAGTACTGGGAAGTTTTACTGGGCAGCAGGGTAAACATTATGTTAAGATAGATCTAATAGAAGTCAAGCCCACTTAAAAAGCAGCTCCAGTGATGACTCTTTTGCTCCACAGGGAAGTTTCAGATGCAGGTCCTCCCACAGTGTGGCCACGCAGTCCATGAAGATGCTCCAGACAAGGTGAGCCCCACCATGGAGTTGAAGCTGGATAAGACATGGTCTTCAAAGCTTAAATACAGAAGGGGTCTGTTGCTCACTGAACAGAGGTTGTACCTCAGGGGGAGTTCTTTGGCCTGGCATCTTAACTGGCTGGAGGAGCTGTGCTCTGGACATAGGCTGGGAGAGTTGGGGTGTTCAGCCTGGAGAAGAGAAGGCTCCAGGGAGACCTTAGAGCACCTTCCAGGGCCTGAAGGGGCTCCAGGAAAGCTGGGGAGGGGCTTGGGACAAGGGCAGGGAGGGATGGGAGCAGGGGGAATGGATTAAAACTAGAAGAGGAGAGATTGAGGTGAGAGAGTAGGAGGAAATTCTGGGCTGTGAGGGTGGGGAGAGCCTGGCCCAGGTTGCCCAGAGAAGCTGTGGCTGGCCCATCCCTGGCAGTGTTGAAGGGCAGGTTGGATGGGGCTTGGAGCAGCCTGGGCTGCTGGGAGGTGTCCCTGCCCATGCAGGGGGTTGGAACTAGATGATCTTGAAGGTCTCTTCAAACCCAAACCATTCTATAATTCCATGAAACAAGCTTGGATTTAATCACCTTCTTTAAGGTGGAAAGCCTGGGCTGAGATGTTAGATGACACAAGGCCTGGCTAGTTTACACATTTATCTCTTAGCCTGGTGGTGATTTAATTAACTCTTACCTTGTGGAGTGTGGGTTTATCCTCCCACCTTTTCCTCAGGAAGTTTTCCTCTCTCCCTTGTACTAAGCTGCAGCTTTTGGGGTTAGTTAAGGGTTTGCTGACTTGGGTGGCTCCCATTTTGCAGATACAAAACAAATGTCACTGAACCAGCTTGCAGCTTGTCAGAGCTGAGCTGCTTCTGGGTGCTGCTGAAGGCAGGTCCAGATAGAAACAGGAATGTTGTGCAGCCAGTGGATCCTGTGGTTTGGAAACACGTCTGGTTTTAAAGCTTGCTCTGCACTGACCACTCTGTGACTCAGTCTTTTTGTGCTTCACTCTACCCATCTGAAATGGGATTTTTATCTGAGTACACTGAGATCTCACACTGGAATTCTTTTTAGTATGAGTTGTAAGTGATATTATTGCTGTCAGGTTACTCTCTTGATTTGTTCTTTACTGGAATAGCTTTCATCATGATTTCCTGAGGACCTTTTTTGCCTGCTAAACTTAGGGACTGTTTGTAGTATTACTGCAAGAGGTGGTGAAAAAGTTTTGTCAGTTCTTGGCTGTGTGATCAGTGTCAGAGAAAAGGGGGAAGCACGTAGTTCCTTCTTGGATGTGTCAGCCTGTTTACAGAGCCTTTAGTTTCATAGGAGCAAACTTGTTTCAGGGTCATGTCATTGTATCATAGAATCACAGACTGGTTTGGGTTGGAAGGGACCTTCAAGGTCATCCAGTCCCACCCCCCCTGCATGGGCAAGGACACCTCCCAGCAGCCCAGGCTGCTCCAAGCCCCATCCAACCTGCCCTTCAACCCCCCCAGGGATGGGGCAGCCACAGCTTCTCTGGGCAACCTGGGCCAGGCTCTCCCCACCCTCACAGCACAGAATTTCTCCCTCCCATCTCAGCTCCAGCTCCCTCTGCCAGCTGGAAACCCTTCCCCCTGCTCCCATCCCTCCCTGCCCTTGTCCCAAGCCCCTCCCCAGCTTTCCTGGAGCCCCTTCAGGCACTGGAAGCTGCTCTCAGCTCTCCCTGGAGCCTTCTCTTCTCCAGGCTGAACACCCCAACTCTCCCAGCCTGGCTCCAGAGCAGAGCTGCTCCAGCCCTCCCAGCATCTCCAGGGCCTCCTCTGGCCTCTCTCCAACAGCTCCATGTCCTTCTTGCATTGGGGGCTCCAGAGGCGAGGACACAAACTTGTTGGAAGTGCTGCAGGCTTTGAAAACGACTTGATTTCTTCTTATCTTCCTGTCTCTTTAAATTCTGACCAATTTTCCCTCCCCCCTCAGGTTGCTGAAGCTGTTGCCACGTTCCTGATCCGTCACAGGTTTACAGAGCCCATCGGTGGATTCCAGTGGTAAGGCTCTGTGGGTGCTGGGGCTGTGCAGCCCTCAAGCAGAGCTCCTGCCCTTTCCTGCCTGCCTGGGTGGCTCATGGGGTGGGAAGTTGGAATTCTAGCGTAATGCTCAAAACCACATATAAACAAACACCTCAGATCCCAGCCAAGGACATATTCCATGTTTGCAAGTTCTCCCTCCACTTTTCAACTATTTATTTGTGTTCTGGAAACCTCCTTCCTCAGAAGGGAGGAGCAAAGCAGATCCTGAGCTGATTCCTTTCTTCACAGCCTGCCAGAAGGCAGAATGAAAAGCTTTATGCTGTTTATTTTAAATAGCATTTTATCTAAGCAATCAAGGCCTGTGTTTTGAAAACACCATGCTTTATTGGCCAAGAAATACTGGTGAGATGGGACAGGTGGAGCTAAGTGCTCCTCTTTCCATTCTTACCTCTTGTGTTTTCATATCAGAATGGGCTGCAGAAGCCAAGCCCCTGTAACCATCCACACAGCAGTGAGAGCAGGTTATCACTGATAAAGTTGATGAGAAAAACTCCCAGTGTCTCAGTTACAGCACCAGAAAGCTCATAGAATCATGGAATGGTTTGGGTCAGAAGGGACCTTAAAGATCATCCAGTCCCACCCCTGCCTGGGCAGGGACACCTCCCAGCAGCCCAGGCTGCTCCAAGCCCCATCCAGCCTGGTCTGGAACACTTCCAGGGATGGGGCAGTCACAACTTCCCTACTAAAACTAACCCAGCACTTCAGCCTCACAGAAAGTGCTCACCTGTTTTACCCTTCACCTGAAAAATGATCCTAAAATAAACATGTTTCTTAAGCAGTCCTGAAAAATCTTCCTGCTTTTAGCTGAGAAGTCTTCAACAAAAGTAGAAGCCCCAAAATGTGGTGCTGTAGGACTAAAGAAGTATTGCTGGATGAGCTCTTTTATTTTTCCCCCTTTCTCCTGTGTCTTTGAGGATAAAGCAGTAGAAATGTAGGACTGTGGAATGATACAGATTAGGTGTGTGTGAAGGGTGAGAGAGGGAGAAGAATAAATGTCTGTCCTGCATGGAATGTTGAGCCTCCAGCAGGTATCTGGCAACCTGTGCCATCTCTGTGAGTCTTTGGAGGTGCTGGCCTGTTGATCCTGCTATTGTGGTTGTAGCAAAAGCAGCTTTTTTGGAGCAGCTTTTGGAGAAAGTCAGGTGGCCTCCTGGCCTTATCATGTCCTTTAAGCCATAAACAGCAACATCTTAAGCTTTTGTGCTCCTCACTATTAGGTAGCTCACAGGTTATTGTTGAATGCATCAGTGTTGATTTTAACCTACATGATAGACTGGCCTTGTTTGATCTTGGGTGATCAGCTACATTCAGGGTGTCACAAAGTCAAATACCTGCAAAGAATACCTTGATTTTAACATGTGACCTTTTCTTTCACTCTCTTTTTTCCCCCCCCTAGTGTGTTTCCTGCTTGTTAATACCCTGGTGTTCTCCAGCACTGAGTCCTGTTGTAAATAAACTGCACCAGAGGCCACTGTGATGTATCCATATCCTTTCATCTCTCCAGTTCAGCAGCAGTGAGAAGTTGGTGTGAGATTTCATCCCCTAGAACTAGTTCTCCAGAATGTGTAAATGCTTAGGGACTTCCTTGCTGGGAAGCAGCTTGTCCTGAAGACCATGAAAAGCTCTTCAAGCCCTTGGAAGTGGGCTCCTCTCTGCTGCCACAAGGAAAGACCTCCTGAAATCCCAAGTAGTCGATCATTCTGATCTCCATCAATTCTCAGGCTTCCTTGGACCCAACTGCCAAGGGGCTGTTGGGAGTCCAGATCCACAGGGCGTTGCAGCATAGCCAAAGGCTTCAGGATTTCTCCATGGAATCGTCTTAAATTGTCTTTGAAGTGCCCCTTAGGTTTGGTATTTTTAATATGCACGTTGTTTCCCCCGAAAGCAGATGAGGAATCAGCTTCCCTGGGAGCTCAGGTTTCGCCTCACCGATGCCAGCCTTACCAGTTGAGCTGCAGGAGCAGCCTAGATGCTACTTTCCTGGGCACAGTTGGACAGGACTGTAAAACAAAAAGGTGAGGGAGGGCCATGAGCTCCATTTCAGAGTCTTGCAGCTTTCTTAATACTCTTCTCAAGTTCTCACTGAGAAAAACAGCCTGGGTAACTCCAGCTCCTGCAGACATGTGACAGGCAGGGGACTCTGGGGCTGAGCTTAGGAGGAAGACCCAAGAGCAGCAGTAACAACGTGACCTGCAGGCACTTTGCCTGTTTGGCCCTTCTCTGTGCCTGGAATGTGTTTATGCTTCCATTCTTGTAGCAGGGATCAGCCTTTGGATGAAAAAATGCAGTAGATAAAAGCCTGGAAGAGCTTGGAGTCAGTCCTGCTGGTGGTGACGCAGCGCTGGAGCTGCTGCATTTTGTTCCCCCCAGTACTGGAGGAAAGACCATGTTTTCACTGTCACTCCCTAGATCCTTTCACTGCCTGCCTTCCATATTTCCATGTAAATGCAGTAGCTACACAGAGAGCTTTTCTTCAGGGTTAAATTATCCACAGGCAGTTCCTCAGTTTCCTTTCACCTAAGAATCACTCTTGAGCCGAAGAGCCGACACATTTTGGAGCAGTTTTCCTCAACAGTTTTGCTGTTGGATGTCTGAAATATTTTCTTTTTGCCTTGTGTCCATGAGCCCTCGATGCTGTATGAAGAAAGTAGTGCTTTTAACTCTGCTTTGCTGAGGCAGAGTTCTGTTGTTAGCCTGATCTGGGAGCTGCCATCGGTGTCTGTGCCCTGTGACAAGAGCCCTCATGAATTCTTGGCACTTGGGAGGTGCAGGTGTGAAGATGATGATGTGAAGAGCTGGCAAAGCCTGTTTTAATGTTGGCATTTACCCCAATGAAGAGGCTCTGATTCCATCACATAATTGTTCTGGTTGGAAAAGACCTTTAAGATCATCAAGTCCAACCATAGATCATCGAGTCCAACCATAAGATCAGCAAGTCCAACCATAAGTGGTGTGTGAGCCCCGGACACAGAAGTCATGGCCTTGCTTCATGTCCTCTTCCCTGAGACATCAGGGTGGGAAATGCCTGAATTAGAGACAAGAAAGCCTCATTGCAGAGAGCTCTCCTCTCTCCTGGCTCTTTGGCCATCAGCCTCAGGTGTTACAAGAGCAATTCCTAGCACTTCCCTCCGTAAGTCACTATTAATTATTCCATTTGTTTCCTGTGACCTTGGTGTGATGGTTTCCTTGGTTTCCTTCCTGATGGATTAAATGGACCTTCAGTAGTTGAGGTGACTTTCCCCAGCTGTACCCTGAAGATTGGCAAAATTCTTGGGCCTTTCCAGGTCACTCCTTTGTTCAAATGGTTAGGGATGAAATAATGCAGCGTGGATGCCCAAGTCTCACTTCATGGGATAGTGAAGCATGTGCCTCTTGTCACACTCACCAATGATCTCTGTGAAGTCCCAATCCTCTGTGCTGAGATCACGTGGAGGATCTAACTTGGATTCATTGTGGTAACTCCTTGAGTTTCCCTCTCGTGTTACCCCTTGCATTTGCTTTTATGGTTTCAAAGATATTAAAAAACACAAAACAAAATCCATGGGAAGCAAAAACAAAACCAGTTCTGTGTTCTGTGGAGGTGATGGAGGGAATGAGTGACAACTTCTGAGTCCCCTGGGGTCCCCAGGGTTTTCTTTTGTTGTTCATGTTTGAGAAGTGAGTGAGGGGGGGAGGAGGGAAAAGCTTCAACAGCCTCTTGGATGTGGGGTCACTCGGTGCCAGCTGGCAGGACTGGTCTGCACAGGATGGGTTCAGGGACTGGTGCAGGGACTGGTGCTTCAAAGAAACTCCTGTTGCAGTTTCTTCTCCCTCTTCATGGAGCTCCAGGCAGGGATACTGAGGTGAAAGGTAGCACAGGCCCTGGTGAAAGAAGCTGCAGGGAGAAGAAATGTTGTCTTGGACTGGTAGAAAATGGGGAAATCTAGAAAATCTCCCCCCAAGCTCCCAGCTTGTCACTGTGTTTTCCCCCAGCCTGCAGCCTTGGGCTGGCTTGGTGTGAAAGCAGATGAGCAGGAGGAGCTGATGCTGGTTCTACCCCAGTGCTTTGGATGATTTAGAAATCTCTCTGGCTTTTGTTCTACTTGTTGGACTGAGGATCACTGGAAACTTTCACACTGGAAAAATGGCAGGGCTTGGCAGGAGCAGAAGATGCAGTTTGGGAAGGTGGTTTGTTGCAGGGTTCACTTCTTTCTAGTTTTTTTCAAATCAGACCCAGGGCAGGTTTTTCCAGCTCCCGGGTTTATACACACCAGACATAACCCTTGGTGACTTGGAGATTCCAGGAGTGTTTGGATTGTTGGAAAAAAAGACATTTCCTGGAGTGCAGAAGTGAGTGGCTTTGCTTTGGGTAGAGATCTGAGAGCACAGAGCTCTTGTGTCCCTGCACATGCTGTGGCCAAGCCCAGGTCCCCCTGCTGGTGTTTTGATTAGTGACTGGGGTGATGGATGCCTAGACTCAGGCACTGGGTGCTGAAACATTTGCTGAATCTTTTCACTGGATGGAATTTGGGGTTTTTTTTACATATTTGAGCCTTGTCTTTTTTTGTCTTCAGCCTCCCCTGGTCCAGGTGTGAAGTGGGTGGGAGGTGATAGCAAAGCCCATTAAAAATGCCAGCGGTTATTGGGAGTGGAGGCCACTTTCTGTGCTACCCAGACACCCTCTGGGAAAAAAATAAATAAATAAGCACTACAGTAAAGCACAGAGTGATTTCTAAACTGAGCTTCCAGCTGGGAAGCTCTCAGAGGTGATGGTGCTGTTAGAGATCCCATTGGTAACACTAGCAGCCCAGAAGATGCCGCGTTGGGGCAGTTTGGTGTCAACCTCCTTTGGTTTTCCTCTGGACAGTTGAGCAGTTGCAACAGGGAAAAGCCACTTTCTGGCTTCTCCTCCAGCAGGACCATCCCAGGACTCCAAAAAATGTTGCCACATTCAACAGGATCTTCAGTGAACTGGGGAGCACCCGGCAGGTGTCAGGGCAGGAGAGAACAACCAGCTTTGTGCTGATGTTCTCCACCTCCTCGACTTCAGCGCTGACATTTCTCCTCCCCTCTGTTACTGCCTTTAATCCTGAGTGTTGAAGGGGCCTGGGAGGAGAAATCTTCAGAGGTGTCTGGCAATCAACCATTCACTGGTTTGAACTGGTGCTCAAACCTCCTGAAAATCTAGACAGGAGATCTTCAGGTAAGGCCAAAACAGTTTCTGGGTTGTTGTTTCCAAGAAAACTTGGCCCAGGTACGTTAAAAGACCCATCTCTCCACTCACAATCCAAACCTGCAGTTTGTGTTCATGGGATCAATACAAGGTTGAAAGGGACCTCAAGGATCATCTGGTCCAGCTTGTCCTGCCCCTCCTGCCCCCTCTGCCTGTATCATCTGCCCTGATCCATTTGGTGACCCCACACCCTTGGCACCTTCTCCGTAAGGATCTGAATCCTGCAGGATCATGTTGGGGTGTTTGCTCTGAGCTCTGCTGTTGGATGCTTGGCCAGTTTAGGGCAAGCCTTCCCAGTCTGGTGGGGTGACCTTGTGCCATGTGCTGCTTTTCCAAAAGGAAAATATGTGTGTGTGTCAGTTCCCCAGAGACCAGGCGCTGTGTCCCGTGTCAGCCCCATCCTGTTCCCGTCTCGTTCCGCGTCCGTTTCTCTCACCTACAAATAAAGCATTTGTGAAAAGCCCGGGGTGGGAATTCCTTCTTTCCCTTTAGCTGCAGCTCCTTGGAGCAGCCTGTGGATCCAGCTGTTCCTGGGACGTCCTTGGGGCCAAACCCAAGGCTTGGGTTTTTCTGGTGACTCACGGAAACCTCTCATCATCGGAAATATTCCCCCCTCCCTTTCCCAGACTCCGAGGTGGGGAGGAGGGGGTGATGCCTCAGCCACAGCTTTTGCTTCTTCCCTTCCTCTCCCACGTGTACAGAAACATCTGGAAGTAATAAACCCTGGCGCTCTGGCTGTGTCGTGTTGGACCCTGTGTTTTATAATAGGTGGTTGTTTCTCTGTGAAGAGCAGGAATTTTGGAATTTCCTCTGAAATTTTACATCCTGCTCCTCTTCCCCAGGCCCAAGTGCTGCTTCACAGCTCATTCCCTCTGTGGACAGGGAAGGGTTAATCTGAGGCTGGGTAAAGCCCAGTCCCAGAGTGGATAAATGCACCTTTTTTAACCCAAAGCAGGCAGAACCCTGGGAGATGTCTGCCTGGGCTTTCCACCCCCCTCCCTAATTTTTGGCCTTTTGCTTCTAGCTAGAAGAGGCTGGGAGGTGACAGAGGGGCCTGGACCCCCGTGGGGAGCTGAGTCCCCCTGGGCTCCTGCATCTCCATCCAGCAGGATTTTAACCTGCATAGATGAAAAGGTGGATGTGGAGTCAGGGAGTTTCTCATCTGTGGTCCCCTCCTGCTTGACCCTCGCTTCAGCAGGGTTGTTTCCCACTGGAAGCACCCAGGGA
>NW_009953297.1:243986-244300 GCF_000747805.2 Chaetura pelagica
GCCCACTCTCCGGGCCCCCTGCCCCATCTCCCTGTCCCCTATCCTGTCTCCAGGCTCTCTGCCCCATTTCCAGGCTCCGTGCCCATTTTCCAGCCCCCCTGCCTCATCTCCAGGCTCCCTGCCCCATCTCCAGGCTCTCTGCCCCATCTCCCTGTCCCCTATCCTGTCTCCAGGCTCTCTGCCCCATTTCCAGGCTCCGTGCCCATTTTCCAGCCCCCCTGCCTCATCTCCAGGCTCCCTGCCCCATCTCCCTGCCCCCTCTCCAGGCTCCCTGCCCCCTTTCCCCCCCCCCCTCCCCCCTCCCCCGCCTCCCC
>NW_009953297.1:245298-251607 GCF_000747805.2 Chaetura pelagica
GTCGGGCCAGAGAACAGGAGCTTGTCCCGAGCCCTGGGGAGCGGCGCCGGCAGGAGCGCGGGGGGAGCGCCCGGGCTGGAAGGCAGGGGCACAAAATACCCCCTCTGGGGTGCAGGGAAGGGGCCCCCGGGTTGTTTTGGGGGGCAGAGCAGGGTGAGGGGCTACACAATCAGCCCCAAGTGCAGGCAGGCACTGCAGCAGGTTTATTGGAGGGAGGGCAGCAAGTGGGTTTTGTGCTGGGCTGTTCACTCTGAAACCTACTGATGGCTGGGAAATGCCCTGTCCCTGCCTCCCAGCCCTTCTAGCAGAGAGGCTTTACATCTAGGGCTGAGGGAAGGGGCTTGAGGGTGTGTTTAGGGTCCGTGCTGGAGACAGGGATGGGAGGGCACAAACAAACCCCTCCACACATCATCCCACCAGGCACCACATCGAGGTGTTTCCTGCAGACTCATTTTTGTCTCTTTTGACTTTATTTTCACCAGGGATTCAGCCACAGCTGAGCAAGTGCCACTGTCCCCAGCAGCACCTTGTCCCACTGCCATCCCCTTCCCTCCCTCCTCTTGCTGCAGCTCCTTGGGTGGCTTTGTCACCTGTGGGTGCCACATCCTTAAGCCCATGGTGGCTCAGTCTTGTGGGTCAGTGCTGCACGGCCTCCGAAACTCCTGCCCATGCTCGTGGATCCACTTATTTGCCACTGGAAGGGACAAGGACAAGGACCCCCCCCCATCTGCCTCTGTCCCCCTGCACCCCTCTCTGTCCCCACTCTGCTATGGGTGATGTTTTTAACCCCTATTATCCAGGTTTTCCCTGGATTCCCAGCCCCTCCCACCTCCCCACCAGCAGAGCTGTCCCCTCCAACCCTGTGTCACCCCCCTAGGGTGACACCAAACATGGTCTCTCACCCCACTTGTCCCCAGCCAGGACTGGGCAGCCAGCATGAAGGGTGTCCCCGTCACCATCCCCGTTCCTCCGCAGGTTCCACCAGAAAAGAGCTGCATTCTAGGAGCAGAGAAGGGTTTGGCACCCCAAAAACGGAGCCAGGAGCCCCAGAATTGGGGTGTGGCACCCCAAAACAAATCGGGGCTTGGAGTATTTGCACCCCAAAAACAGGCAGGAGCCCCAGGACTTGGGGATCTGAGACCCCAAAAACAAAGCTGGGGGTCTTGGGTTTGGGGTTTTGGCACCCCAAAACCAGAGCCAGGCACCCAAAATTGGGGTTTGTCACCACAAAGCAAAGTTGAGAGCCCACAGGTTGGAGTTTGACACCCCAAAAACTGAGTCAGGAGCCCCAGAATTGGGGGTTGGAACCTCAAGACAGAGCTGGGATTCCCTGGGGTGTGACACCCCAAAAACAGAGCTAGGAGAGCTGGGGTTGGGTTTGGCACCCTTAAACAGAGCCAAGACCCCCAGGATTGGGGTTGGCACCCCAAAACTGCCAGGAACCCAAGGGATGAGGTGTGACACCCCTGGAACAGAACGGGGAGATCTGGGATTGGGGTTTGGGCACCTCAAAATAGAGCTGGGATCCCTGAGATTGGTTTTTGGTACCCCAAAACACAAATGGGAGCCCCAGGGTTGAATTTTGACACCCCAAAACAGAGCTGGGAGCCCTCAGGTTGGGGCTTTGACACCCCAAATAGAACTGGGATCCCCGAGGTTGTTTTTTTTGGCACCCCAAAACGGAGCTGAAAGCCCACGGGCTGGGGTTTGGCACCCCAATTTGCACCCCAAAACAGAGCTGAAGGCCCAAGGATTGGGGTTTGGCACCCCCAAACAGCACTTAGAGCCCAAGGGTTGGGGTTTGGCACCCCAAAACAAAGCTGAAAGCCCAAGGGTTGGGGTTTGGCACCCCAATTTGCACCCCAAAACAGAGCTGAAGGCCCAAGGATTGGGGTTTGGCACCCCCAAACAGCACTTAGAGCCCAAGGGTTGGGGTTTGGCACCCCAAAACAAAGCTGAAAGCCCAAGGGTTGGGGTTTGGCACCCCAATTTGCACCCCAAAACAGAGCTGAAGGCCCAAGGATTGGGGTTTGGCACCCCCAAACAGCACTTACAGCCCAAAGGGTTGGGGTTTGGCACCCCTCAAAGGGAGCCAAGAGCCCCAGGGTGGCAGTTTGACACCCCCAAAAGAAGACTGGGGAGCCCTAGGTTTGGGATTTGGGACAGGTTGTGAGATACATGACATGAGAGAGCAGCGTCCCTCCTTCCCTGCCCCTGGGGGGCTCCGAGGGGGTCCCCCTCACCTTAACCACGGGCACACTGAAGTTGGCATGGATGAAGGCAGTGGAGCCTCCGGCCTCCACCTTGCTCAGCTGGAAAAGGAGCAAAAATATCATCTGTGGCCCTTCCCCTTCCCCCGTGGTGTGGCTGCTTTGCGTGGGGAAACTGAGGCACACAACCTCCCACTGCAGCACGGCACAAGCTCTGAACTACTCTGTAGCTGCTGCCATTGAACACCCACCACAGCCTGAGTTAGGCTGCCCTCACCCATCTCTGACCCCGTTCACTCTGAACCCTACTGATGGCCCTGCAGGGGCAGCCTGGGAATGGGGGGACTCACGTAGATCATGAGGGTGGCGATCCTGTTGCCTGACTTCATTCTGTAAAGGGGGCTCTTCCTGGACTGCCCCAAGAGAGAGGAGATGGGGATGGTCATGGGCTGACATGGCTCATCCTGGAGGCACCTCACGCCCATACTGAGCTGCTGGCTCTGAGCTGCTCCCAGGGAAACCTCTCCTTTTCCCTTCTTTCCTCCTTCCTTCCCTCTTTCCTTCCTCCCTTCCCTCTTTCCTTCCTCCCTTCCCAGGAACATCCCAAGCACCATCCCAGGGATCATCACCATGAGGCCAACCCCAGGGGGCCATGCAGGGACCTCCCCCCCCCCCAGGTAACCATCCCAGGACCATCATGGGTTTCATCCCAGGGTCCACTTCCAGGGACAGCTGATGGACCATCCCAGACATCACCCTGGGAACCACCCCAAGGACCCGTGCAGGGGCACCCCCTCCTCCTTGGACACCATCTCAGGGATCACCACAGAGACCACCCCAGGGCCCACAAACTGGGGGATGAGCCAAGAGACTATCCCAAAAAAAACCCCACACCCCAAAGACCATTTCCAAGGACATCCCAGAGACCATCCCAAGGATCACCCGTCCCCCTTGGACCATCCCCAAGAGCACAACACTCCACACCCCGGGCACCACCACCCCTTGGACCCATCCCACGACCATCCAAGGAGCTCCCTGACCGTGGCATGGTCGAAGTGTGGCTCATAGTGTCCTCCCAACCCATAGTTGACCACCTGCAGGTACTCGGCATAGGGGGGTCTCAGGTCCAGGCCGGTGAGGGCGGCTCCGCGCCGCTCCAGCCCCTGCACCACGGGGTGGGCAGTGTCCTTCAGCCAGGCACTGTGGGAGCACCCCACCTTCAGACCTCCCCCCCCTCTTCCCAAAGCCACACGTGGCACTGCTGGGGGGTGAAGGACCCAGCACTGGGGTCAGGGTGGTCCTCCTGGCTGGAGGACAAGGGATGAGGGGGTTCCTACCTCTTGCTTATCCGGTACTCGGCTTTCTGCTGCTTCTCCCCGGAGGCCACCACGGATCTCTGCAGCTGGAGAGAGGGCACATGGAATCATGGAATGGTTTGGGTTGGAAGGGACCTTCAAGATCATCAGGTTCCAACACCCCTGCATGGGCAGGGACACCTCCCAGCAGCCCAGGCTGCCCCAAGCCCCATCCAACCTGCCCTTCAACACCCCCAGGGATGGGGCAGCCACAGCTTCTCTGGCCAACCTGGGCCAGGCTCTCCCCACCCTCACAGCCCAGAATTTCTCCCTCCCATCTCAGCTCCAGCTCCCTCTGCCAGCTGGAAACCCTTCCCCCTGCTCCCATCCCTCCCTGCCCTTGTCCCAAGCCCCTCCCCAGCTTTCCTGGAGCCCCTTCAGGCACTGGAAGCTGCTCTCAGGTCTCCCTGGAGCCTTCTCTTCTCCAGGCTCAACACCCCAACTCTTCTGGCTTAAACCCCCTCCTATCTGCTTGCTCAGGGTGGTCCACCCTGGACCATTGGCTCTTGGGACACCCTCATCCAGGGAAGGGACCTCCCTGGGCATGGAGACAGCTCACCCATGGCCCTGCCAACCCCTTGATGGTCTCAGCCTCAGCATCACTGACGAAATCATGGTACAAAGCCACGTAGGGTTGGAGCTGAACCACCTCCTTCTTCACAGGCTGGAGGAGGAGGTAGGGGCTGCCGTTGGTCTCGTAGGAGCAGCTCAAGTGTGGGAGATGCTCCAGGGCCTGCTGAGGACAGAGAGAGAGGACCATGGAGGAGGTGAGAGAGGGGACAGTGGTGGGGTGGGGGGGCCAGGGCAGGGTCCTGGCAGCCCCACCTGCCCCCCCGGGCGCTGGCACAGCTCCTCGTAGGCGTCGCGGTTCCGCAGGCGGGTGCTGTTGGGGCGCCTCAGGGGTTCCGTGCTCACCACCTTCCCCATCTCCAGCAGCTTCTTGTACTTGGCCACGTTCCTCACCACCCGTTGGTTGCTGGGGTCTGCCAGAGACGGGGGTGTCACCCCAAACGCCGCGTCCCCATCACCGCCCCCACCTTTCCCTGGCCGACGTCCCTGGAGAACCAACCCCGCGTTGGGGCAAGGAATGGGGTGAAGGAGGCTGGTGCCACGCAGAGGTGATGGGGGCACCCCCCAAAACCTCTTTCCTTCTCCTGCCACACCCAAGCTTGCCCCACCTACCATAGTGGAGAAACTCCCTGGAGAGACTCAAGGCGTGGGACACATTTCCAGCCTGGATGGGGGCAGGGTTGGAGAGCTCGTGAGCATCTGCCTGCCCCAAATTTGGCTCCACTGGGCACCAGGGTGATGGGGACAGGACTGGTGGCTGTACCATGAAGTAGGAGAAGGCAAGATGGTCCAGAGCATCCTCCAGGCTGCTCCTGTCCTCAGGGTTCCAGCTGCCATAGGAGAGGCGGAAGAGGCTGGCGGCCTCCTCCAGCCAGGGGATGGAGTGGTAGTAGTCACCTGTGTCGTAGGCAACCTGCAAGGCCAGACCCACCAGCTGGCCCAGCCCCTCCCTGCCCACTCACCCAACCCCCTCCCATCCCCTCCTGTACCTTCCCATCCCACCCCCCTCCTCATCTCACCCCATTCTCGCCCCATCCCCGTCACCATCTTCATCCCAGTCCCACCCCTGGTTCTGTCCCATCCCACTTCATTCTATCCCATCCCTGTTCTTTCCTCTCTCCATGCCATGTCATCCCATCCCATTGCAATTCCCACCCATCCTGTTCCATCACATCCTGTTGCTTTCCTATTCCCATCCCCATCTTCTCCCATCCATTCTTTTCCTGTCCCATCCCCATCCATCTTGCTCGACCCCCATTTCCATCCCCGTTTCTATTCCCACCTCCTTCTCCACTTTCATCTACATGTCCATCTTCACCTCCATCTCCTTCCCTGCCCTGCCATCCCACCCCATCTCACCCCACCTCATCCCATCCCATCCCACCCCATCTCATCCCACCCCATCCCACCCCATCCCATCTTATCCCATCCCATCTCATCCCACCCCACCCCATCTTATCCCACCCCATCCCATCTCATCCCTCTCCACTTCATGACACCCTAGCCTATCCCATCCTATCCCACCCCACCCCACCTCATCCCATCCCATCCCACCCCATCTCATCCCACCCCATCCCACCCCATCCCATCTTATCCCATCCCATCTCATCCCACCCCACCCCATCTTATCCCACCCCATCCCATCTCATCCCTCTCCACTTCATGACACCCTAGCCTATCCCATCCTATCCCACCCCACCCCACCTCATCCCATCCCATCCCACCCCATCTCATCCCACCCCATCTCATCCCATCTTATCCCATCCCACCCCATCTTATCCCAGCCCATCCCATCCCTCTCCACTTCATGCCACCCTAGCCTATCCCATCCTACCCCACCCCACCTCACCCCGTCTCATCCCACCCTCTAACTCTCCATCCCAGCTCTGTGGTGACACTCAGAGGTCTCTGCCCTCAACAAAAACCTCTACCAAAGCCCCCAAACCCCATCCCAGGGATTTATGGATCCACCTTCATCCCCACCTGAGGGCTGATCCCACCCCAAGCCAGGCTGCTGGGGCAGGACCTCTCCCCAGGCCACCAGCTCCTCTCCCTGAGCCGCAAAGCAAGAAGCGCAGAAGGTCCCGTCCTCACCCGGGCGGGAAGAAAACCCAACGTCCACCCTGGCGCCACCAACATCTCAACGCGTTGGAAAAGCCCTCTGGCGAGCTGGT
>NW_009953297.1:251655-253099 GCF_000747805.2 Chaetura pelagica
GCCGGCGGGGGCTGTGGGCCGCCGCTGGGGCGGCCCGGACGCGCTGGAAGACGCCGTTGGCCAAGCCCTTGACGCTGAGGCCGTAGACATCCTGCAGCCTCAGCAGGGCCTGGGCAGCCCCGGCCAGGTCCTCAGCTCCTGGAAGCTCCTCTTCCACCTCCTTGAAGGCAGCTTGGAGGGCTGAGGGCGGGGAGTGGGATTAATGAGCTCTTGGGGTGCGAAGCGCCGTGATCAGCGCTTCTCCCTCTGCCGGGGACCCCACGTGCTGCTCCTCTACTTGTGCTCCTGCTCCTCCCTCTTTTTCTTGTCCCCCATCCATTCTCCAGCTCCTCTATCCATTCCCCTGCTCTTCCATCCATTCTCCAGCTCCTCCATCCATTCCCCTTCTCCATCCATTCTTCTCTTCTTCCATCCATTCTCCAGCTCCTCTATCCATTCCCCTGCTCTTCCATCCATTCTCCAGCTCCTCCATCCATTCTCCAGCTCTTCCACATGTTCTCCAGCTCCTTCACACATTCTGCTCCTCCATCCATTCTCCAGCTCCTCCACATGTTCTCCTGCTCCTCCACATGTTCTCCTGCTCCTCCACCCATTCTCCTGCTTCTCCATCCATTCTCCTGTTCCTCCATCCATTCTCCAGCTCCTCCATCCATTCTCCAGCTCCTCCATCCATTCTCCAGCTCCTCCACATGTTCTCCTGCTCCTCCATCCATTCCCCTGCTTCTCCATCCATTCTCCTGTTCCTCCACCCATTCTCCAGCTCCTCCACCCATTCCCCTGCTCCACCACCTGTTCTCTGGCTCCTCCACCAAGTCCCTGTCACCTCACAGCTCTCCCCAGGTGACAGGACCCATGGCCCAACCATCTCCTCCCATACCCTGGGTGTTCTCAGTGGCCTCATCGCTGTAGATGACGTTGGGCCAGTCAGAGTGAAGACGTTTGATGAGGCTGAAGGCCACCAAGGGATTGTCCACCGAGGCCTTGGAGTCCTGGTGCAGTGCCTGGACCTTCTCATAAAACCTACGAGGCATCACTTGTGGGTGGTGACAGCCCTGGGGTGGGGTCTGGGGTCTGAGCCCCCCCATAGTTGGTCAGCTTGGGCCCTGCATCCACTTTTTTGGCCAAACCAGAGGTGAGGAAACCTCACAGAGGTTGGTAGATCCCAGCCCTGGTGGGTACATGAGGGTGGGCTGTGCCTTGGCAATGCTGTGACCCAAATAGGGGGGTCTACGTCCCCCTCCTGGGACGTGGGACATTGGGGGGGACACTGGGGAGACACCACGAATAGGGGGACATGGGGAACATGGACAATGCTGTGACCCAAATAGGGGGGTCTACGTCCCCCTCCTGGGACGTGGGACATTGGGGGGGACACTGGGGAGACACCACGAATAGGGGGACATGGGGAACGTGGGGTTGTGATACATAGGGGTGACATGGGGGG
>NW_009953297.1:255421-258551 GCF_000747805.2 Chaetura pelagica
CCCCCTGCCTGCCTGTCCCCGTCCCCATCCCATCCCATCCCGTCCCCATCCCCATCCCATCCCGTCCCCATCCCCATCCCCATCCCATCCCCTCCCCATCCTGCCTGTCCCTGTCCCCATCCTGCTGCCCTCCCTCCTGTCTGTCCCCTTCTTGCCTGTCCCTGTCCCCATCCCATCCCGTCCCCATCCCCATCCCATCCCGTCCCCATCCTGCTGCCCTCCCTCCTGTCTGTCCCTCTCCTGCCCTGGCTTCATCTACCCGTCCCTGTCCCCATCCCATCCTGCCCATCCTCCTCCTCCTTTGTCCCCATCCTGCCCCGGCCTCTCCCCATCCCATCCTGCCCCCAATTCTGCCCCGGCCTCATCCTGCCCGTTCCTGTCCTGTCCTCACCACATCCTGTACCCACCCTGCCCAGCTCTATCCCATCCTCTCCCCATCCTCCTTTTCCCCACCCTGCCCTGGCCTCATCCTGCCCGTTCCTGTCCTTTCTGTCCCTACCATATCCTGTCCCCATCCTCTGTCCCTGTCCTGCCTCTGTCCCCATCCCATCCTCCCTGTCCCCACCCTCTCCTGTCCCACTCATCTGTCCCCAAACTGTCCTGTCCCCACCCGCTCTGTCCCCATTCCATCCTGTCCCCATCCTGCCTGTCCCTGTCCCATCCTGTCCCCATGCTGTCCCCATCCTGCCTGTCCCCATTCCATCCTGTCCCCATCCTGCCTGTCCCTGTCCCATCCTGTCCCCATCCCATGCTGTCCCCATGGTGTGAGGACAGTGGGTTGGGGGACCTCCTGCTGGGTTCCCACCAACACTGGGACACTTTTTCACCCTGGGAAAAAAAAAAAACAACAACCAACCCTTTTTGCTGGAAAAACCTCATGGGAGCAGGGCTCAGGTGCCCCATCTCTGGGCCAGCACTATGATGGCACCTCAAAATAACCCCCCAGCCCTTTGCCCGTGGTCCCACCACGGAGCCACCTGAGGAAAATGGGCCAGAACTGGCTGAATTCCCAAGGGCAAGGCCAAAAGAAGATGGGAAATGTGGGCATCTCCCAGGGCCAAGGGGCTGGGAGGGGCCAGGCCTGTCCTGCCCCAAGTTGGGGGCTTGATGGCTGCAAGGGGACAGCAGGAGCAAGGAGAAGCAAAGCTTGGGGTGAGCATCGCTCTGAGATCCCCCACTCCTGGGTCTGGGTGCCATGTCCCACATCTCTGTCACTCAGCCTTGTCCCCTGCCCCCATCATTCCACGTCCCACGTCCCCACTGCTCCATGTCACACATCCTTGCCACTCAGCCATGTCCCATGGCCCCATCACTCCATGTCCCACATCCCCGTCACTCAATGTCCCACATCCCATTGCTCAGCCATGTCTCACGTCCCCATTGCTCCATGTCCCACATCCCATTGTCCAGCCATGTCCCATCACTCCATGTGCCCATCACTCCATGTCCCACATCCCTGTCACTCCATGTCCCACATCCCATTGTCCAGTCATGTCCCATCCCTCCATGTCCCCATCACTCAGCCATGTCCCACATCCCTGTCACTCAGCCATGTCCCATGACCCCACCACTCCATGTCCCACATCCCTGTCACTCAGCCATGCCCCATCACTCCATGTCTCCATCACCCCATGCCCCACGTCCCCACCAGCCACGTTGCACATTCCCACATCACCCCACTCCCCTTCTCCCCCTCCCACCAGTCACCCCAAGAACCCAAACCACCCCCTCCCCAAACTCCAGTGCTCCCTTCACCCCCCCCTCCCCACAACCCTTCACACAAGTCCCCTCCCTGTCCCCAAGGTCCCCACCAGCAGCTCCCAGAGCAGCCCAACCCCTCGCCCGTCACCAAACCCCACCTCCCCGCTGCCAAACCCCACGAACACAACCCCGGCTGACACCAGTGTCCCCCCACCATGCCCACCCCACACCTGGCCCTGCTCCTGGTGCTGCTGCTCCTGGCCACCAAGGCTGTCCCCTGGGGACCCCCCGGTGATGTTGTCCCCACCAGCGCCCGCCTTTGTGCCCAGGGCACCGGGCGCTGCCGCCGCTTCTGCTTCGACCACGAGACCCAGAGGGGACATTTGGGTTGTCCCCGGCGCCACCGGTAAGACCAAACCCCCCCCTTCCCCTTCCCCCTTTTTTCCCCTCCAAAACAAACCCCATGACTTTTTTTGGGGGGTGGTTTCTCCTGCTCCTCCAGGTGCTGCGTGCCCAACACGTAGCTGTGGGACGGAGCGGGAGGTGACGACGCTCGGGGCCATCCTGGATCCTGCCCCAGCAGGGTTGTCTCCCTCGGGATTTTCCCAGTTCTAACTGGATTTCACCCGGTTTGGAAGGATTTTATTTGGCAGCTCCACAGGGGGGGGGGATTGGGGATTGGACAGGAGGACGGTGCCACCAGTGGGATGCCACAACCTGTCCCCCTGTGGAGCAGAATAAAAAAAAGGAACCTACCAAGATTTGTGTGCTTCTTCCCATGGGAATACGGGGTGGGACTCAGTTTGAGCCAGGAAAGTGAAGAAAACAGGATTTAAAAACAGTAAAAAAGGGGAATTCTCTGTCACAGAGGCAGAAATGGATGGGATTTCCATTGAAACCTCCACTTTGGGGTATTTTCCCCCAGGGAACCAGCTGCTCTGGGCGGCACCTCTTCTACTTTTTCGGCTGCTACCAGCTGAAAAATGGCCATTTTTGGTCAAGCAGCAGTGGCACCAACATCCCAACCCTCAGCAGCTCCTCCACGGCTCCCCCAGCACCTGCCTGACGGGCGATTAAAAAGCCTGTTCCTTAAATCAGAGCGACACGACGCCGAGTCTCCGGAATGCCCGTGGTGAGGTTCTGGGAGAGAGGGAGGGAGGGAGGGAAGGAGGGAATCGTCCCTGAAAAAAACGGGTCAGTTTTAAAAAGCTTCGAGGCCCTGCTCGCCGGGGCTGGTGGTGTCCAAGCTGAAGAGGCAGAAGGTGATTTCCTGGCAGGGGTTGGTTGTGCCGCACTCGAACAAGCAGCCGAAAATGCCATCGGGACACGAAGCCAGGTCGGAATAAGCGGCGGGGCCCGGGTGCAGCAGCCAGGGGGGCTGCCAGGCCTCCCCGTCCCTGGGCCGGCGGGTCACATAAAACCCCAGATC
>NW_009953297.1:258991-259290 GCF_000747805.2 Chaetura pelagica
AGCAGCAGAGCGCGGCGTTGCAGCCCCACAGGATCTGGCGCTGCTCGGTCTTGGCCCCCTCGACGCAGATGCAGAAGAGGAAGATGGTGCCGCTGGTCGAGTCGTAGAGGGGGCAGGGGTTCATGGTGCGGTGGCCGGGCAGGACCAGGGCTGAGAGCTCCTCCACGGGACCCCACTGCCAGAGAGGAGGGGAGAGGGGCTCAGCTTCGGGATGCACCGGTGTCAGGGGATCATGGAATGGTTTGGGTTGGAAGGGACCTTCAAGATCATCCAGTTCCAACCCCCTGCATGGGCAGGGA
>NW_009953297.1:259922-260212 GCF_000747805.2 Chaetura pelagica
CTGCGGTGGCCCCGGCGCAGCACCAGGTACTTGGCGTCCTCGTCCCGGGGCGAGGAGCGTTTCTCGGCGAAGGCCAGGAAGGTGGCAGCAGGAGGCAGGTACAGCAGGGCAGGGATGCGGTAGGTGATCCCGCTCTCCTGCCGGAACAGCGTCTCCCGCTGGAAAACCAGCAGGGATCCCGTGGGAAGGGTCTTCCCACCATCTCCTTGCTGCTGGCAGGGTGGGAGAGGTCAGGTGGGAAAGGGTTAAATGCCGGCAGGAGGAGGTGGTGATGGTGGGGGGAGGGTGGT
>NW_009953297.1:261394-265992 GCF_000747805.2 Chaetura pelagica
GAGGTTGGGATATGACCGGGAATCCCGCCCCCCCCTTTTTGCCTTAATCCCTCCCCAAAACGCGCCCCACGTCATGTCGCTTTTATTGGAAAAAAACCAACCCCAAGCTCCGCCCCGACCCAGAAAACAACCCGGGCTTGGTTGGTTTGGGGGTTTTTATAGAAAATGCCAGGTTTTTTGGGAAGGTGAGGGGGTGTCCGGAGGAACCAGCAGGACACCCCAGCTCGGGAAACCCCTCAAACCTCTTCCCATCCCCTTTTTTCCACCTCGTTGGACAAACCCAACCTCAGGGATTTGCAGATTTGGCTCCTCCTCCCATCCCAACGCGTCCAAGGTTTGGGTTTCAAACAATCCCCCCCCCCCAATGACACACAAACATAAACGCGTGGGTTGTTTCACGGGGGGGTGGGTTTTGTTCTGAACCTTCCCCCCAAAAAGAAGGTGTTTGCTGGGGAACAAGGGGACAGGGGAGGTGACACTGTCCCCTCCCGAGGGTCCCCACGGGCAAGCCCCCCCTCCAGGGTCACCCCTAGAGGGGACAGAGCCAGCAAGGCTGACACAGAGACCAAGGAATTCCAAAAAAACCCCCCCTTGGATCCAAGATTCAAACCCCTGCTCATCCCCCCAAGGTACCAGGACTTCAGGACAACATCACAAGCAACGACTGACTTGATTCCCTGCGTTAATTGCCTTTATTGGTGTTAATTCCGGCCGTTCCCAGGGAGCTGGGGGTGTCAGAGATCACTTGATTTTCCTCTCCAGGGCCAGGCTGTCGTGCAGCTTGGACACCTCGGGCTCGTAGGCCTCCATGACCAACGTCCCGTTGTTGTCGAAGAATTTGGCGATGGATTTGGTGAACTCTGCCTCCCTCTGCTGTTTGGTTTTGCCGCTGATGAACGTCAACTTCAGGGTGTACTTGTCGTCAAACCTGCGGGAGGGAGAGGGAATTCAGGACTTGGAAGCCCTTGGCTGAGCCAAGACACCAACAAGGAGCTGATGAGAAACCCTCACCTTCATGAAAAGGGCAACATAAACTCCAAACAAACCAACCACCCAGGGTGGAGGTCCCCACATGGGCAGGAAAACATGTGGATTATCAGACAATTAAAATATTGTGATACCCTTTAATGATTTAATTCCACATCCCCCCATTTAGAGAGAAGCAGAATGTGAACATTTGGGGCAGAGAAGCTCTTGCCACCTCTCCCATTTCAGATGGGATGTTGATTTTGATGGAGGAAAACAGGTTTTTAGGTATAAAGGAAAATGTTCAGGGTGATCCCAGGGAGAGACTGGGATGGAAATGGAGCAGGTGAGAGCAGTGACCCCATCACAGATCATTGTTACTTCTGAGGAATAATATTTTATGCTGAATGGGAAACATGATCCCAGGGCTGGAGCAGCTCTGGTCTAGAGACAGGCTGGGAGAGTTGGGGTGTTCAGCCTGGAGGAGAGAAGGTTCCAGGGAGACCTGAGAGCAGCTTCCAGTGCCTGAAGGGGCTCCAGGAAAGCTGGGGAGGGGCTTGGGACAAGGGCAGGGAGGGATGGGATGAGGGGGAATGGCCTTAAACTAGAGCAGGGGAGATTCAGATTGGACATTAGGAAGTTCTTTACACTGAGGGTTGTGAAGCTCTGGAACAGGTTGCCCAGAGAGGTGGTGGAGGCCCCATCCCTGGAGACATTCCAGGCCAGGCTGGACAAAGCTTTGAGCAACCTCATTGAGTTGAAGAACACAGAATCACAGGAGTTGGAATTGACCTCCCATCGAGTCCAACCCCCCTCTGCAGCAGGAACACCTGGGGCAGATCCCACAGGAACCTCCAGATGGTTCTTGAAAGTCTCCAGAGAAGGAGACTCCACCACCTCTCTGGGCAGCCTGTCCCAGGGCTCTGCCACCCTCACAGGAAAGAAGTCTTTCCTCATGTTGAAGTGGAACTTATGATGTCCCTGCTCACTGCAAGGGGGCTGGACTACATCACCTTTAAAGGTCCCTTCCAATCCAAACCATTTCATGATTGATTCTACCAATCATGAGCTGCCTGGGAAGCCTCAAAAGCTGAGGGCCAAGCAGCCCATCTTCTGCAGACCCCAACATTCCCAACCCTCCATTTTGTTGCTGATTTATAAAAAATGCAGCTTTTCCACCCCACTGTGGGTTGTGTGGCAGCTCCAGGCAGGGGAGGGCAGCCAGGAAAGCCCCTCTGGGACCACTCCAGGCTGAGGTACCGTTTGAGGCTGGAGGAGAGCTGCCAAACATCATCAGGATCCATCCCTGCTGGGTCTTTCCTGTGAGCTACCAGGAAAATGCTCTTCTCTTTGTAGGAGGTGTAGATGGTCAGGATTCCCATCATCACAAAATATGTGCAGAGAGGGTTAAGGAAAGGAAGGTGTCACAATGAGAAGTAGAAATGAGGCAGAGAAGTTCCTGGGGTGCCCTCAGACACTGACATTTAACCACCTCTTCAGGATCTTCCCAAACAGGTTCCTTGGCTGTTGCCTCGTTAGCATGAGAAATGAAAATAATTATTGGGCCTCTTTCTGACATCTTTGCTGTCACACAAAAGCATTAATCAATGCCAGGAAGTGGGAGGAGAAGAGATGACTCCCTAAACGTGTTATTCTGAAAGGGCTTTTTCCAGCCACATAAAAGGTTCATTTGTGAAACCATGAAGTAAATTTAAAAAAAATAAATAAATCACAACCATTAAGCACAGTTTTCAATTAATTTGCTAAATAATTGGAGCAGTATCTGTTGGGAAAACATGAGACCAAACAAGTCATGGGATGAATTGCTGTGTGTTCCTCCCAAGCACAGTCCCAGCCATTAATCTTAATTCTATTTGGAATTAAATCATTTTAAAGTGCTGCAAGATTCATTATCTCATGGTTTCTGCTGAGAATCAATCAGAACTGTAGCCTGGCTCTCCCTCACTGAGGTGTGTTACAGCCAGACAGGCAGGAATTTTACCATCACATGACAACTGTTTGATTCTCAGCTGATCCCCACAGCCTGGGCAGCAACATCCCCACAGGCCTAAAAATGGGAATCCAGAGAAGGGCTTTTTTGTGCTTCGTGGGGAAAATAAAAACCCTTTGGGGATCAATGAGGTGACATATGGAAAGGATATGACACAACACAAAAGGCAAGCACAGGTTTGGACTCGGGGAAGGGGTGGAGGTAATCCCAAATCAGAGCCACGATGGCAAAGAGGCAGGAGATGGTGCAGATGAGGAGGCGGCCGTCGATCAAGTGGAAATTTTCCACATATTTGTATTTTTCCAGGAGAACCTGTGGGAGAAACACACAGTTCAGATTGTCTTGTGCTTTTCAGACATTTGACAAACTGCTTCTGGGAAGGATTTCATCCTTGTGTCATAGAATCACAGAATGCTTTGGGTTGGAAGGGACCTTCAAGATCACCTAGTTCCAACCCCCTGCATGGGCAGGGACACCTCCCAGCAGCCCAGGCTGCTCCAAGCCCCATCCAACCTGCCCTTCAACACTGCCAGGGATGGGGCAGCCACAGCTTCCCTGGGCAACCTGGGCCAGGCTCTCCCCACCCTCACACCACAGAATTTCTCCCTCCCATCTCAGCTCCAGCTCCCTCTGCCAGCTGGAAACCCTTCCCCCTGCTCCCATCCCTCCCTGCCCTTGTCCCAAGCCCCTCCCCAGCTTTCCTGCAGCCCCTTCAGGCACTGGTAGGGGCCCCCAGGTCTCCCTGGAGCCTTCTCTTCTCCAGGCTGAACACCCCAACTCTCCCAGCCTGGCTCCAGAGCAGAGCTGCTCCAGCCCTTGGATCATCTCCAGGGCCTCCTCTGGACTCCCTTCAGGAGCTCCATGTCCTTTTAATGTTTGGGTTCCAGAACTAAATACAGGACTCCAGGTGGGATCTCAAAAGAGCAGAGTATTTAGTTCAAAACAGTCTTGATTTTGCATGCAAATTGAACAGAAACCTGCTGCAGGACTCATGCCTGCCTCAGACACCAGCATCATTACTGATATTCTAAGCACAAATGCTGCTTTGGCCAAGGCAAAAGCAAGAGATGCTACAAAAGCAGCCTGGCCCTTCACCATCAAACCAAAAAGAGTTGACAAGTTTTAAACCAGAGGTAGAAGTGAGAGAGTTTTCCAAGAGGGAGTCACCAGGAGTTGCAGAATGTACCTTTTTGGCAGAATCATCCAAGGAATTTTTCACCGCTGACCCGTCCCATTTGTCAATCTTTACTGGTTTGTCATCAATCTTCCACTGCAAGAGAGACCAGAGGGGGCTGAGGGCCCGGGCCAAGGCCAGGCCTTGCATCTTCAAACCTTGTCCTGTCATGAGCAGGAAGGTGAGAGGGCGAGGCAGAAAATAGCTACTTGTTTGGGAAAACCTGACCAGAGCTGGAGGGACTCCAGGACCTGTCCCATAGCTCTCTGGCACCACGAGTCACCTCAGCACCAAGGAACAGGTGATGTCATAGAATCATAGAATGGTTTGGATTGGAAGGGACCTTCAAGATCATCCAGTTCCAACCCCCCTGCATGGGCAGGAACACCTCCCAGCAGCCCAGGCTGCTCCAAGCCCCATCCAACCTGCCCTTCAACACTGCCAGGG
>NW_009953297.1:266346-272393 GCF_000747805.2 Chaetura pelagica
ACACCTCCCAGCAGCCCAGGCTGCTCCAAGCCCCATCCAACCTGCCCTTCAACACTGCCAGGGATGGGGCAGCCACAGCTTCCCTGGGCAACCTGGGCCAGGCTCTCCCCACCCTCACAGCCCAGAATTTCCTCCTCATGTCCAATCCAAACCTTTGCTGCTCCTGCTGCCACCCCCAGAAGGTGCCTGAAGTTTTGCCTTTCAACTCACACTTTCCAGCTGAGCTGTTACAAACTGACCCTTTGGGGCTTGGGGAGAGCAGGTAAATTCTAAGGCACCCTAAACAATCCAGGTAGAAGGTGGGGAATACAAAGGCACAAACAAGGAATGAAGTTTGAGTTAGACCAACCTGAAGAAGGAAACCAAAAGACTCCACTGCTCTTCCATAACCAGATATTCCCCAGAAGTGGGTCCTTTGTCAATAAAGAATCTCAGATAGAACAGGCTCAGCTTTTCAGAGGGATTAATCTTCCTCTGGACTGTATTATCTTGGGGTGACATTATTCCTTGCAGCCACAGTTAGATGTGGAACCCTGAGCACTTTAAGCCATCAATGATTTCAAACAGTTGAGTGGCTGGAGCTCAAATTTTAGCTGCTGTTAGAAGCAATTCTCACCTTCACCCCTGTCAGGACTTAAAAGTCACAACCACCTAGAAAAGGGCTCTCACACCAGCCTAAAGTCACTAAATATTTTAGGTGGCTACTTCTTTGTAGCATTTTTTGGGGGTGAATTAGCACAGATGACAATTGAAAGCCAAACCCTTTGCCCTGAAAGGTTATTTTTCCCTATTAAAGCACCAACAGCTCTTTTATTTCTTGCCCTTTGGAATTCCCAGAGATTAAAAGTATCAAGACTCAGACTGGGGAGAGAAAAAAAAACAAACCCACACCTTTTTTTTCCTAAGTAGTGAATTGGGAATCTGGGGAATAACATCAATACTCAATCTCTCTTTCCTTGTCCCACAGAGAAATCAGAGAAGCTTGGAAGAAACCCACTGGGACTTGACCTCCCTGCTCCCAGGTGCAGTCAGGAGAGAGAAGAAAATCTGTCCATGTTCCCAGGTGATTAAAACCCTCAACCAAAGTATTTTCCTGAAACAGCACCACTGGACCACTGTCCAGCACCACTACTTCTGCTATAGAATTCAAAGAATCACAGACTGGTTTGGCTTGGAAGGGACCTTAAAGATCACCTAGCTCCAACCCCCCTGCCATGGGCAGGGACACCTCCCAGCAGCCCAGGCTGCTCCAAGCCCCATCCAACCTGCCCTTCAACACCCCCAGGGATGGGGCAGCCACAGCTTCCCTGGGCAACCTAGGCCAGGCTCTCCCCACCCTCACACCACAGAATTTCTCCCTCCCATCTCAGCTCCAGCTCCCTCTGCCAGCTGGAAACCCTTCCCCCTGCTCCCATCCCTCCCTGCCCTTGTCCCAAGCCCCTCCCCAGCTTTCCTGGAGCCCCTTCAGGCACTGGAAGCTGCTCTCAGGTCTCCCCAGAGCCTTCTCCAGGCTGAACTGCTCTTGTAGGGTGCAGAAAACCCCTCTGATTTTGAAGACAAAACTATTGACGAGCAAGGCATGTGCACAGCTGGATTTGCTACTGAATCCATCAGGAACTGAGCCCTGGACTCAGATGTGAAATATTGTCCTTCATGGTGCTTGTGTAGCTCAAGAGAAGCCATCGAGGACCCAGGAGGGAGGGTTCAGCACACAGAGTTTATTGTTGTTACTGGTAAAACTCCCTGAAAAAGCTCAGCCTTCTAATCTATTTTTTTTTTTAACCACAGGCCTCTAAAGGAACAATTCTGAAGTAAAAAAGATACCTGAGCAAACACTCTGAGTAAGTTTTCCACATTTGCAGGGCAAGGGAATCCTTAGTATAAAATCACCAGCCTGTTCCTAAGGAAGAGGAAGAACTCAGAGATCCTCAAGAAGTGATATTTTTGTGACACATTTTACAATGAAATGTTCAATACTGGAGGGTCTGCTCTTGGCAGCAGCATCATTCACCTGCTAGGAAAGCACCTCTAGCTCACCAACAATGCTCAAGCTTTTAGTCACTTATTATGTCTGGATTTTTCTTCCTAAAAGCCCATGAGGATGGAATCAAGGTTTGTGCTAAAACTTCTCTTCTCCTCCCAAATAAAACCAGCAGCTTTCTAGATAAACCTGAAGACAGAATAGATGGAAAACACCAATGAGAAAAGCTCAGGAATCAAGAAATGATGGAAAATAAAGCTCTAGGCTTTTTTTTTTTAAAAAAAAACATCAACCTCAATATTTGAAAGCCATTTTCTGGGCTCTCTGGACTGTTAACACTTCACTAGCAGAAGGGATTTGCACAGAGGGGAGTATCTGTGTGTGAAGTGAGTCCAGGAAACCCACAACAGGGCAAGAACTGGCTTCCCACTTCCTGCTCTCTGTCCCAAACCACCTGACACTGGGATTGCCAGATAACACCAGTGACATTTATCTGATGCTGTTCTCTCTCAGAGAACCATCAGCACTTTCAGGGGCAGAAGTAAAGCCCACATGACATTCTTTTTAAAACCAAGCTGTTACTGGGGGAAAAAAATCTAATCTTAAGACTGTCTAAACCAACCAGCAGCTCTTCAGGTTTCCCAGGACTGAGGCTGTTGTGCTTCAAGACAGAAACAGCTTGAGAATTCCAGGGGGATAATGTCCTAAAGGATCTTTAATGGGGACACATCTCTGGTTTGGGACTTCAGCCAGGTAGAAGCTTTAGCCCTCTCTCTGTGTTGTCATGTTCCCCTGAGGTTACATCTTCTAACCCAGCCCTGAAGTGCTGCTGCTTCTCTCTTTCTTCCAAGAGGAGCAGAAGGAGTTGGTTCAAGAACACCACCTAAACCCACTCTACCTGTGTCCAGATGTGCACAGAAATGCTTGGAGATGGATGTCTAGACACCAAACCCCTGCCTGCTGGCCATCCCCATGTTCAGCCTGGAAGAGAGACAGAGCTTCAGTCTCTGCCACCAAGGGCTCAGCCTCAAGCAGGGGAGAAGCCTCCAGCCCCTCTGGGCTCTGCAGAGCAGCCCTGCCTGGGCTGTGGAGGTGAAGCTGCACTCAGGTCCTGTGGAGCCTGGCAGATGCAAACATCTCTGCTCCTCCACCTAATGGATGGGCCACTTCATTCTGAGCACTTTGGGTGAGAGCTCCAAAGGCCTGAAAGGAAAAGCTCACATTTTGGTTCTGGCCTGATGGGAGGGGGAAAAAACCCTCAACCAGTTCAAAAGAAGTTTCTAGTCTGGGTGTGTTTTGACTCCTTTGTTTTAAAACCTAAATTAAAGGTTACCAGACTTGTCCTGAACTCATCCTAACTTTGAATGGGAAACAAATAAGGAATTCTACAGCCAAACACTACTAGGAACTGCATTGGCTACCTGGAAAGTGTATCTGGCTAAGAACAAGGCCTCTGAGTGGGGGCTGGAACCCAGGCAGCAGTAAAAAAAAATAGAATAAAATCACAAATGCAATTTCAGAAAGCTGAAAACCAAACGGACACACTCACAGCGCTGACCTCCGAGGAAAGGTGCTGCTGCAGCTGGGGGGCAGCAGGGAGCTCCTGCGGTCAGCGCCCAGAGAATCAGCAGCACGGAACGGTTTGGGTTGGAAGGAACCTTAAAGCCCATCCAGTCCCACCCCTGCATGGGCAGGGACACCTCCCAGCAGCCCAGGCTGCTCCAAGCCCCATCCAACCTGCCCTTCAACACCCCCAGGGATGGGGCAGCCACAGCTTCCCTGGGCAACGCTCTCCCCACCCTCACAGCCCAGAATTTCTCCCTCCCATCTCAGCTCCAGCTCCCTCTGCCAGCTGGAAACCCTTCCCCCTGCTCCCATCCCTCCCTGCCCTTGTCCCAAGCCCCTCCCCAGCTTTCCTGGAGCCCCTTCAGGCACTGGAAGCTGCTCTCAACTCTCCCTGGAGCCTTCTCTTCTCCAGGCTGAACACCCCAACTCTCCCAGCCTGGCTCCAGAGCTGCTCCAGCCCTCCCAGCATCTCCGGGGCCTCCTCTGGCCTCTCTCCAACAGCTCCATGTCCTTCCTGTGCTGGGGGCACCAGAGAGAAGGGGCAGCCAAACAAGCCTTTGCTTTCTCAGCAGGCAGGGCAAGATCTGAGCACTCACAAGGCTCATTTTTCAAGCAACCACCTGCATTTAAATCCCTTCCCAAAGGTCCCTTGTCAGCAGGAGGCATGGAAGAATCCTACAGGAGACATTTCAAGATGCTTACACCTCAGAAGAAAGAAATGTCACAAACTTAACTTATTCCCACCCCCCCTTCCTTCTGCCTTGTTCCTTCTGTCTCCACCATCAGCCTCATTTGCATCACACCCAGCTTTAGCCTGCAACATCTTCTAGGGTTGCCTGTTTGAATATTGCTCTGAAGGTCCCACCACACTGTGGGGATGACACACACAAACCTCCCAGTCACACAGGAAGAAGGGTTTGTTGCTGCTGCAAGAGGAGCACCAGCGAAGACGTCAACTCTTCAAGGGGAGCAACATTTTTGTGCCTCACCTGTGATTTCTATCACAACAAAATAAAGTTAATTCTCCTTACTAAGCCCTAAAAATCAAACCCTTCAAACTTGGATACATGATGTTGCAGCTGAGGGAGGCTGGAAGAACCTCAGAAGGTGATGAACTGATCAGCTCTGTTGACGTGGCTGCTCAGCCTCAGAAGATGATGAACATCAACTCTCTTGATGTGGCTGCTCTGCCTTGGAGGAAGGAAATCCTGACCTCAGCTTCCCCAAAACACCAGTGCTGCTCAACTGTGCTCACAGCCAACACCCCCTGGGACCAGAGAGCTCCTGCTGGGGCCCAGGAGCTGAAGGCTGTTGGAGCAGCTGGTGCTCAGGAAGTGGTTTTAGTACTGGAGCTGCTCTGGTGGCAGCAGACTGTGGTTAGTAACTTAGTTTTGTGCTAAATGGGTGAAATCTGGAGGTGTTTGGGAGGACTGGAGCCAGCCCTGCACACCAGCTCAGGTTCTGTGGGTGGGCACACTCCAGTGGGCCTGGTGAAGGGCTCAGGATTATCACAAATGCTTAAAGAACATGAGAAGGACAAAAATAATAAATAAATGGGGCAGTAAAAACACCAATCTCCCTGAACTCAGCCTGATTTAGCTTTCTAATGAAGCACAAAGATACACACCAAACATGCAAGCCACTCTAAGACTTTATAAGCCTCAGTGATTACCCATTATTTCTCTGTTTGAGAAATACTTGAGCAAATCATGGACCTCAGGCCACAATTCTCCCCCTCACCTCAGCAACAGTGTGTTTCCCTCACCAACAACTCCTTTTCCTTCTGAAATAACCACCCCTCAGCATCCAGGACAAGTGGCCAGAGAAGGAGGAATGCCTGGAGAGCATGACAGTTCCCAGAGTTCTTGGAAGTTTAACCCCAAAGTGCTGTCATGTCACAAAAGCTGAGCAGACAGCCAGGGATAATGAACCAGCTCAACAATGGGATCTGTTCTTTCCAAGAAAATCTGAACCATTCTTAGGGACACTGAGGATAATTCAATGTCAAACAGACTCAGGAAAACTACACTCTTCAGAAATTGTGAATATTGCTCTATCAATGAAAGCCAGAAAGCTTGCAGCTGCAGTATTTTGAAGTTTAAGGGAAGATGCCAAATACACCCCTCTGAACACACACTGTTCCACCCAGAGGTGCAGACACAACTGCTTCCCTCTTCTTGTGGGAAAAAAAAAATGCCCCCGGGCCTTTGGTTTCAGCTACCAGACCGAGAAACACCCCCAAGAGCCGTGACACAAACACACGACCACCCAAAAGCCGAAAGGAACTTGACAAACCAGGTCCCTTCGAACGACTGAGACGAGACTGCGTTTATCAGGAGACCTTTTCAGCACGCCCCGCTCCACCTGACAGCTCTGCGTTCCTTTCCTGGCAAAACCCAGGAGCGGGAGGAGGTTTCTTTTTGTCAGGACGGCCGGGCTAAAACCAGCCACGCTGGCAAAATCAAACAGCAACACGAATAAAGCAGCGATCTGGCAGGCG
>NW_009953297.1:273881-298592 GCF_000747805.2 Chaetura pelagica
TGGGGGTCGGTGGGTGGGCTTCTTACATGGGCATGAAGTGAGAGGCTGAGGGGGAAGGGGCTTCCAACTGGGAGAGGGGAGATTCAGCTCAGACCTTCAGGAGAAATACTGTGCTGTGAGGGTGGGGAGAGCCTGGCCCAGGCTGCCCAGGGAAGCTGTGGCTGCCCCATCCCTGGGGGTGTTGAAGGGCAGGTTGGATGGGGCTTGGGTGGGGAGAGCCTGGCCCAGGCTGCCCAGAGAAGCTGTGGCTGCTGGGTGACCCCTCCTCGAGGGGCAGCACCAACCAGGACAACAGTTTCACCATCACAGCACAGAATTTCTCCCCCATGTCTCACCTCAGTCTCCCCCTCTTCCAGTTTTAACCTGAGCTGGGAGACACGGCCCAGGAGCCAGACCAGCAGTGAGGGCACAGGGGGAGCTTGGTAGTGGGGGGTTCCACTAATCAACAGGTTGCCCAGAGAGATGGTGGAGGCCCCATCCCTGGAGACATTCAAGGTCAGACTTGATGGGGCTCTGAGCAACCTGATCTAGTCTTAAAGGTCCCTGTGCACTGCAGGGGGGCTGGACTAGATGGCCTTTAAAGGTCCCTTCCAACCACACACGTCCTCTCACTCTAGTCCAGATCTTCTGGGTGGTGGCCCCTGAGGCAGCTGCACATCAGACACATTCTCTGAGGGTTTCTCTCCACAGCCAGGAACACAAATGAAGACCTGATCATGGGATCTGGGGATCCTGAGGGAAGGGGAGACCCAGTTGCTCCTGGTCAGTTTAACACTGGAGCTGAACGATTTAGTGTTTTTCCTCCCTGTATCTTTCGGGCTAAAGAAAGTGGTTTTGAGCAATTTGATGGTGTTACTTTCATAAATGCTGCTGAGAACCTGCAGCCTCCAGGTGAGGGGCTGAATTGCCAAAAAAGAGACCCCACTTTTCAACCCAGGGAAGCTGAAGCTTCTCTGAACAAGGGTCTGGAGCTTCATGAAGAGGTTTTGGGTCCAACTGCAGCTCCTCTTGGCAGAACTGCTTCCTTCCTGTTTCTGACCTGAAATCCTGCTGCTAATTCCCTTTAGGGTAGAGATAATTGGTGGCCTCTCTGGTGGGTAGAAAACAAAGCTCTTCACAAAGAAAATCCCCACTTAACAGACAGGAGAGTGGAATCATGACATGACTTGTCCTGGAGGCACAGGAGGTCAGTGGTTGAGCTGAATCCAAATCCAGTGGTTGAGGTGAATCCAAATCCAGTGTCATGGGCTGAGTTAATGTGAAGAAGGAGAAGAAAATCTGTTTATGAGTAGGAAAACATCTCAGCTGAATGGGCCATCAGAGGCTTCAAGGAATAATCCAGTCCTGGAGGGCAGCAAATGCATGGAAGCAAACCAGGTGTGTAAGGAGAGGCTGGAGGGTCATCATGGCTTGTAGGGACAAACTTCTAACTGGGCTGGATTTTCGTAGAATCATTTTGGCTGGAAAAGACCTTGAAGATCATCCAGTCCAACCATTGCCCTGTTCCAGCCACTGCCCCGTGTCCCTCAGCACCATCTCCAGGGCTTGGAAACCCCTCCAGGGATGGGGACTCCCCCCCTGCCCTGGGCAGCCTGGGCCAGGCCCTGACAACCCTTGCCAGGCAGGAATTGTTCCCCAGATCCAACCTCAACCTCCCCTGGCACAACTTGAGGCCGTTCCCTCTTGTCCTGTCGCTTGTTCCTGGGGAGAAGAGATGGACACATGCCCACTGATGATACTGCTGCTCTTGTTCTTGCTGGTTTTGGTCCATTCCAGACCCAGATAAGATGTGGTTTGTTCTGTTGCTGCTGTTCCTCACTCACTGGAGCATTTTCTTTTCCACCCTTGCAGAGCCACTTCAGAAGTTTCCAGGACTGTAAGAACTGGAGCTTTGCTTGAATGCACTAAGAAATCTGAAAATCACTGCTGGAGGTTCCTGCACCTGGAACCTAGGGGAGATTTAGGTTGGACATGAGGAGGAAATTCTGTGCTGTGAGGGTGGGGAGAGCCTGGCCCAGGTTGCCCAGGGAAGCTGTGGCTGCCCCATCCCTGGCAGTGTTGAAGGGCAGGTTGGATGGGGCTTGGAGCAGCCTGGGCTGCTGGGAGGTGTCCCTGCCCATGCAGGGGGTTGGAACTGGATAATCTTGAAGGTCCCTTCCAACTCAAACCAGCCTGGAATTCTATGACCACGTTGCCTTTTGGTGTTCAGACACTCCTGCCTTGCTGGCCCTGGCTCCCCAGGAGGTGCTTCAGTAACTCCTGCTCTCTGATGAACACTCCAAACCCAGCTGGTGGGAGAACAGCCTTGGAGTCAGTGGTTTTGCCCCTGAGATGAAGCAGGACTCAGGTCTCCAAGCCCCACTGGTGGTGTGGGAGGGAGGATCCAACCTGGCAGCTAAGGAGCCATCCCACTGCCTTTCCCAGCATGTTTTGGAAAAGAAGAAATCCAAACCCAGGGTGTTCCAGGAGGCCCTGAGGCTGATGGAGGAACTCCAGGAGGTGTTTGACATCCTCCCCACAACCCTGGGCAAGGAGGTGGCTGAGAAAAGCAGCATCCAAGCAGGGGAGCCCCAAACTGCTCCAGCTGCCAGGGAAGAGAGTGGCCAAGAAGGTGCCCAAGGTTTAGTCTGGGGTAGTCAGGGGTTCAATAAAGGACCCTTGGTCCTCTTGGGTAAAATACGTGTTGTTTTGTAACTTGTTTGGAGCCATTTTTCCCCTTCCTGAGGCTGGGAAACCAAGGAAGTGCATGAGGAAGAGTGTGGCCAGTCGGTGGAGAGAGGTCATTGTGCCCCTCTGCTCTGCCCTGGTGAGGCCACAGCTGGAGAACTGGGACCAGTTCTGGGCTCCCCAGTTCAAGAGAGACAGGGAACTGCTGGAGAGAGTCCAGGGGAGGGTAACAGAGATGACTGGGGGGTTAGAGCATCTCCTTGATGAGGAAAGGCTGGGAGAGCTGGGACTGCTCAGCCTGGAGAAGAGAAGGCTGAGGGGAGACCTTCTTAATGCCTGGCAGTATCTCAGGGGGGTGCAGGAGGATGGAGCCAGACTCTGCTCAGCAGTGCCCAGGGACAGGACGAGGGGCAATGGGCACAAGCTGGAACATGGGAAGTGCCACTGAAAGAGGAGGGAAAACTTCTTTCCTGGGAAGGTGACAGAGCCCTGGGACAGGCTGCCCAGGGAGGGTGTGGAGTCCCCTTCTCTGCAGATATTCCAGCCCCTGGATGCTGCCCTGGGTGATGTGCTCTGGGTGATCCTGCTTTAGCAGGGGAGTGGGACTGGATCATCTCCAGAGGTCCCATCCAGCTCTGACAATTCCATGATTCTGTGAAGATTCATCTCAGATTTTCAGGCAGTGACTTCCAGCTTGGAAGCACCAAGGCAGCCCCAGTGCTGCCACCACAGCACCTGGAAGCCACACCTGCTCCCTGGTCTGCTCCTGGAAAAGAAGGTGATTGCTCACCTGTCCCTGCACATAAAAGGACTTGTAAGAAAAAGCGCTGAACCCTCTGGGATCTGCAGGGAGGTTCTGGCCATAAATGAGCAGCGTGGAGAGCACTGGGAACAGTTTTTTTTAGCTAGAGTAGTTGGGCACTGAACAGCCTGCCCAGGGACGTGGGGGAGTCACCATCCTGGAGGTATTCAAAAAACATGCAGAGGTGGCACTTCAGGGCATGTTCTAGTGGGCACTGGTGGGTTCTTCTGGGTTGATGGTTGGACCAGGTCATCTCACAGGTCTTTTCCAACCTTTTTGTCTTTCCTTTGACAATCCTGTGACCTCCCTGTCCCACGGGGCTCAGGATGGGGCTCTGCCTGCACTGCCTGGTGGGTTGTACACCACAACCCTTCATGGGGTGGGAAGGTAACATGGGCTGTCTGGTCCTCTCAGCTCTCACCTGCTGTCCCACCTTTGCTCTGTCCCACAGCCCAGGAAGCTGAATCAGGGGGGGTTTAGGTTGGATATCAGGAGAAGGTTTTTCACCCAGAGGGTGGTTGAGCACTGGAACAAGCTCCCCAGGGCAGTGGTCACAGCACCAAGGCTGCCTGAGTTCCAGAAGCCTTTGGATGATGCTCTCAGGCCCATGGGGTGATTCTTGGGGAGCCCTCCACAGGGACAGGAGTTGGACTCCATGATCCTGATGGGTCCCTTCCAACCCAGCACATTCTATGACTCTGTGATTAACACCTGAGTCATGGCAGCTCTGAGCTCAGAACCCCATCCCACCCCAGGTCCATCCCTGCCCAGCTGCACCCAAATGTGCTCAGGGAGCTGAGCTGGGCACTAAATAGTTCCCCAAAACCCAAACCCACCCCTCTGGTTGCACTGACACAGCAGGTTTCAGGGCTTCCAGAGCAGGGGGTGGGTTTGGTTTCTTTGGACAAGCAATGGCCACTGGCTGCTCACCTGCATGAACATGTTCTTACACTCCCCTTCACCCTTTTTTCCCCCTCTGCAAAAAAAAAACCCTCCACAACCTCACCCAGCCAGGGGACACTGCACCCCCCGAGGGACAGGCAGCAGGAGGATCCAGCAACCTCAACAGAAGCAGGTATTTCACTGTCAGAACCTGGTTTTATTCTGTTTTAACCTCGGCCTTTGTCCTGCAGTTCAAAGTCCTGGTTGCTGTTAAAATGTACATGTCACTTGCACAGGGTTGGCACGTTTCTGGTCTGTGACATCACCAGCTGGTTTTGTCACAAGGAGGATTTGGAAGAACAGAAGCCACAACATGACAGGCACCTGCATGTCGGTTTTACCCCACACATTTATCACATGCAAGTCAACAGTCCCTCAGGAACTTCCATCACTGTTTCAAACATTCAGATGAAGCCACCTTGGTTCAGCTGAGACCCAAAATGACTGTTTAGTGTCTTTTGAGCTGCCCTGGTGCTCTGGCAAGCTCAGAACATGAAAGCACAACGATTTAAAGCATTATTGGGGAGGTGGGGGAGAAAAGTGTAGCAACATCTAGGTTTGTTTTCAACAGTTTGACAGTAAACACCAAGGAAACCAGGCGTACACCCCCCCCCTTTGTCACCAGCTGGAGGTTTTCCTGTTTGCATAGTGAAGAGCTAAGTCTAGAGCTGTTGATTCACGGTGTTGGCTCCACGGGTTTCATCCCAGCTTCTGGGCTGGAGTTCAACCTGCTGTCACATCCCAGTTCCCCCCAGCTGCCACCCACGGGGACGTCCCATGGGTCTCCATCACTGTTGTGTCCAACAGTTGTTGGTTGTTGTCTCCTGTCCCTTGTTGTCTCCTGTCCCCCACAGGGCAAGAGGGGCAGGTTTTTGTCAACTGCTTCCACCCCACTGCCCGTGGCACAAGCTCCTTGTCAACCTTTGGGAGATGGCCCAGGGCCCAGGGCTGCTGGAGGCTCCAGGCACAGCCTGGGGTCTGTCCTCAGAGCGTTGCTAAAGGCTTCAGATCAGGGATAGTCTTTAAGGCTTCAACCTCCCCCTTTGCTTCCACTGGGGAAACGAAAGCGCTTGTTGGCGCGACGCGTGTCCCGGAGCGTCTGGAGAGACATCCTGACAACACAGATCAACATTCCACAATCATCCCTCCTTTTGGCACTTTTCCTTCATTTGTCTGATCTCGCTGACTCCCAACCACAGACTTTTCCGGGTGGCTTTTCCCAGGCAGAGAGCTCCAGAAGTTCAGAAAGCAACTTTCCAGAGTCGGTGGCATCTTTGGCAGACACGAGTCCTTCTGTCCTCAAACCAACCCCTGCCCCTCCAGCACCACTGGCTGTGCAATCCCTGGACCTGGTTTTTCCTCAAAGGAGAAGACATCTTCTCATTTTGGGAGGGTTGTCAGGCACCTGCTCTGACCCACAGCTGGCAAGGAGCTGCCTTCCTCCTGGAGAAGGTTGGCTGCAGAAAGGAGGAGGGTTAGAAATGACCTTCATCTGAGTGTAAATAAATCCTTGGGTTCATCTCAGATCTTCAGCAGATCTTGTGCTGCATCCACCGTTCGGCAGGAGGTATTTTACTTCTCAGCTGGCAAAGGTAGCCCCATCCCTGACCTGTAAAGGGCAGAGGATGGGAATTCCTGCTCTTTGAAGTGTGATTATATACAATTGTTTTCTTTCTGTGCAAGCTTACAGAGTGTTCAATTAATCAAACATTCATTTCAGCTTGACGTGGCCTCAAGTCTCAAACCCGACACCACCCTGGGTGGGTTTCAGCCAAGAGCAGTTGCCTTGTGGCTACTTCAAGAAGGTGGCAAGAAGGTCTGGGCCAGCTGGCTGGAAAACAACCCAAATTTTCCCCAGTCCCTTGAGCAAAGAGATGGAGAAGCAAAAATGCAGCTTCATTGGATTCTAAACCTGTTGTTGGTGCAACAAACCTCATGAGAAAAGATGGATCCCACCCTGAGGCTTTACTGAACCCAAGGTCTCCTTCGATGTGGATGTGATGGACCATGCTGAGGGGGCTGAGAATTGCTTGCTGGGCTCTCCATTCTGGGGAGGCAACTGGTTGCCCAGTGAAGGCAAGGTCTGTGCAGCTGGGGGGTGAGGGGTCTCAATGAGCCTTGTTTTTTGGCTGGGCAGCTCAGGCGCCGCCTCCTGCGCTTCCGCCCAGCTGAGCTGGCCTTTGGAAAGAGGAAATTAACACACAAACCCTGAAGATTTAGGTAATTATTATTATTTTTTTTAAAAAAAAGAGATTTAAGACACTGGCCTGGTGCTCTGAAAACTATTTTAAGAAGGGAAGGAATAGATACATTCAGTGTGTAAATCTGTTTTTCGTGGAGTGGGTGAAACCCCCACGAGCGCTGCGAGGAAGAAGGAAACTTGGTTAGGGGGGTCTGATTTGGGCTCAAGGGGATTAACTGTGGGGAAAGGGGCCTGTGCAAAAAAAATCTACATCTGAATGCACTTGGGAAGTGCACGTTTTCATTCCAAATGTTGGGAAAACCCAGCATGAATTCTGAGCAAAAGCTGTGGGTTTCCCTCCCGAGCTTCTTTCACTGCAGATCCAGCCCATCTCTACGTGTCTTTGGGCTGCTCTTCTGGGTCTGGTCAAGGCTCTAATTACTTCAATTTCCTCCTAAATTCACAGCTGGGGACAGGAAGTTTCATTTTGGGTCAAAAAGGGCCTGTTTCAATCAGGATCAGGGAGGGAGAGGGCAGGGAAAGCCCGGCCCAAAGTACAACTTCAACCATCCAGTAGTTTGTGTGTTAAGGAGAGAAGAGACACAAATATATTATGGAATCATTGCTATAAGATTTCTCAAAACCAAAGTGTCAATCTGTTGAAATATAGTATTTAAAATATATAAATTTCATCCATTAAAATATAAGATTTCTTCTTTTTTGTTTGGTTGGGTTTTTTTGTTGTGTTTTTTTTAAATCCAGTTCCATTAGGAAAAAAAAAGGGCCAGGGTCCTTGCAGCTTTGCAGGGAGAGAAGGAGAAATGGGTTTTTTGGGGGGTTTATTTTAACCATTTAAGATGGAGAAATTCAACCATTTTTTTTAGAGAAAGGAAACTGGGCAACGACCCTTCTCTTGGATCAAGTTTAAATGCTGTGGGTCACAGCAAGTTCTCCCCAGCACTCAGCTTTAGTTATATCCTGAAAATCCCTCCTGCCATCTGGGACATGGGTCAGTAAGATGGTTCCCACCACCTTGGGTGAAGGTCCCTGTGGACACCCAGGGTCCCCAGTGAATACTCTCCAAGGCAGCTTCCCAGTATAAAGTTCAGCTGATGTTTTTTGAGCCTGATTCCTGGGAATAATCAAGGGAATGATAGTGCTGCTAAAGGCTGATGGGGAAGTGAGTTTAAAACATGAAGAGTGGCCACTGGAGGTCACATCTGGGTAGACAAACATAATGTTCCACCAAGCCCAAGCTCTGAGCTAGTGCTGTAAGACACTGGAACAGGTTGCCCAGAGAAGCTGTGGCTGCCCCATCCCTGAAGTGTTGAAGGGCAGGTTGGATGGGGCTTGGAGCAGCCTGGGAGGTGTCCCTGCCCATGCAGGGGGTTGGATCTAGATGATCTCTAAGGTCCCTTTCAACACAAACCATTCTATGATTACATGTTTTTAAGCAGAACTGTTTAGTGCACTGCTCACCTGAGCTTTCTGAAGTGCTTGGCACCTGAAGACAGGCAGCTTGGAGCAGGGGCAGGGCAGGTTTGCATCACCCTGAGCACCCACACCCCTGTGCCCATGGGCCAGGAGGGCTGGGCTCTCCTTCCAGCCTCCCTGCCTGGGGAGGACAGGGATGTGTCAGATCCTTGGGATGCTTCCTTGGGCTGCTCTTGGACATGAAAGGACAAGTCTTAGGTGTGCTGAGAGGTCTTTTAACTGAGCAAGAACCTGCAGGGCACATGTCACCAGGGAGAACATCCTTCCTGGAGTCACCCAGCCAGCACTTCCCTTTCTGTGCTTCAATGTAAGTGGGAAGAACATGAAATATTTTTGCCTCCAAAGAGGCAGGGACTGGAAGAAAAGCTCCATTTGCTCCCTGGGCCACAGCTCAGCTCCCAGCTGCCCTACCCAAGCTCTCTGCTGTCTCACTACACTCAATGTACAAGTTCCTAGAAGGCTTTCCAGCAAAATCCTTCTTTTATGTCTTTTTTTCACTGCATTTAGGTTTCTACTTAAAGTAAGTAACTGATGATCTGTTCTGCCTGAGCAGACTGGGGGTGTCCAGCCTGGAGAGGAGAAGGCTCCAGGGAGACCTGAGAGCACCTTCCAGTGCCTGAAGGGGCTCCAGGAAAGCTGGGGAGGGGCTTGGGACAAGGGCAGGGAGGGATGGGAGCAGGGGGAAGGGTTTCCAGCTGGCAGAGGGAGCTGGAGCTGAGATGGGAGGGAGAAATTCTGGGCTGTGAGGGTGGGGAGAGCCTGGCCCAGGTTGCCCAGGGAAGCTGTGGCTGCCCCATCCCTGGCAGTGTTGAAGGGCAGGTTGGATGGGGCTTGGAGCAGCCTGGGCTGCTGGGAGGTGTCCCTGCCCATGCAGGGAGGTTGGAACTAGATGATCTTTAAGGTCCCTTCCAACCCAAACCATCCCCTGATCCTATGACTGTGAGATACATTCATTTATAAGTGCTCTGGGTGGATCTATCTGGTATTTCCTAGCAGAAATCTGGATCTGCCTCTCTCCCCAAGATGGGGCAGGCAGAGAGGAGAAGACTTGGACAGAAAAAGCCTAATTCCCTCTCCATGAGCTGAGCTCAGATTCGTCTTGGCATATTGAAGTGACAAGGAACGGACAAGGTCCTTACCCTACACCCCAGGATCTGCTCCCACAACCCTCCCAACTGGGGAACTGGAATGTCACCAGCTGCCTGCAGAGTATTCACAGGGATCATGGACACTTCTTCAGACCCAGGGGCCAGAAAGGCTGGGGGATTTGTTTCTCATTCTCTCTTCCCTTGTGTCAATCTGGAAGGACTCTGGCTTCTCTCCGAACTGGACCTAGAAACATCTTCCCACCAAAATGGAAAAAAAACCCAACAATTGCTGTGGCTGGAAACACGACCAAAAAATAGTTTTCCTCTAAGATAATCTGATAAACCTCTAGAAAGGCAACATTGTCCCCCAGTGCTACTTGGCACCCAGAGTGCTCTTGGAGCGCAGCAGATACCGATCGACTCGGACTTTCCTCCTCTCCACTGTCCTGTTCTCGCTGTCGAAAATCCGCTGCAGGTGCAGGGCCAACCTCCTGTCCTCCTCCTCCTGCTGGAGCTTCTGCTCCACCTCCCGTACCAAGCGATCCTGGGGGGCCAGGCCCACCTCCCCTGCCACGTGCCTCAGTCTCTTGACGGAGCCGTTGTGCTCCAGGTGTTTGGTTTTGCAGCGTCTCTTCCGACCCCGTCGCAGCGCGGGGGGTTGTTCCCCGATGATGTTCTCCACGGAGCTGCAGGTGCTGTTCTGCACCTTCAGCAGGTCACTGTTGTTCAGGTACTTCAGCTGCTTTTTCCCCGACGTCTTGGTGGGGACTCCTAGGGTGCTGTTGTCAGGCAGTGAGGAGCCCACCCCCATCAGTCTTCTGCTCAGCACTTTGGGGCCAAGGCTGAGACAGGATTTGTCCATGAACGCGTTGACTTTTAGGTCAGGGACTTCGGTCACTCGCGTGTTGAGGGAGGTGACGTTGGACCTCAGGTCTGGCTCAGCAGCAGTGTCATCTGTTGCTGAGGCCTGTGAATCCCTCTTCTTCTCACCCCCTCTTCCCAGCTTCGTTTCACTGATGGAAGGAAGGAAATCCAGCTCGGGGCGAGGGTCTCCCGTGGCGTCGGGTGGGAGGTGCTCGTCCTGCGTCTGGGGCTGCTCCTTGGTGCAAGTGCTGGAGTTGGTGATGTCAGGAGCTGCCACGTCCTCCCCAGGCTCCGAAGCCAAGGAGGTGAGGGTGGCTTTGGAGAAGGTCTTTTTGATTTGGCGCTCCTGAAATATCTGCTCCCACTTTTTCAGGATCCTGGGACTGGCCTCGTAGGTGGTGGGTTTCTGCAGGCTGCGGTTCAGGTTCCTCGGGGTGGACTTGATGATGAGAGGGCTGAGGACTCTGCCATCAGGAAGCCTCTTTGGAGGGGTACACGGGGAGCAGACGATGGGCTTGAAGTGGTTGAGCTCCTCTGAGATGCTGTCGTTGCTCTCGGGGCTGATGGACCTCTCTGGTTTGTGCAGGGCAGAGAGGGAGGAGACGGGGTTGAGAACCAGACGCTTCTCTGCCGTCAGGTCTGGGGCCGAGAGGCACCGGTTGTTCTGGGTGGATGACAGGACTCCCACCAGTGGGGTGGACGTGCTGGTGATGGGTGGCACCTGCAAGGCAAGGCACCACAGCTCAGGAAGGTTGTCGTTGAGGAGAACACGGACAAGCACGCAAGAGGAGAAGAGGAGAACCAGAGAAGCACAGAATGGTTTGAGGCGGAAGGGACCTCCAAAGGTCATCTAGTCCAACCCCCCTACAATAAGCAGGGACATCTCACACTAGACCAGACTGCCCAGAGCCCCATCAAGCCTGACCTTGAATGTCTCCAGGGATGGGGCCTCCACCACCTCTCTAGGCAACCTGTTCCAGTGATCCCCCACCCTCATCTTAAAGAACGTTTTCCTTATGTCCAACCTAAATCTCCCCATCTCTAGCTGGAAACCATCACCCCTTGTCCTGTCCTTACACACCCTTGTGAACAGCTCCTCCCCAGCCTTCCCATTGGCCCCTTTCAGGTATTGGAAGGTCCCTATAAGGTCTCCCCAGAATCTTCTCCAGGCTGAACAACCCCAACTCCCTCAGCCTGTCCTCATAAGAGAGCTGCTCCAGCCCCTCTGATCATTTTCATTGCCCTGCTCTGCACTTGCTCCAACAGGTCCAAATCACTCTTGTGCTGGGGGCACCAGGGGTGGATGCAGTACTCCAGGTGAGGTCCCACCAGGGACAGAATCATCTCCCTCCATCTGGTGGCCACACTTCTTTGGATGCAGCCCAGGATGTGCTTGGCCTTCTGGGCTGCAACTGCACATTGGTGGCTCATGTCCAGCTTTTCATCCACTAGTACCCCCAGGTCTTTTTCCACAGGGCTGCTCTCTAGCACATCTTCCCCATCTGTGTTCATACCTCTGGTTGCCCTGGCCCAGGTACAGGACCCTGCACTTGGCCTTGTTGAAGAGGAGAACATGAGGCTACCATGCTCAGCTCCTGCAGCAGACCAGCTGGAGAGCTCTCTGGAAAAGCAGAGAATCCTCTGCTGGTCATGGCCAATAAAGAACATAAGGAGGGGACAACCAGAGTCCAGCACAGGCTGGCTCTCAAATTTGTTTAGCTGTAAGAGCTGTTCTTGCCAAAAGTGGTAACAACTCTGATGGCAAAATGCCTGATGCAAAGCAAGACATGAAGAAACTGAGCACTGCACCACCCTGGCAGAAGGAAGACACCATCTTCCAGGGAAATCATCTCTAAAGGGTTTTTTAGCTCCCTACCAAACCAGAGGAAAGAGAAAGAATAAATAGTTGTCCTGGGTTCAACAGACTGAACTGAACAATGTCAGGAGAAGAGGTGTGGATGTGCCTGAGGCAGGGTGCTGGAACAGCCCTGAGGAGTGGTCCCAGACCACACTGTGGCCATCACACTGGGCACTGCCTGAGACAGCCTCTGGAAGAGCTCAGAGCAGCATTTCCTGTTCCCTTCCCATCTCCAAACCCATCCTTTAATGCTGCTACATTTGAAACGTGAGAGAACCCAGTGCCAAGTAAATCAGAAAGAAAGCTGCACACACCCAACTGCAGATGGTGCTGTTCTTCTCCAAGATGAAATGATTTTATCCTGCAGCTCATCTGAACGATGTGAAGTCTTTCCCTGTTTAGGCTGAAAGAGATTTGTTTCCACTACCTTGTTTTGAGGTCAGAGTAAGTTTGTGGAGCATTCTTGTAGTAACTCTTCCCTGGTCAGGCCCATCAGCCACTTACTTAAAAAAACCCCAAAGTCCTGGGAGGGAAGGTCAGTTATTGACTCTTCCTTTGAGCTCAGTGCAGCTCCAATCAGCTTAGCTGCAAGCTGGACCATGGCTCATGCTCATAAACTAGGAGGTGTGCAGCTTGGGGTTCACTGGGGTCAACTTAGAGAGCCAGTGGAGATTGTACCATTTTCCAAGCAACACGGAGTCATCATGGAATGGTTTGGGGTAGAAGGGACCTTAAAGATCATCCAGTTCCAACCCCCTTGCCATGGGCAAGGACACCTCCCAGCAGCCCAGGCTGCTCCAAGCCCCATCCAACCTGCCCTTCAACACCCCCAGGGATGGGGCAGCCACAGCTTCCCTGGGCAACCTGAGCCAGGCTCTCCCCACCCTCACACCACAGAATTTCTCCCTCCCATCTCAGCTCCAGCTCCCTCTGCCAGCTGGAAACCCTTCCCCCTGCTCCCATCCCTCCCTGCCCTTGTCCCAAGCCCCTCCCCAGCTTTCCTGGAGCCCCTTCAGGCACTGGAGAGCTGCTCCAGCCCTCCCAGCATCTCCGGGGCCTCCTCTGGCCTCTCTCCAACAGCTCCGTGTCCTCCCTGTGCTGGGGACCCCAGAGCTGTTCCCAGTACAAGACCAAGTGTGCAAAACCTGCCTCTGCAGGCAGGGCCTGAGGGTTCAGTGGTTCTGCCAGGCATGTTGCAGGGAAAGGTGCTTGCAAAGGTCATCTCCACTGAGTGGAAGATACCAAGCCATTACTTCTTGAAGAGCCTGATAAACCTTCAGCTCAGGTTTCCAATGGTAGTTCATGTTAACTGCTCATTTTGGGGCTTTTTGGGGCACTGTGGGGCACTGAAAGGTCAGGCCTGTTGCACAGGGCAAATGATAACAGTTAATTCACTTGGTCTGCTGATAAGAGGGGAAGCAAGGCCAGGACAGCCCTTCCCACAGCAGGGAAGTGCTAAGGAAATGATCCTAAGGTCAGTCAGAGCTTTGCTCTGTCCTAACAGCTTTAGAAAGAGCAGGAGGGAAAGGGGGAGCAAGAAGGGATTTTCTTCTAAACCCCTGCAAGATTTTATTAAGATCAGCTGGGGATTCAGCCTTGAAAAGAAAGTTAACTACAGAACAAAAGCATGATGACTACACTTCCAGCTTCCAATTATCTTCCAGTGCTGACAAACACTGTAAACTGTCTGCTTTTCTGCTCAGTAATTCCTCACCTAGCAGGTTTATTATTGTGAGCTGTAAGGAAGTGAGTGGCCCCGTGGTGATAACACAGCCCCAGCAGAGCCACAAACACAGTTTTATATCTCCAGATTGCTGGTGCTGTGTCACCTCAGATAAGAACATGTACATGTAGGGACTCTACAGATGCAGCTGGTACCTTTGTTTTGTTGGCTGGGGCTGATCTCTGCCTGCTCTTTGATCTCTCCTGAATGGTGTCGTTGCAGCTCCGACTCCTTTCCACCTTGGAGGTTAAGTTCCTGGAAAGCAGGTGGGTGAGAAGAGGAGATTGTTCATGACCTGAGGAACAACCAGCACAACAGCCCTGGCAGCAGCTCCCTGTGGGGGAGGCAACAGCCTTGGCAGCACCTGGCTGTAGGATACACCTCCTATGGCCTCAGGGAGAAGAGATCCAGGAATTACAGAGGGATGTGGGAATCCTGGATATTCTGCACAGCCTGGAGGAGAAAAGGCTCCCAGACAACCCAAACCAGTCTGGGATTCTCTGACTCGATGAGTTCAAGGGTTCTGCACTAAACACACTGACACCTCCCCTTACAGCTTACAGTTCAGTGAGGTCAGAGTTAATGATGGTGCTTTGGAAACCTCTGGGCTTCTCCTGTGAAAACACTTTGTTGCTCAGCTGCTTCCCCTGCACAGGCATCCACTGACAAGCTCTTGGGGGCTGATGCTCTCCCCTAGCATCTGTGCTGGAGAAGGATGCAGCACACTTGAATGTATCACCCAGAACTTCCTACTGCCACTTAAATGTGCAGGCAGTGAGTTTTCTGCTTCATGGGATGGGCAGTAACTTCATTAACCTCCAGGATTTTATAACAGGCAGGAGGCAATCAGAACATAGAATCACAGACTGGTTTGGGTCGGAAGGAACCTTCAAGATCACCAGGTTCCAACCCCCTGCCATGGGCAGGGACACCTCCCAGCAGCCCAGGCTGCTCCAAGCCCCATCCAACCTGCCCTTCAACACCCCCAGGGATGGGGCAGCCACAGCTTCTCTGGGCAACCTGGGCCAGGCTCTCCCCACCCTCACAGCCCAGAATTTCTCCCTCCCATCTCAGCTCCAGCTCCCTCTGCCAGCTGGAAACCCTTCCCCCTGCTCCCATCCCTCCCTGCCCTTGTCCCAAGCCCCTCCCCAGCTTTCCTGGAGCCCCTTCAGGCACTGGAAGCTGCTCTCAGGTCTCCCTGGAGCCTTCTCTTCTCCAGGCTCAACACCCCCAACATGTAGATGGAACATGAGCAACCCAACACACAGATGGACACTATATTCAACCAATGAGTCTGTTCTAAAATCCCATTTAAAACACGACTTCATTTTGAATCGGAACCACCATTTTAACAACATTTAAAGCACCTCAGGCACACTTAGAACAACAGCCAAAAAGAACAACTGTAATGGACATGGATCAGCTTGAATAAAGTCTCAGCATCTTACCCTGAAAGGAAGGCAAAGGAGTAGGCACTGGTCTTGGAAACAAAAGCTGAGCGATGTGTTTGCCTGCCCGGGAATGGTTCCTCATTCTCGGAATCCGAGAGACGTTCAGGAAACTGAAGCCAACCAAGGAAGAGTTAGCTGACATGTACAACAGAAAGAATCACTTGGAAAACAAAGCTCTTTCTGGCAAAGGTTATTCAAAAAGATTCCCAAAGCCCCCGTGTTCTGATTAAACCTAGAGGATGTGAACTGAGGGTGGAACCTGCCAGCAGGTACAGGCGTGGCTGCCTTCAGTGGAGCTGCAGGAGCTCAAGTGGCTGCCTCAAAAGCTCTTATCATGGCAGAGGAAGCAGAGAGCTGGGATGTGCAGATGCCACTCACTGAAGAAAGTTAATTTATTCATCAAGGAAACGTGTCAGACAAAAAGGTACCAGGGGATGGTACAGAACCACAGAGGGGTGGGGCTTGGAAGGGACCTCTGGAGATCACCCAGTCCAACCCCTCCTAGAGCAGGATCCCCCAGAGCAGATCCCACAGGGACACGTCCAGGTGGGGTTGGAATGTCCCCAGGGATGGAGACTCCACAGCCTCCCTGGGCAGCCTGTCCCAGGGCTCTGTCACCCTCACAGGCAAGAACTCCCATTCAGGTCAAACCTCCTGTGCTCCAGTTTGTGCCCATTGCCCCCTGTCCTGTCCCTGGGCACCCCTGAGCAGAGTCTGGCCCCACCTCCTGACCCCCTGGAGATATTTACAAGCCCTGATCAGATCCCCCCTCAGCCTCCTTTTCTCCCAGCTGAGCAGCCCCAGCTCTCCCAGCCTTTCTTCACAGGCTCCAGTCCCCTCAGCATCCCAGTGCCCTGTGCTGGGCTCTTCCCAGTAGCTCCTTGTCCTTCTTGAGCAGGGGAGCCCAGAACTGGACCCTGTGCTCCAGGTGAGGCCTCCCCAGGGCAGTGCAGAGTGGGAAGAGAAACCCAGCTGGCCATGCAGCCTGTCTGTCTTTAAGTCTTAAGAGCATTTCCTGCAGAGCCTCATGGCTGAAATGAGAAATGGGCAAAACCCAGCATGAAGAACCTGTTGGACCACAACACTGGACACCTGCACTGCAGGAGATCCATGGAGATGTGACCATGGAAATGCACATATGCCTGAAGACCAGGGATACACAAAGCAGAGTGGTTACCTCTACAGTTTGATAGTTTTGGAAGAGCTGCACCATCAGAGATGAGTACAGTGGGCAAAAGGAGGGACAGAAACCTCTAGAACATCTGTAGTCACAACAAACCTTGGAAGACAGTTCTCATTCACAAGGACCTTTACAATTTGTTAGCTCACAGCCTTCAAGGGCTGTAACAAAATCAGTCAAATAATTCTGGAAAGCTCCCTGTATCAAAGGATGAAAGATCCCAATTTAACCAGCAGGAACAGATTTCAGCTAGTTAAGGCCTTCAAACTAGTTCTCCTTCCAGGGCTGAGTCTTAGCAGCACTTCACCTGCCAGTCAGTGTCTACAACATGGGAAGAGAAGTCCAAGCTTACTTACACACTCTTGGTTTACTTTAAGCACTAAAGATTCATCTTTTTTCTGCTGTTCTTCCATTTTCCTTTTTCCTACGTCCATGTCATCTAGGATGAACTTGTGGATCAGATCCTCAGAAGCCTTTTCTTCTTGTAGTTTTTCTTCTCTCAGCTGGAAACAGTGACAAAAGAGACAGCATATTTAAAACGTTTTCAGTCCCACACATGGCTGCCAGTAGATGATTTTCCAAGAGTCTGGCCACAACATTTAATTTTGTGTCTTCATTTCTCCACTCCAGATCAGAGCCACTGCCTCCCCTCAGCAGCAGTGATGTGAAGATCAGTTGGTTTCTACAACACTTCCACGTTCCTGCACCCCCCCCAGACACCAGGGATATTTTCTTCTTTTAAAACAGCAAAGACACTGTTTGGTCCAGACTTTGACAGAGACTTCTCTGCCACTACCAGTTTTATAGAATCATAGAATGGTTTGGGTTGGAAGGGACCTTAAAGATCATCAGGTTCCAACCCCCCTGTATGAGCAGGGACACCTCCCACCAGACCAGGCTGCACAAGCCTCATCCAACCTGCCCTTGAACACCTCCAGGGAGGGGGCAGCCACAGCTTCCCTGGGCAACCTGTTCCAGTGCCTTCCTGCCCTCATGGGGAAGAATTTCTGAAGTAGAGAGACAAAAATCTGCAAACCAGTAGTTTCATGCAAGCTCTGACACTTCCGTTGCAGTCTTGAAATGGGCTTCAGGCAGACACGTAGGCAGCATCACCTAAATCAAAACTGGTTGGACACAGCAATTCCCATGTTGAAACCTACACACTTTATATGTATGTATAAGATCCTGCTTTATACACATGGGCTGCACTCCTGCATTTTCCAGAAGCCCTTCCAAGTCAGCATCACTCAGAAACAGCCTCTGTTGACCCATAGCTTGCTCAAGAGGAAGAGCAAACAGGAGCTTTATTTGCTCCAGGGAGACCTTAGAGCACCTTCCAGGACCTGAAGGGGCTCCAGGAAAGCTGGGGAGGGGCTTGGGACAAGGGCAGGGAGTGAGAGGACAAGGGGAAATAGATTAAAACTGGAGGAGGAGAGATTTAGGTTTGACATTAGGAAGAATTTCTGTGCTGTGAGGGTGGGGAGAGCCTGGCCCAGGTTGCCCAGGGAAGCTGTGGCTGCCCCATCCCTGGCAGTGTTGAAGGGCAGGTTGGATGGGGCTTGGAGCAGCCTGGGCTGCTGGGAGGTGTCCCTGCCCATGCAGGGGGGTTGGAACTAGATGATCTTGAAGGTCCCTTCCAACCCAAACCATTCCATGATTCTATTTCCCAAACCCAAAGGCTTGCAGAAGAAATGCAGTCCCAGCTGCCTCCTGATGCACTTCCCATCCTTTTTCTGCACAGAAGGCTTTTTCTTTTTTCTCTGCCTTCTGTCATGTGCCCCTTCCATTAACTGCCAGTCCCCATATACTCCTTAATCTTCCCAGAAAACCCCCTGCAATTCTTAAGCTTGTGGAAGTCTGCTAATATGGAAAGGGGGTAATAAGAAAAGTGGATTTTCTGTCCTTCCCTCCCTCCAAAAACCAGTCCATCACTTGGTGACCCCTTTTAAGGTCAATCTTTAGCATCCACAAGCTCCTCCTGGCCAGGCTCTCTCTGTAGACTCTTTTTTCCTGACCCAAAAGATTATTCCCAGCATGGTTCATGACTCTGTCATGCTGCCTGTCCTGCTGCATTATTTTGCTGTTACCTAAGGAAAAAAACCTCCCCATTTCTGCCAGAACCTCTTTTCTGCAGACTTGCAACCCAAACTCACCAAGTCTCCTTTTCTCCTCCTTTCCACCACCTTTTCCTGAGGAGGAGGCTCTGCAGTACATACTTCCAACAGCCCCATCTGATTGTCCCTACTCAGGGTAACCTCACCCAGCTCCATTCTCTCTCATCACTCCTCTTGTCTCTCTCCTCTTCTTCAACTTCAGACTTACACACGGGCCATGAAGAGTCTACATGTGTATGTATATACACCAGGTTCTTCCTCTTTCCTCCACCCAACCTCTGTGCAAAGTTATCCTTGTCTGGCACAGCAAGCCTGACCTTTGATTGACAGGTCTGATGAATCACAGCTTTGGCTCAGCACCACAACATCAAATACTTGGGTTTATTCCTCACACATGAGAGTGAAGCTGCCCTGTTATATTCTCTCCTATCTTCTCACACTCTTGCAACCTCCCTCCAGCAAAGCTCAAGGCCTCCACGGGCACTGATCCTACAGCACTGCACATAAAGACAGGGGGTGATGTGGCAACAAGACCCCATTCTTCCCAAAATATGTAGGATTTTTCTTCCCTGCTGCATGGGGGGAGAAAAACACCCCATGGATATGCTGATGAGCCTGAGCTAAAAGGTGAAGAGAGAAAGAAAACAGAGTTGATGATGTGTTAGACTAAAAGCACATCATGATTTTCAGACTGGGAAGAACATGATTTTACCAAACCTGAACCCCTAGAGATGAGGAAGAAAGAGGCAAGAGGAGAGAAGGAAGAAACCAGGAAAAACTCCACAGTTTGGGCTGATTGTGTTTTTTTAGCAGAAGTTTTCAGAGACTGGTTTGACTTCTCATTTAGAGTTGTTCTAAGATAAACCTTTAAATTCCTGATCTATTAATAATCTCAAGCAATAACTACAACCCAAGTGTCTGACTAATATAGATGATGGCCAGATGATGCAGATCTGATGAACAGTCTGCTGTAAGTTTCATGAACAATATTTCTGCCTTTTTAAAGTATCTGAAAAACAAGTTCCCATCAAGATCTATCACAAAGATGACTCTTTTTTTTGGCCAGCTAAAATACAACCCAAGACTTGTGTCCCTTCCATGTTTCTCAACAGAAGAAAGACTTAGAGAAATCTTCATTTTTGTCTATCTCATAAAATTCGATGTGACTCCCAAAACTGGAGCCACAAGCATATGCAACAACCACAGGAAAATACAAGGATTTTAGGCCAACCCACAGGACAGTTAATGGGAAGTGCAAGACCAAGCCCTGCTGACAGTGAAGAGGGAAAAAAAGCAGGATCCTACCCCAAATAAATAGCATGCAAAAAGGATTTAAGGTCCAGAATTCAGGTGGCAAACAAAAGAAAACTCCAGTGATAAAATCTGTACTAATTAAAAAAAACAAAACAAACACCTAAGTAGCATAATGTAAATGATTTCCCAGAGATTTAACTTACAAATGTGTCAATACTGAGTTGGGGGATGAGGACTAGAAACAAGCTGGAGTGAAACACCCACCCTGGGGGAAGTATTTTATCTGAGTAGCATCTTTGGAAGTCTGGATGCAGGGCTGCCAGCTGCTATTAGCAGTGTGGTTATCAGAAAAGATGTGAGCCCCTGCCTGTGGGCCTTTCCAATATCCTGCTGGAGACTGCAGGAAAAACACAGGCAGTCACTCATCTTTTATCTCGAGAATTGCTGAAAACAGGAGTTTCAGGAATATCACTCTTGATAGTCACAGTCACAGAGTTGTCAGGGTTGGAAGGGACCTCTGAAGATCAGCCAGTCCAACTCTCCTGCTAGAGCAGGGTCACCTGCAGCAGATCCCACAGGAACATGTCCAGACAGGTTTGGGATGTCTCCAGGGATGGAGACTCCACAGCCTCCCTGGGCAGCCTGGCCCAGGGCTCTGTCACCCCCCAGGCAAGAACTGTTTTCTCCCATTCAGGTCAAACCTCCTGTGCTCCAGTTTGTGCCCATTGCCCCCTGTCCTGTCACTGGGCACCCCTGAGCAGAGTCTGGCCCCACCTCCTGACCCCCTGGAGATATTTACAAGCCCTGATCAGACCCCCCCTCAGCCTCCTTTTCTCCCAGCTCAGCACCCCAGCTCTCCCAGCCTTTCCTCACAGCCAGATGCTCCAGTCCCCTCCTCATCCCCTAAACACTCTCTATTTCCTACAGAAATGCTGTTTTACACCTCCAGGCCCCCAGCACCCCCCCAGCTCCCTGCAGTGCAGTTTCACTGCTCCCCAACGTTTCTTACCAAAAGTTTTGGTAAACTCACCTTTGACTTCTTCTCCCCAACCACTCCAGAACCTGGCCAGGTTTGCTGATCCCTCCCTGCCTGCTTCCCAGGCTGCTGGGAGCTGCACGTCAGCACACGCCTCGGGTAGGAGTTTCCCTCCTGACTCTGTGTGTGTGATTACAAGCAATAAACTGCTCCTGATAGACACCTCAGCAGCACGAGTGAGGGTTCTCAGGACACAGAAATGATACCCTCTGGAGAAACAGCAAATGGGAGAGTACCAAGTGTGCTAGGGTAAGAAAGGGGGGGTAAAAAAATATCTGCACCAACAGCAAATGTTTCATCTCTTGAAAGCCAGTGGAGAAAATGACACTACGAGATGATCCACTTCAAATAAAAATTCTTCAGCGTGTAATTATGGTAACTGCTTTGTTTTCAACTGCTAAAGGCTGGGAAGCAGGTCAGGAGCAAGCATTGATCAAACCAGCTCACATCTGGGAGATGTAAAAGCTGATTAATGTTCCTCTCCCTTCCCTGGGAGGAAAGCCAGCACGAGTTATCCCTGTTCCAGGGGAAGGGAAGCTGAGATGACACCTCTTGCCTCGAGACACGGAGGGAAGCCCAGTTATACACAAGGTTCAACTCTCAAACCTGAGCTCCTGTCTCCTCCTGCCTAAGTCAGAAGTTCAGAGACACCAAGAGACTCTCACTAAGTGGCAACAGCCCCAGTTTTGCCTGGAATAAAGAAAAAGCACGAGTGCATCATTTTGTCAGCAAAATGACATTACCCTTTTCTCTTAGATGATGATTCAGAGACTCTCCCCCACACACCAGCTCTTCCAGATGAAGTTCATGAAAAGTAAGTTTAAATCAGGAGGGGGTGAAACAAACCTATAGGGCAGTGAGATGGATGGAGAACTGGGTAAACAAGAGAGCCCAGTGGGTTGTGATCAATGGTGCAGAGTCCAGTTGGAGACCTGTGGTGTTTCTCAGGGGTCAATATTGTGTGCCCAGTCTTATTCAACAGCTTCATCAATGACCTGGATGAGGGGGTGGAGTGTGTCCTCAGCAAGTTTGCTGATGAGACAAATCTGGGAGGGTTGGCTGATCCCCCTGGAGGCTGTGCAGCCATCCAGTGAGATCGAGAGAGACTGGAGAGCTGGGCAAAGAGGAACCTCATGAGGTTCAACAAGATTAAGTGCAGAGTCCTGCACCTGGGGAGAAAAACCACCATGAACTGATAGAGATGAGGGGTTGAGCTGTAGAAAGCAGCCCCATGGAGAAGGACCCTGGGGGTCCTGTTGGACAACAGGTTATCTGTGGGACAGCAACGTGCCCTCGTGGCCAAGAGAGCCAATAGTGTCTTGGGATGTATTAAGAACAGTGTGTCCAGCAGGTACAGGGAGGTTCTTCTCCCCCTCTGCCCTAGTGAGACCCCACCTGGATTACTGTGTCCAGTTCTGGGCTCCCCAGTTCAAGAGGGACAGGGAGATGCTGTAAAGAATCCAACAGAGGCTACAAGGATGATAAAGGGACTGGAACATCTGTCTGATGGGGAAAGGCTGAGAGACCTGGGGCTGGTTAGTCTGGAGAGGAGAAGACTAGAGGGGACCTGATTAATGTCTATAAATACCTGCAGGGTGGGTGTCAGGAATGGGCCAGTCTCTGATCGGTGGTGCCTGTGACAGGATGAGGGGAAATGGCACCAAGTGACAACACAGGAAGTTCCACCTCAACATGAGGAGAAACTTCTTTGCTGTGAGGGTGACAGAGCCCTGGGACAGGCTGCCCAGAGAGGTGGTGGAGTCTCCTTCTCTGGAGACTCTCAAGACCCACCTAGATGTGTTCCTGCTATAGCAGGGGGGGGGTTGGACTTGATGATCTTCAGAGGTCCCTTCCAACCCCTAACATTCTGTGACTCTGTGATCCCACAGTGAGCAAAAAGGGGAAGGCTGAGCAGGAACGAGACAAAAACATTCCCAAAATGCAAGAACCATGTTAAAAGTATTTCCTTTTGACTAGTGGGGAAGTGAGAAGTGTTGGCATGGGACTGCACGTGGTATCTTTTATCCTGGAGTCAAGCAGTAGATGCATGAACCTCTTCAGCTGCACTCTGACTATGCTTCAAACTGGGCTTAATTGGACTTAATTATGTGAATCCTATTCAAAGCTGATAATGGAGCAACCAGGATGAGCAAACGGTGACAAAGAACTCCCTTTGTCCCACATGGATTCAAGGCTCCTCTGAATTTTTTATGGATCAAGGGAGAAAAGATGGTTTAATCCTTCCAGAAGATCCAGACCTGCATCAGTCTAGAGGCAGCTGAAAGAAGTGTAGAGCTAAAATCCCTGTGAACTCAGTTGGTTCCTGCTCCTCTGGACACCCAGGAAATTCAGGCCTTGCAGCTGGATTGAAGGCATCAAGCAACAAGTCTGGCAGCATCAGTGATAAGTTAGCACCAATATCAGTATGGAAAGTCTCCCACTCACCATTACAAAGAGATTTATAAAAGCCTAGAAAGGTTTATAGTTAATTCATATATAAAAAGTTTTATTTCTTCTTAAAGCCAAAGAGCTGCTGAAGGAAAACAGGGAGTTTTTCACTGAAACTCATCCTAAAAATTACAGAAAAAAAAATTAAACTGCTAAATACAGTGATGCATGTTCTAGTTAATTGATAAACTGGATTTTTATATAAATAAGATTTAAGTGCACTTAAGATTTAAGTTTGTTCCTCAGAGGTCAGTATTGGAACCAGTGCTGTTCAACACCTTCATTGGAGACATGGCCAGTGGGATTGAGTGTCTGCTCAGCAGGTTTGCTGACAACACCAAGCTGTGAGGAGCAGCTGACACCCCAGAGGGAAGGGATCCATCCAGAGGGATCTGGACAGGCTGGGGAGAAGGGCCAGTGCCAACCTCATGAAGTTCAACAAGGCCAAGTGCAGGGTCCTGCCCCTGGGTCAGCAGAAGCCCAGGCACCAATCCAGACTGGGGGGAGAGTGGCTGGAGAGCAGCCCTGAGGGACTTGGGGGTGGGAGGAGATGAGAAGCTGGACATGAGACCCCAGTGAGGACTGGAGCCCAGAGGGGCAGTTGTGTCCTGGGCTGCATCACAAGAAGTGTGGCCAGCAGGGCCAGGGAGGGGATTCTGCTCCTCTGCTCTGCTGAGACCCCCCTGGAGTGTTGTGTCCAGCTCTTGTGCCCCCAGCACAGGAGAGACATGGAGCTGTTGGAGGGGCCAGAGAAGGGCCTTGGAGATGCTGGGAGGGCTGGAGCAACTCTGCTCTGGAGCCAGGCTGGGAGAGTTGGGGTGTTCAGCCTGGAGAAGAGAAGGCTCCAGGGAGACCTGAGAGCAGCTTCCAGTGCCTGAAGGGGCTCCAGGAAAGCTGGGGAGGGGCTTTTCACCAGAGAGGGCAGTGACAGGACAAGGGGGGAGGGTTTTAAATGGAAAGAGGGGAGATTCAGGTCAGACATCAGAGAGAAATTTTTCCCCATGAGGGTAGGAAGGCACTGGAACAGGTTGCCCAGAGAAGCTGTGGCTGCCCCATCCCTGGCAGTGTTGAAAGGCAGGTTGGATGGGGCTTGGAGCAGCCTGGGCTGCTGGGAGGTGTCTCTGCTCATAGCTGGGGGTTTGGGACCTGAGGATCTTTAAGGTCCCTTCCAACCTTCACCATTCTGTGATTCTATGATTTTCCCAGAATTCAACTCAGAAACAGCTGAATAGCTTTTCTTCCATTCTCAGTTTTTTCTCTTTAAATGACATTTTTTTCTTGCCTAAAAATAGACACCAAGCTCTAGCTGGGGAGGGATGGCTTCTGAGAAGAATGTTACTGCAGGAGATGCTTTGTGCTGCAAAAGCCTTTATGGAATCACATCCACAAATACTGCTCCTCTAATAAACCCTGTACAACCCAACAGCCATTCCAGGTCCACCCAGGAAGGTACATTTCCATGTTCTGGAAGGCAGCCTAGGACAGCAAAACCTGGCTTCTACATGCTCAATAACTGCCAACATTTTCCTGAACTGGCTGAACAGCACACAGGGAATAAATGACCTTTGTTACAGTGCAGGAATAAAAAGCTCTTGGATTTTTTTTATA